>NC_052018.1:12114943-12424208 GCF_015832195.1 Motacilla alba alba
TACATGAACCAGCCCCATCCCCCCTGCCCTCCCAATATATTTTTAGGACAAAAAGCTCCACAATAAAGCTTGAAGTCTGGTTTTATAAGGTGTTGGGATTTTTGGTTTTCTTTGTTTATTTCTTTGTTTCTTTGTTTTGGTTGGGCTTGGTTGTTTGTTTCTTCATTTCTATGTGTTTGTTGGGGTTTTTTTTAGTTTTTAAAAATGCCATATGTTAATTTTGTAAGATGAACATTCTGAGTATTGAAATCTATTTCTTGCCTTTGAAAAATGCACAATTTTTTAATATACTTCACTGGATTTTTGAAAAATGTTAACAAATTTTTCACTGATTCAAATTTCACTAACGAAATGCCACATTATGTTCATGGGGAGCTTAAAAGGAAACCAAAAAATTGTTTTGAGGTCTTCTCAAGAAATGAAATGTAGTCAGAACTAGTTTTATCATACAAACTAGGGTAAATTACCTGTAAATAATAAGTGTCTGTTGTGAACACAACAGGAAGAATAGAGAAGTGCAAGCTAAGGTTTTGTGGTAATAAGCAATCCTTCTTAAAACATACTATAGGGTTTTAGACATTCATTATTTGGTTATGGTCAAGAGAGGAAAGGCAAGGGAGAAGGGAGGAAGGAAGGGAGGATAAGGGACATATAGGATTTTTTACAATATTTGATTGCATAAACATCACCAGCTTACATCGCACTGAGATCCCTTCGGAAATTCTAAGCAATCTATCTTAATTCCCATCTTCAGTTCTGAGCAGCTGGTACTTAGTGGTTTTTTTACTGAAGTCTGTGGCATCAGGCCTGACTGAAAGGAAGATATTAATACAAGCACCCTCTTCATATATCCTTAAAATGTGGGTCAAAATCAACACTGATTTTTTAAATTAATTTTGTATTTTTTTATTATTATTATTATTTTTTGAAACTGCCTTATACTGTTAGGGACTGCTGAATCTGGCAGCCTGTACACCTGAGGCTCCATGCTCCAACCAGCACTAAAGGTGAGCTGGCATTCTTAAAAGCATGCATGTGCATGTATATACCAGATATGACATAGGGAAACACTTTCCAACACAGACGGCAGCAGTTCATTGCATCCACTGGTCACCTCCTGTGACAGCCTGGGTGATGATGACTACCCTGTTTGTCATTGTTTTTCTGTACACCTCTGTATTTGCGGAGATGAGAATTCAGTCACAAGAGAAAATTAATACTTTTTAAGAAGACCCAGCTAAAGCTTTTTAAGTGGCAGAGAATCCACTGTAGAAGCTGTTCCAGCTGGTGTGTAGGTCCTTTATATTCACAGGTGACATGGACAGATTTCTATCTCGTACCTATCTACTTGTTTCCCATATTAAGGGTGTCTAATTTTAATTTCCAGGCACTGGACAAATTACCTAGAACCTCCTGCTTTCAAATGATTTGTCCACAAGGGCTGCTTACAAAGGCATCAACTATTTCATGCTTTTGTTTCTATAGATACACCAAATGTGTTTTAATTGACATAAAGTGCTGTTTTGAAGGAAATCAGCTGTCATTCCCACTTAATACTCCTGGCTTCTCCTCATAAGACAGCCTTTAATTGCACAGACTGGACTCTAGATGGATCCAAAATTTGGATGATTCATGCTTCAGAGGACTTTTTGATTTGACCCTGTTGCTTATGTACATGCAAAAAACAGGACCAGACTGGAGGTAGCATTGGATAAAACTGCCATCCACTTGTTTGGATGTTTGGTGCCCAGCACTAGCCGCATTATTCTGCAGATTCATTTCCACAACCTGCATATTACTGCTTGCCAATGCAAACTCAGGCAGGTCTGAGTGTCTCAATTGAAGACACTGGCACCTCATCCCCATTGGTCTCTTCCAAAATAATTTCTTATTTTTGCTGCCCATGAAATGAGTAAAATCTTTTTTTTTTCACAGTGATACCCACATCAAGGAAATGCCTTATACTTTATAGAGAGCTCACTCTCTCAGTCAAAAGTGTTGTCCTAATCAATCATATGCAAATTCGGGTTTCCTGGGCTTTTAAATTGTTCTCTAAGATTTTTCTTTCCAGAGTTGTTTTTCATCCTTCAAATTGAATGGTTTTGCAGATGAAAAATTTAATTTAAACAATCTATTTGCATGTATTAAATAAAGCATTACATCTAACTGTTGACCCCAAAGTGCTGCTTCTTCAGTAATTCATCATCTTCATTATTTATTACAGCCTCGACCTCTGCGTCATCTCCACCCTTTTACCAAAATGTGTTTTTCCAATCTAATGCAAGTCACTGATAGAGATGCCAAATAAAACAGAATGAGCTGAGGAAGATGTACTAATTGCAGCTAACTAGTGGAGCAGAAGTAAAACTTAAGGGTTTATCAATTGAACACTAGAGAATTCTATTTTTTTTCAGTTTTATATATGAATTATTAACACAAGAGAGGTTCTTAGCTGAGTTATAAAGAGAGATGTGCGGCTGTAACACCAGTTACAGTTACCACCCACCTGTGGCTGGGTGCAGATTTGCCTGCAGGACACCATGGGACAGACAGTGATATACTCTGTGGGTTACAGCTTGGTGACACTGCTTTGTACTTGTTTGTTAATTTTTTTTTTTTTATTTCTCTTGTGTCTCAAGTTTTTTGTGTTCTTTTTAATCAAAGTTTGCAGCCATCTAACTGGTTTTCTATTAACATAAAGGTTTTCAATTATCTTGGAATCTTAACAAGATATTAGATGGTTAATGGTACCTTTCCAGTTGAAATTATTTGACTTTTTCTGAGATGTGTTCATATACATTTGTTTCCTTTAGGTCTCAGTAGCACATCAGCCTGAAAAACTATTGACAGGAGGAATGTGAGCTGTTGCCTGGTTACAGTTGCATGATAAGGACCATGATGGTAAGGACTCATCTCTGTAACTGGATACATCTCACCACCACCACCTCCTACTGAATCTAACAGAAAAGTGAATCCACCTTGAAGTCAGGCGTCATGTGAAAAACCCTTCTTGGGATCAGAAAGAAATGGAAAGGAAAGCAAATTTAGGAATTCTCCACTCCTCTTTTTTTTTTTTTTTTTGGTCTAATAAGCTTTAGTTATACTGAAACTTTTTTGTACTATGCTCAGAAATAACTCAATATTTAAGGTTGGATACTGTAAAACAACTGGAAAAATTATTTACGAAAGGGATCCAAATTATGAGGGACCAGACCCGTCCTGTACTATCAGTGGGTTGCTGTAAGAACTTTGGGAATATGGTCCCTTGGCATAATAGTAATTCTTATCCATATAAAACTTGTCATTGCTGCTTGGTTTCTATGAGCATTCAGGAAGACAAAACAAAAATTGGTGGAGAGAGATCACAAAAAGCCTAGATATCACAAAATTCAAGCAGAGTTTCACCTGACATATTCATTGGCTTTAGTTTTCATCCATTCCTATTCTCCAAATAAAACAAAACTGCGGAGAGAGGAAGGGCTGTGGTTTCAAAACAAAAGCATGTAAATATTCAACAATATAAATATTTTTTTCTGACATGTTGAGTGAAAGTTAAAACAATTTCTTGCAGTTTCAGTGATCCACAAGGCATGCAAGTGGTGTAGCAGACCAGGCAAGAGTGATAAGTACAGGAAAGGAAAGGATTTCATCCCACTCTTGAACTATGTGAGAAAGACAAAGGGGATGAATCAACCTCTGGTATCCCTTTTTTTCTCCACTGACTTTAGCAGGAACACCAATGCTTATTTCGACAATTATATTGGCTTACATTAAGTGAATTCCCAACCATTTTACCTAACAATTGTGGGAAATAATCATATTTTCAAGCTGTGCATGCGAAATAAATTAAATCTATAGTGTGAACTATATGAACAGTTCATGATTTTGTCAATCAGTGCTTAAAACACTGAAGAAGTGACAGCTGGCAGATTAAGATTTTATTCTGAGTTGCTATCATTTCCCTAGGGAAATAAGCCCACCATAAATGATTTCTCAGAGATATGACTAAGAAATACAGTAGTTATAAAATTGCTATATTTAAGATTTTTTATTTACTTCTGGTGAAACCAGAAAGATTTTAAAGTGAATGTACTAACCACAAATTGATTTTCCTTTTTCTTTTTTCTTTTTTTTTTTTTTACTTGGAAAGGACATGCTTGACTCTGGATAGCAGGTAGGCCCACACTATCTCTCATAGTGTGAATACAAAAACTAATAATAATTTCATTAATTTTTAGTTTAGACATGGCTATGTTAAAACCAGGAGTTACCTAAGTTGAAATTGGTAAAGGGAAATAAATATTAATACTAGTATATTAAATGAAGGAATGAGGTAAATTTGGATTAAGCACATATCTACTAGGCATCATGGTGAATTTTTTTTGCAAGGGAATTGACATGCTCATTATCCATATATACTTATGCTTTGTTTTCAAGTCTGTTAATATGAAAAAGAACAGTCAAAGTGAGTAACAAATAACAGCAAATTTCTTATAGAATCAAAATACTCAGAATAAATTTCAGAAAACCTGAAGAAAGCACATCTTTAGGCAGAGACTGATCAATGTTCACGGCTTAGTTGAAGAAGTTTTCACTGTTGCTACTTGTGCTATGTTGACTCTGTTGATGAACAAATCAGCTGCATCTTCATCTCACTTTTCCAGTGAATACTAACTTAATAAGAAAATGTTCTAAGACCTTTTATACAAAGATATTTTTCAAAATGGTATGTACATATTTTTCCATTGGGTTATATAACCAATCCTATTTGAAATGAGATAAATATCCTATGAAATAAAGATAATATTCCAGAATTATGATGAACCCATAGAGAATATGGCTGGGCACTGCAAAGATTGACATTTTGCATTAAGCCATGTGAGAAAAGGAACTAGCAGGAGAATAGATAGAAACTATGGCATTTCCAAGTACTGACACATACAAAATATCCCTTCTGCTCTGTTAATCAATCATATTCTGCTAGATGAACATATTATCCTTCCAAGAAAAGAATGCAAATAACAGATGCCAAGGAGAAGGCTGAAATGCTTACTAAGATATTTTTCTGTGATCTCTTTCACTCACTCTCTGTCTATATATACATACATATTTTCAAATACTGGCAGAACACTTTGGTAACAATTTCTAAGAAATCTGAAGAGAAGGGAGTGGTCATCATGGAAGGAAGTGGAAGAAAATGATTGGCATAAGTGCTGTGAACAACATCAAATACAGTACCTTGTGCAGCTATGAGGAGTGACTATAATAACTATAGTTATTACAGTGCAAGAAGAATAAAGTAGCCAGAGGCTCAAAAGTAGAGATATGAACAGAATATTTAGTAGCTATTTTTAAGAAAAATTAATATCAAAATAATGGTAGTGTTGGAGAGCAGTTGGTTTGTGAGGAATAATAGAGTTCATGTAATTAAGGTCGAGATAATTACATGGCATAGCATTTAACTGTAATACTCCCTAGCAGAGCATAGAATTTTTTGTAGATCAAGGAAAATGAGGAAGTATTAATACAAACCCAGCATTTAAAACTACTCTGACTCAGTCAGAACCAGATTAGCTGCAGTTAAAGCCTTGCTCTTTCCATTTTTATGTATGAAAATTTCCTCAGACAATATTAGAAAATGTGAGTAAACAAAGAACATAGGATTATTCTTGTTAATTTGTTTCCATCTGAAAGCTAATGAAGATTGGAAACTGAAACATAAAAATCCTGAGCATGAAATTATCTTGGTTCATAATTAACATGGCAAAGCCTTTCAGGTCTGTTCTTCTAAAAATCAGTAATAAAGATGTCTTCCCATTTTTCAATGCCAGCACTGATAACAATTGTGTGAGTTGATATGAAGTCAAAAGAGACAATGCCCATCAGATAAGTCTTGTAAACCTCAATGCATAATGAAAATGGTAGAAAATGGGATTCAATGAAGACAAAGCTTTATACGAGGAGAAGCTCTACTCCTCTGCTTATCACATTTTCCTCATTTGGATGTTTACCCAGGTGTCATTCTTATTCATAATTTTGGCCTAATATATTTTCCTAAGGCTGAGCAATTTTTCAAAAACTTGCAAGCATTTTGTGAAAAAAAACCCCAGTATGGCATAGATGTGGAAAATGCACAATGATGAGGAAGAAAACTGTGTGTCCACATTCAGTCAAGTCTTCCTCATAAAATTACTGATAGTTTTGTCATTCATCAATAATCAACATCCTGAAACATCACACAACTTCCCACATTTCCCTAACATTTTCCTTTTCGATCTAGAATACAAAATCAGATGTGTTTCTCACAGTGAAAGCAGATAATCTCCATGGGCATTCCAATTTGCCCAGATTGTCTTCTGAATTATTTAGCTGATGCTACTTGCTTCCTCAGATGCTATTCAACAGTACATGTACTGTACCTCTGCATCAGTAAAGAAGAGCAGAGCAGGTATCCTCCAGAACCCTTGTTAGTTTGTGAGCCTGGGACATCACATACAATCTTGTGTGGTTTATGTTTTCTAATGGAGATTTTTTCCTCTGGCAGAGTTCTGTCTAAATTCTTAATACAACACTTTAATCTTTGTGAATGATTAAAAATATTAAATGAATTATTATAATGAATTAAATTAATATAAATACATAACTAAATATATTCTTAATATGAGCTAAAGCTACATTTTAACTAAAAGATTGGAATTTTAGTTCAATCCCATATATTGACCCTTACAACATTTTTGCAAGTTATGACATCTAGTGCCTGACAAAATAATAGAGAAGAAATGTAGCCAAAATTTACCCATAGTGAAATTGTTGGTGGTGTTTGATAATCTTTGTAAAGGTAGAAGTTTAAAATAATCAGGGATTACTCTTACTCCATCATCTCTCTTTAAAAAATTCCCATCCTTTCTGTTGTTGGCTCTGGACAACTTTGCATTAGCAGAGTCCCTTCAGCTTAACACAAGAAAATTGCATAGAAGAGCAGTTTAACAATCAGAAACATGGCAGCACTTAATAAAAATGAGAAATTATTTACTTAGTCTGCATTTCTCACATATCTGACAACACTTGCAGAAGTAGAATTCACTTCTAAAAAAACTAGAAATAGTTCAACTTGGCTCTAGCATCTTGGCTTGAGTTCAACACGCAAAATGTGAGGCATTCCCTAGTGGAATAACTTTCATCATTGTGACTTGGCAACAAATGTTTGTGAAATATGAATATGACAGCTTCACTCATTATGCTGTCAAAGGATGATAAATGTTCAGAATTTTCCAGACTTTCTTTCTGATGAGACTAAATGTCAGGAAGGAATGGTCTTCCACTACGATTGCCCTGGTTTTAGGAGGCACTGCATAGGAAACCTATTATTTCTTCTTGTGTGGCAGACGCACAGCTTTCCTGAAGGCCAGCTCTGGAGCAAGCCTATTTTAAAAATAACGTAATTTGTATTTGTCTTCTGTATCACAGTCAGGTTTGGAATAAAACTGATTCATAACAGTGATATCATCCTAAATGGATCTTCCCAGTACACCCCTACTCTCAATTTTTATGTAAATACAGTTTATGCAAACAGTACTCTGAAAACAATAGTAAAGACTAAAATCTCCTGTACATGTGGAGGATGTGAAGGTGATGTGATTCCTGGTTTTCAGCACTAATCATAGTTGTCACAGAACCTCTGAAAAGTGATGGAAAGAGGTAAAACCTTGACCACAGTAGATTTGCTTCAGGTATTTTCTCAGACTTTCATGCTGTAACAACAATACAGCTTTATAAGAAATTAGATTGTTTTATTAAATTTTTCTCAGAAGGTAAACAATTCATATATCTTCTTCTTGTATCTGACCTTTTCTTGGGAGGACATCTGATTATACGCCTCCTTTGCTACAGCTAAATATTTGCTGGGGTTTTCTGTTTTATCAAATTCACTTCTATATTTGTCTCTTATAGACTTGTCTTCTGTGCAGCTGTGCCTGCCAGAAAAGATATGTAACAAAATTTCACCTTCTGCAAATGTAAGCAGCAGGAGTATTATGCTATGTAAAGACGACCTTACGTCTTCCCTTTCATCTTTTGAGGAGCTCTTGGTTTCTTCCTAACCTGATATCATAAAATGCATTTTTCAATGCAGTTTCACATTTCAACTGATTTTTTTTTTAGGGCAAAATCCTCAGTGTTAATGTATCGCTGATTTCTTCCTTTTACAGGTGATGTGCTAAGATGAATTCTTGTGCTGCCTCAAGAATTGCTTCTGCTGACTGATCATGCATCAGTGTCACAGAGGGATTTAGGTTGCTTAATCTATATGTATAGCAAAAGAGAACTAATTGCCTTTAGTTTGGAAATTAAAAATGCATATTGCCTATGAAAGCCATTGAAGCCAAAATACAGCTTGAGGCGGGGGAATGAGTGGGGGAGGCGGGGCAGCTGCAGTCAGCAAATTTGGGAAATGAAACGGGAATTGAAGGTGCTCTGGCGTTTATTATTGCAGGAAAGAGATTCTGTTTGGTAAATTATGTTAATTGACTGAAATAGTGAAAAGAATGCAGCCTTCTGCCCAAAGCTGAATCTCTGAATACTGTTTTTAGGCTGAGTGAAATGTGAAAAAGGGAATGAAATGCTACCTCACAAAAATCATGTCTGATAATGCTTCCAGTCAGAAGAACTGAGATAAATGTAGTAAAAGAAATAAAAGAGCTTAGATTTGATAGCGAAATAGAACATAATTTTCTATTGTGTTTGAATGCACATGTTTTGAACCTTGTGTTTAAAAATAAATACTGGAGTTGCATCAGCCACAGAATGCTATCTTGTGACTTTTCAAGAATGACATGACTAAGTCCTTTTTTAAATTACCAAGAATTTTTGTAGATAGCTGAAGACATTCAAAAGGAACTTAATACATGGAGTAAAAACACTATGATTGTCAGAAAACATAAGATAATAGTAAATTCCAGTAGCTGTTATCTGAGAATATTTTAAGGAAAAATTAAACATGATTACATCTGTGTTGACACTGCTCAAAAATGGTTTGTAAACTTTTTTTCTCCAGAACACTGTTCTAGAGTATTTTTCATGGAGTTAGGAAGAAACATCCCCACAGAGGATCTGTTGCATAATTTCCTGTTATGAGAGTTCCTCATCTGCCTGTACAGAAGACTGAGTGACCATATTCAGTATAACAATTTATGTTTTATTTATTTTCATGCCTATTGGTCTGTCCCAGAATTCTGTTTTTCCCAGAATTCTCCTAGCTATGGCTGCATATGGGATTTTGTGTACCTATGTCTTTTTGGGACTCTTTTTCTCTTGCACCTGAGACATCCTTGCTATGGCTTTTCTCTTGTCTTATCTTACTGAAGAGTATTTTCTCTGAACAGCATTGGAAACATCCATTGCAATCCTGCTGCATTCTCTGAAAATTTTCCTGTTTACTCTTTTCAGTCTGTGGACAGCTCTGTTTTGTATTGAGGAAATATTTACCAGACACACGTGATTGTCCTAATTACATTGGGGAATTTTAAATTCTAGCTTCCTATGCATAAGGTTTCAAGTGGCTGTCATAAAAGGCAGTGAGATGCCAAATAATTTACATATAAAGTGAACAGTCTGTAATCAGCAACCCACTGAAAAGTAACTGATGCCATTCATGGAGGTAGATAGCAAAGTTTTAGTGGGGGAAGAGGAGCAGCTGTAGGAGTGGCCTCTCACAGATCAGTTTCCTAAATGCCCAGGTGTCCAGCATTGAGGAACTTAAAGCAGGTCAAAGCTGAGCCTGTCAGGGAGGTTTGAGTGATGTAAGTGAAAACAGGTTTTAAAAAGGAAATAAAAAAACCCCAAAACTAACAACAGAGAAAAGAGGACAGAGTGAAAGAGTGAGAAATAAGAGAGATCACTGAGATCAGAGGACGAGGAGAAAGCACTCCAGGAGGTGGGCAGATATTCCCTGCAGCCCATGGCAAACCCATGCTGGAACAGATTTCCTGCAGGAGTGAGGCCTGCAGAGAGCCCATGCCAAAGCAAGTGGCAAAGAGAAATCACTATGAGCTGATCATAATCTCTTCTTCATCCTCTCTGTGCTATCTGGGCTGGGGAAAGAGCAGTCTAGAGTGAAAGAATGACTCTACTTCAATTGTCAGTAAATGAAGTCAATTTTCCCCAAGTCTGGTTTTCCAGTAATTTTTAAACAATCCCTCTCTTCATCTTAACCCATGAGCTTTCTCTCTCCTGTTTGTCCATGATGTCTCCCCTGTTCTGCTGAGCAGAGGGAGTGAGTGAGTGGCTGGGTGGGAGTTTAGCTGTTAGACCCACCACAGGAACATACAATTTGTTTAAAGAGAGACTGGAAATGAGGAGGGTGCTCATTTCATACAGTCTGGGGTAAAGATGAGGAAAAAAGGATCTATAGGGAGTTTGAATGATTTGATTTTATATTTGCTTGTTTTCAAAATAAAATTTAAAAAAAAAACAACAAAAAAATACAATTAAAAAAATTACAGCCTAAATAGAGATTCAGTAACCCTGACAGGAATGCTTAAAGCTGTAAGAATAATACTCCAGCAGTGCAAAATCAACTTTTAAAACTCGCTGCTCTGAATGCTGATAATGCTAAAACTTAAGGAGGTTTGTAAGAAAAGTTAAGGATTTGCATAAATGTTGAGAATGTCCACATTTTGGTTGCAAAGGACTAAGAGAAAATCAGAAAAGAATGGCTGAAAGCATGTCTTCATGCCAGCTCCCTGCAAGTTTTCTTGTACTTCCCTTTGAAGAAAATTATACTGGTGCCTGTACAAGACAGGCTAATATCTGTGTCAATGCTGTGGCTTGCTCCATTTTTCCTGTACTTTTACTTTCTTGGTGAATAGTCAAAAATTCACTAGCAGTAACAGGATTGAGTTCCAAATGGCTCACCAGGCTGATTATCTATCAAGGACAATTATTCTTTTATCAGCATGATGCAGTTTTATGTGTGAAACTTTGGAAAAACAAGTCTGGAAAAGGAATCTGACAGAATTTAGCAGGATCTTGTCACTAATGGTAAGAACTAACTGCTTCTGCTTCACAGAATCAGAGCAAGGGACTGTTAAAAAGGCTCAAAAAATATTCTCATTCATTCAGGACCAAATCCACCCAGAAAAGACATCTGACCTGTGCCTTGTTTATTTCACCACCCCTATCCTGTCCAATGACAGCATCCACTTTGTGTCCTAATGTCAAACCTAACTTCCTCATGTCCTGCCTTTGGTGAGTGAGGAGAAAAATATCAACATCATTTTCATGTATTACAAGATATCTCAGGTTTTCCATTTATAATCTACAACAGCCAGATCCTTCAGCATTTTCTCATGCGCTGTGTCTCCTCTATCTGTTATTCTTGTGCTGTCTAAACTCCCCCTGATTTACCTGAATTTTATTTAAAAGTGCAGTGCCCAGACTGAGCAGATTTTTTCCAGATGAGTCTTCTCAGAGTAAAGTACATGTAAAAATTGCCTCTTTTATCATATGTGTAATATTTATAATATTCCAAATTAGTCTATGTTAAGACACATTGATTCTTTTTATAGTTCACCATCCTGGTAGAACAGATTTCACAAACAAGAAGGGCAGTTACATGCATAGTGCAGCTTTTACAAGTTTAGTAACCAATGTAAAACTTTCTTTTTAAAGAATGGCATCTTACCTTTCTGTATTGGTCAGCAGCACTCCCTTTGAAGACTATTAGATTTGAGTGTCTAAAAAAGTCAGCATTGTTTACTTACAGAACTCAATTTATTAAAAAAATATATATTTCACTAGAATTTTGATTGTAAGTTCTAATTAAGTTAACTTATTATTTAATAATATGCTAAGAAAGCATATGTATGAGAGGAAAAATTATTTAAAACTTTCAGCATCACCAAATTTTTTAAACAATTTTTATACAATGTACTTAATTCAGTTAAATCTGTGAATCCAAGATCCTCCCTTTTGAAATAAAAAGAACAACGAAATTGTCAACATTTTTTCTGAAAAAAGAAAATACCCTGCTTAGTAAAAATGTTTACTTTCCCTTACAATTTCTTCTTTGTCTCACAGGATTCAGAGGTGGGAAGAGGTGAAAACTGTGGCTCACAGAGATGATTTGTTATTATCTGGGTTACAGTTCTTGCCTCTGACTCTTACACCAGTGGAAGCATTGGTTGTTACAAATTCCAATAGCTAAAATAAAAAAAGGAGCAAGAATTTTACATCTAAATACTTATCCTATACAGTCACTGTGCAAGAGATGGAGAGAAAATGGACATGTGAAAATATTGGGGGCTGTTCTTATGCAGACATAACACAACCATAAATCAAGAAAATTTTCTACCTTCCTTCAGATTGAATCTGTAGTTGGAAAATTTCTCTATAGTTGACTCCCGCTGGGATCACCACGAGCCTGAATGAAAGAGAATCCAGGTTATTCTATCATTTACTGTAACAATTTAGCCTCCATGTTTATTTCTATTTTGAGATTGATTTCCTAGAGAAAGTAATTTTATATGACCCTGTTGACCCTGTGTCCTAGATAAATGTCTTAGCCAGTGTCAAAAAAGAAATAAAAAAGGGTAAAACCCCTCATGATTCTCAGATTAGCTCTTTTCCTACAATTCCTGGGAATGGTGGCTGGGAAGAAGACAGAGACCTCCTTACCATCAGCTGTGATGAAAAGGCTGCAGCATGACCCGGGAACACGACGGACAGGTTGATCTGTCACTCAATAGCTGAACTGCCTTGATGCTGCATCTGTGCTGCAGCCTGGCTCTGGCTCTGTGGCTATCATGAATGGCAGCATGAGGGAAAGGAGAACAAATTGTCCATCTCTAATGACACAGAACTCTTTCACAGCTCTGCAGCATCACAAATATGTTTTGGTGAAGATTAGTGCCACAGGAATTTGTGATTGGACTAGGACACACCTCTGAATGTCCAGCCTGTCTTTCGAGGACATTAGATCATTTCTCAAAGAGGCTCCTGCTGGCCTCAAATCCTACTGTGCTCCTTAATGGATTATCTGCTACATTACAGAGGAGAGCAGTGATTTCCTGCTATTCAGTCTACAATAAATTAGATAGCAATTAGCTTTATAAGGAACTTGATGAATGAGTGATGTGAGAAAATGCTATACGTTACAATGGGTTTATCCATTCTTCTTAGCTTAAACAACTCCATATTGGATGCAATTTTTCTCTAGTATCTTATTAAAATATTATGTCATTTTAACTTTTAAAATTTTTTTGTTGGTGAATTTATCCATCTTGTTTCCTATTCCCAGCAAGAAAAAAATGTTTAAATCCACTTCCAACCCTCTCAGTTTGTCTCCATAGCAGAAATACTCCAATCCTTTGATCAACTTTGTGGCAAATTTTATTAGAAGAATGCGTATCATGATTTTCAGTCTTGAGAATGCAATACTGAAGGCTAAAAGCAAAGAGAAAGTATCAGAAAATTCTGAATGAATTTAAGATATTAAATTAAAACTGGTCACAGATGATAAACATTCAATATTATAGAATATATTAACACTATAAAGAGTAGCTGAAAGGAGAATGAACTACTTCACTAGAGAAAAAAAAAAATCAGGTCTTGATGGAATGGAGAAACTAGTTACAGAAGAACTGCCCCCACTTGTATAATAAGGTGAATATACAAATTAATTTCTTAGCACATCATATTAGGACTTCTCCTCTATCAGTTAGATAAGGGATATAGAGTGTGTTACAGACAATGCTTACATTGTGCAACAGTGCTGTGAAACAAGGTAATATTTTACAGGGAGAAACAGTACACAGATTAAACTACTTATCTTAATGTAACAGAGTCAGTGATACAGATGAGAACAAACAAACACAAAGATAATTCCTGACTCCAGCTCCTAGGCAGTAATTACTAGGCAAGATGAATTCCCAGCTTTGCAAAACTGTGAGGAAACTACATGGCACCTCTGCAACCAAATAATTTCACGATCTCTATTTCCTAGTGAGAGAAGATGCAGACAATCTCCCAATTTGTGAGTTTGATCTGTGTCATCTTCTGTCACCTTGAGATGAACACACTAGATTTTCATGTTATCTGCATGAGAAATGTGGGAAAGACCCTTTTATATGAAAGTGAGAAATCCCCAACTGTCAAAAGAGCTGCTATAGCAACAAAAAGAATATGAAGTACATAAAATGGTGGAAAAAAATTGCTGGAAAATAGAAATAAGATCACTCCGGTTGTGTGGATTTCTGTATCCATTTTCTATGTCCTCAGTATGTTCCATAATAGAAATTTTTGGTACAAGTTCTATAATGGTTTTAATGAAAATTTTGTACAGCCAGAGTGAGCACAACACAAAGCTATACACAGGCACCATAAAAGGCCATAGTGCAGGTTTTCCATGCTGCAAGATGCAAAAACTCATGCAGGACCCCAACTAAAAACAGTCATCTTGGTGATTCTCTGTGTCTCTTTTTCAATTTCTAAATATTTTGTATTACCATATAAAGTAATTTCCTTTGGGAGCAGCAGAAAGAAATTTTTCTAATGACATCATTATGTTGCAATTTGCCTGTAATACTGTAGAGCATATTCTTATTCCACCTTCTACTCTTCTCACATTTTCAATTACAGGACTTTTTTTTTTGCCCTTGGTAGGAATGGGAATAATGTTTTAAATCTTTACATTGTTCACAGAAACAAAAGGAGTTCCAGTAAGTTTTTTTCCCTCCATCAGGACCCTATGCATTGCTATCTCCATTACAAAATAAGAGAAACTTAATGCAGTACTACAGCAGCAGTAGTAGTAGAACTACATATTTTCTTTCACATTTCAGATCTGCTTGTGGGGCACGAGGCAAAGAAACAGAAATAACTAAAGAAGCTCTGGGCAGCTCTCTTATTCTCACTGAGTTGTTCAGTGGATTCACATGCCAACACTGCTAATCAGGTTCAATCCAGTTCTGAGCACCATCTGATATATTGGAACTAGCCTGTACCAGACTCTGCATTATTAAATTGCTACAAGAGAAAGACATTCTTTCTTGATCTCCTCAACTATTACTGCCAATCAAATGTAGTTACATTAAAAAAATGTGCTTTCTTCTGTATCTATAGTTACAAGAAAAAAAATATGGACTTAATGTGGAAGTCCCTATGAGGCTCTGTTTATGTTGTCAAATATCCTTACCTTAAGGATCAGGTACCCCTTCATCCATTTTGAGAATCTACCATACTCATTTTATCACCTGGAAGTATTTCTCTTTTTCCGTGATTGCAATTATGAGAGAACTATTCATAAATTTAACATTACCTTACTAATGATAATTTTTATAAATTCTTCTCCTTTAAGTTTTTCAAAGTAATTTCTTTCAAATGTCTGATTGCTTTGAATAGATGAAAAATAAATGGCAAGTTGCAGCAGAACTAATTTCTTAACCATGCCAGATACTTTAATTATTTAAACACCTTCTCTCTGAGGACTTCCTTTCATTAGTGTAATGTTTTTGTAGGCAGAACTCTCTGCATGAGGATTTGTGAAAGACTGAATTCTGTATATTGTATGTTTCACAGAAATTTTATCCTCATGCAGTCAATAAAAATAAATATATAAAAACTAATTAAAACTCATCCAGAAATTTCTATTGCTGAATCTCATCTTCCTTTCCTCAGCATTATGATGATGACACCGCTTTTCATGCACACGCTGGACTTGCTTTCTTTTATGCTTCCTCTGTTTCTGATGGGTTTATGGCAACTTGTATTATTCTAGCTCTTGTGAGGGGGGCACACAATCTCTCTGAGTATGGATAGGGACAGTTAATAATGTTTCTGTTTGTTCCTCTGGTATCAGTTAGAAATAAATCCTGGATTCAGCAGTTGTAGAAGTGAGACTCACCCATGAGGGAGTCCTCATGGCCTTTCCCCAGCACCTCCATAGTCCCACACAAGCACCAGCTTCCTCCCCGTGTGCCCCACAGACAAGGGGGCACCAATTACACAGCTGCTCTTCCCATAAAACCTGGGACAGATCAAGGCCAGGAGAAGCTCCCCTGCTCTGGCTTCACTGATGAACAGCTCTGGTTTCAGCCTTCCAAGATGCAAACACACTCGGTTTCTCGCAAATCAAAACTCAGTATCTGCCCTTTGAGACATCATTGGTTTTGGTTAACCCTGAAGAGGTTGTCAGAGACTTCCACTCTGTGGGAGAAGAAATTCTCAAGAATAAGCTTTCAAAGTTTCCCCCTTTTTGACACAGACTATGGAGCATAGCAAAAAAAAGATCTTTTCTGAAGCTAGCAATAATTTTGGTCTTCACTGCCCTTTGCCCTGGAGAATAAAGAGGACACTTAGGACCTTGCCCTAAGTGTCAGGGCAAGGTCCATGTAAATACCTGTAGCAGATCTTGATATCTTATTTCAATAAAAGAACTACAGGATCCATGTTCAAAAATTATAACACCAATAAAGGCACTGATCTTCTGAAAAGAAACAGTTTTGGAGAAGCAGCTGAACAAGAATAAAGTATGGGAAACTCCTGTAGCATTTTTCAAGGGAATCCTTAGCAATTCAGCGTGGGCTTTAAAGAAGCCCATCAAAATGCAGCACTTGACCCCATAAATAAATGGCCAGACTGTCAAACTTCCACATAAAACCTGTCATTAAGGACCCTGACCTTAAACTTCTTACTTCTTCGTTATTAATTAGGAAGTAGTTACTTACTTACTTCTTACTTCCTAATTTATTTCATTGTACTTGCCTAAATTTCAAAATAAGACAACATAGTATTAAGAATCCCATATTTGATTTTACTTTTTTGTAACTAATTTCTTTCTGGCAAAATGAAGCTTGCTGCATCCCAGCTGCTTATCCTGTCAAGCAGGAGCAGGGGCATGTTCCTGCTCATGACTGGAATATACATTTGGCAGACTCCAGACCCTCACAGATATATTCCCGAGGTGCGTTACCTGAAGGCAGGCTTTGAAAATACACAGCGATTTAAAATTTTTCTTACCATGAAAGAATTTCTGGGCTAATATTTTGTGAGAATAATTCACTAAACAAATATTAAATGTATTCTTGTGGCTTTTATATTTGTGAATGATTTTGCTTTGAAAAAGCAAAACCTTCAAGATGCATTTGCCTGTTTATCTGGATTAGATATCAATTAGCCAAATATTTCAGGATCCTATGTGCATTAAAGAGATATATTTGAAATATATAGAAAATAAAAAAGCCCAGAATAATAAATGTTAAAAAATTATGGTAAAAATGTCACTTCTAGGATACACTGTTTACTGCCTATTTCTTTTTTCTGCTTGGAAAAGAGGGGGGGCTATGTCATTGTATCACACATAAAATAAGGAAACTCAGTTACTGAGTACAGAAAGTTTGTTAAATATCGGCTATCAGAATTTTCAAAAATACCATTAGATTTGAGGGATTGAATTGACCAGACTGACTTTTCCAAGGCTAAATAATTTCTTCTCTAATGAAAAAGGCATATCACATGCTTAGAATGTTGATGTATAAATTGCACCTTATTTTTTAAAACATTGTGTGTTGTGTTTGTTTTAGGGAGAGCATTCAGTGAGAAGCAAACAGAACAATTATTTACTGCATCAACTCATTGGTCACCTAATTGGAGTAAGTGCCATGGGATATGGCAGATTCTTCATCACTTGAAAGGTTTCAATCAAAATAATATTTTGTTTTAAAGTGTTTCTTTCTCAAATCACTTTGGTTATGCTTGAACTTTCTTGAGATTACCAAAGTATTTTGGATGCTTTTCCCTAGATTTCATGATAAATACACTATGAAAAAACAAACATGCACATGTCATGAAGTAATAAGGCTTAACTCTCATATGAAAGTAGCTTTCGGTTGCAAACAAAATATATTGCATTCTTCTAGCAAGTGAAAAATTAGCTGTTCATAAATCAGGACTTTCCTGACTTAATATGAGCAGTTTTTGGGTTTCAGGCTAGTTTTATTAATAAATATTCAATCTAATTTCATTGAAGGGCAAGATGGCATTTTAACTGATTAAGTAAATTTGACAGTACGCATGTAAACATGACAGGGTCATAGTAACAATCCTGGTTTTGGTATAGCAAGCCTTTAAGATATTTCTACTGCTCAAGAATAAGAGAAATGGTCCCAAACTGATCACCTGTTAATTTCCCATTTCAAGTTTTTTCAAAATATCCATATTAAAAAACCAAAACAAAACAAAATAACCAAACCCAACCCAAACCAAACCCAAACAAAATCATCTATTAACGGCATTTTTCTACCCCAGAGAATTATGAACTACCAACTGAATCTAGCACAAATCCTCCACTACAGGACTATCTTCAAAACTATTTAGAATGTCAGATGTTGAACTTTACCACATTATCTTTTAATGGAGTGACAGTAATTTGCATTTCTTCCTGGGTAATAGTTTTAGTGTTTTGTCATGTGTTTGACCAATGGTTTTGAATATACCTAATCCTACTGAACTGCATACACTAATTATATTAGCACTTTAAAACATATGTTCCTACCAGCACAAATTCTCTTTATTGTGGTACCTCACACTGTACAAGCATATGGTGATGTACTGGAGAAGAAGTGCATCTTATCTGACACATTTCAAGTATTTCACCTCTATTTCTTGCTTTAATTTTCTGGATTAAATAATATTTGGAAAAGGTAAACTGATGCCATAGGGAAAGAAATATTTAAAAAGTAAGAGGAAAAAAAATTGACTGAAGCTAATATTTCTAAAATACTGGCAATGAGAATTCCAAGAGTAATTGATTTTGCTTTTTGAGAGACAGTTTACCTTTGCATTGTCACATATTCAAGAAGTCTCCCCTCAGACTGAAAGGAAATAGTTCAAAAGAGCCAGACAAGCTGGTAACAGCGCATGCATTCTCAAATGCTAGATTCCACCCTCCCTTCAAAGACATCTGAGAGACTGAGTGTGTCTCCTTTAGGATCAATATCATCAATCACACCAACAGGGAGACAAACTTAGAAATCCAAGTGTTTGAGCTGTCTCCCGGCAAATAACCAACATTTCTTTTAAAGTGACCAGAAATGAGTTGGCAGAAATTGCTGGTTAGCTCTAGGGCAGTGAAAGAGAAGGAGGTTTGTCAAGTATTAATGAATTCCATGTCATTTTGGAATGGTGGAGCATGAACTTCTAGTTCAGATGAAGGTGCAAAATAGAAAATTATTTACTGCCAAAAGCCTGGAAAAATTATTGCATTGTCTATGCCATCATTCAAAGTATCTTAACAATCTTCACTTTTTAAGTTAAAAATTATGTTTTTCCTAGACTTCATTATTAATACTCCATAAACAGATGAATATATTATGAACTTACATAATTAGTTTTCCCAACTATTTTATTTTTAATTGGTATTCTAGCTGTCATTACTTCAAAAATTATACATAGTTTCTCTTTTATGAATGGAATATTAGGCAGTTCTTGGCTGGGGATGGAAGAGGTGCTAGTGAGCTGAAATGAGCTGATTAGGCACTCCCATTGAGGCTGGAAAATGGAAAGCTGAGTCACATCTTCTACAAACTGCTCCACTGTATGAAGAGGAATCATTTTGTCAAACTGTCAGCAGCTAAAATTCTGTTGTTTAGGTTTGAGTTAATTATTTCAAACCCCATTCTGAACTTAGTGGAGAAAAACAGGAATTGCTAAAGTTTCTTCTGCCAACCTGTTTTGGACCCCTTTTTACCATGAGTTCCTCAGTTTTCTTCACATGAGACAAATTCATTCAGATCAGTCAATGACCTTCCAGATAAACCTTGATCCACGCATTCCTGGCAGCTCACTAAACCATCCAATAGCTCTCATGGCCAAGATCAGAATTAAAACTGAAACATTTCACTATGTACTATGTTCAGCACTCTGCCAAAAAGTGAAACAGGTATTTACCTTAAATCACAGTATTTATTTACATTACATTACACGTAACAAAATCTGATTTTTATATGCCACCTGCTACTGAACCATTTTGAGCTCTTTTTTCTTTTGTAAAGCTCCAAGGAACCCTGGGAGTTTTAGTGACTTGTCATTTAATGAAAATTATTGGAGAATTCAGATGTTCGTGGAAATCTGCCTGGGCTCTAAGCATACCTGAGTCCCAAGGAGAAATGCAGCAAGGACAGACACAGTGAGAGACTTCTCTCACAAATTATGATCAGGATGTGCATGCAAATGAAAGCTAAAACATAATAATCCTGTTAGTTGATCTTGATGCTCAGGACTAGCAGTTTTAGGTCAGCTAGGAAGCCTGAAAATGGAGAAGAGAGCACAGAAGCAAAGAGGTGTGGCCAGCGTCTCAAATGCTCCAAGTGAATGGGGAAGATTTTTCCAGCTCTATTCCTCATTCTGCGTTATTGAAGTGATTGATCAAGGTATCAAGGATCAGATTCTTCTAAATGAGAAAATTTGAAAGTAAAGGGAACAGATATTTCTCAAAATCTAAAATCTAAAATTTGAAATAATTTTTTAAAATCTTATCAACTGAGAAAAAATATTAGTCAGGGAGAGTTCAATCTCAGATTTGCTTCCATACAGAATTTTGAGTAATAGTTACATTTACTTCTCTGACATAATTGGGAAGATTTGTCAGGACTAGCTATTTGACTTCCATGCACAAATTGATTTTTGTCAGGAATCTCTCACAAAACAAATGAGAAAACAAATTTTGTTTTTCAAAGCTTGTATTCCTCTTAGGACTTGATTAAAGTGTTTGTAGAGAGTTCATTTTGATCAACACTATAATACATTAGTAGAGATAACAAGTAGCAAATCTCTTAATGAATTCTCTGAATTTCCTCTTTGTGAGGCAGAAAATGGTCCAGAAGTTAGAACTTCTCCAGAGGTATGTAGTATTTACTTATTTTATTCCCACTTAGAAATAATATAAATGGATTTTAAAAAAAAAGCTCATGGATTTTATGTGCTCTTGTATTTAAGGGCATGGGAGCATACATTGCTAAAGTTTTTGATTCAAACCCATCGAAAATTGAATAAATAATTTTGCTTCCAATAAACATAGGCAGAGTAGAATTGGTTGCCCAATAGTTATAAATAAATTGTTATTTGTATATCAAGTAGGGGAAGCAGCAGCAGCCACCACAAATGCATTAACCAGGTAATCCTCACTCATTAGTTCTAAAGGAAGCCCACAGAGATGGAGGATAACCTAATATAAAGGATGGAGGATGACCAGCAATATAAATTGCTGATGTAAAAAGACTCAAGACACAAAACATGCTGTCCTTTAATTAGAGTCCTGAGAAGCTGTGGTGTCAGTCTTTCAACAGTGAGAGTGAAAAAGCTGTCAATTTTTGTGTACTGTATGTGCAGTCAGCAGCATTGAGAATATCCAGGAGAGTCTGGAATGGCATGGCCATGAATCAAGGCATGCACAGAGCAGGGAGTTCCTCTACTTCTACTTGACTGGTACCAAAAAGGGTTCTCCAGGGTCTGAGGACACTCTCAGGAGCCAGAAGAAAGTTGCCTTTCAGAAGTAGACAAGGATGTTACTGCCCTAAGGGTCAGGCTTGGAGGCTTTTAAATTATTATTTATTTTACAAATAAAGCTGACTCTCTGGATTGACTGGGCTTTCCCACTTTCAGGATATAGGCACAGTCATGATAGTGCAAGAACTGAATTACATTAAACGCTTAGATAGCGGAGCTGCCATGATGTCCATTGACTTTATCCTTTGAGGACTGAAAAAAATATTTTTGTCATCTTACAAAGTTCCTAAAGCAAACAAAAGCTTAGCTTTGTTTTTTCTTTTATTTTTAATGCCATAAGTTTTTGACAAAGCCAAAGAGAGAGAGAGAGAGAAAGAGAGAGAGAGAGAGAGAGAACATGTGTACGCATGCAGTGCCCCTAGAGTTTAAAAATCTTCTGGATTATATATATTATTATTTTTATGTGTTTTAACTAACCATTTGAGATGCCCTCCCCAGAGTGCCCTTGATCTCATTAACAGAATAAACATTAAATTAGTTCTTTTACCCACATGCCTTCTTTGCTTGCTATCTACACCTTTTTAGCATTTGTGCACCTACTTATTCTCCTGTAGGCATCACCAAAAAACATGAAATGTACCTTTCTCTCATACAAAACAGTGTCTGATTTTTTTTGTATGTGCTAAATATCAGAAAACTGGAAACCTGTTTATCCTTATGGAACATCTATTTTTGAATGGCATTGCAGACCTAAGTGCATAAAAAGAAGTTTGTCACATGTTGGGAATGAGATCTGGTAGCAAACCAGCTTCCTTGGAAAGGGACAGGCAAGGTAGCATTCAAAAATCAATTCAGTCCTCTGTCTCCTGGGTTGTTCTTAAATCTTATTAATTTCTACAACATTTTAAGCCAAATAGACCTGCTCAAAACAGCAGTCTGCTTGATGGGTTCCTTGGAAACACTACAACAGTCTGCTCTGCTACCTGCCTAACCTCAATCAGCACTCACCCTCTCCTGGGAGCTGCAAGTTAACCTTAAGAATCAGCCTTATCTCCTGCAGTGTTTACTCAGAATAGGCCTTGTCCCAGAGAGACAATGCTCTTACAACCTTCTGTTAGAAAAAAAAAAAACAAAAATGAAAAAAAAAAAAAAAAACCACCAAAAAACCCCCAAAAACCAAAAAACCAGAACAAAACAAAACAAAACCACATGAAAAAACAAACAAAATAAACCCCACCAAAACTAAGGGAAAATAAGAAATAATGCACTGGGAAAGAAACTCAAGGAATAAATAGATGCAATTCAATTATCCATTAAAATACACATTTCTTTGAAGGGAAGTTTCCAGCCTCTTTAAATACATGACAGATGATCAAATCTACTGGTATGTAAAACTTTCCTAATTTACAGATTAGCTCAGTTCAGCTGGCCTTGTATAGTGATGATCTAGTACTGTCCCTGGTGTCCTGTTTCTCCTCAACAAAACTCAACTGTTCAACAAAGTGTTACATCTGTCAGCAGCTTGTGAATGCTTCTGTCTCAAATCATGTGGATGCCTGTATGTGGGCAGATGAATGTAATTCTGCAAATGGACTCCAGCTCTGGAGGGAGAAGTTTAAAGAAAAGTGGAAAGTAGAGGCAGTGGAGAGGTAGCAATTGGTTGGATCTAGAAAGCAATTAGCTGACCTGGTCTGCTAGAGGCTGAATCAGGTTCCTAAACTTAGGCGTTCAGTGCCATTTTTCACACTCTTCTCTATCTGAAAATTTCTCACAAAGCTGTGAGATGTGACCCACAGGCAGCCAGTATCTTTGTAGAGCACTAGATGGAAACACAATGTGCTTGCCTGTTTCATACGGCACTGAACATCTGAATTGAACCTGCTGTTGACTACAGTGCAGTGTGCCCTTCATTAGCTTCAGTCAACTTTATTGACCTAATTGCCTTAGTAACACAATTTTTAAAAAATGTGCACACTTAAATCACATGCAGAAACTCAAAATGTATCTTAATATATACCTAGAACCCACTATAGACATTCTAACCAGGTCTTTTGGCTTCTGAAAAAGAAATGTGAACACAAGTTTAATGGAAATATTTCCATTTTAAAAAATTCATTAGTTTATCTTTTATGCCTTTTTGTTATAATACACAAGTCAATTTTCCACACTTCACTGCTGGGAAGTCTTAGTTCACTTCTTGTTTCTGATATCTAATTATTGTACAGGTTTTTTTGTTGTATTTAATTTCTTGCTAGCCTAACATCATTCACATAAAGATCAAGCCTGAATTAATTAGAATCGTATTCTTTATATATTTCCTTGTAAAAAATTAACAAAATATCATCCTTAGGTCTGTTAGAATATCACATTTTAAAAGAGTCTGGAATATAAAAGGAAAACTTTAAGACTAGCATGAAACTTTTACAGTATATTTCTTCCAAAACAAAAAATAAAATAGGTTATTTCTGGCAGCTCAAGGATGTTATGCCCTGGAGCATCCACTAAGAAGGCTTATAAAAAAAGGCGACCTTTGGACTCTTCAGATCATAAAGCTACTCATAGCTTAACACTATATCACAGTTTCTGCTACACCTTGGAAAAAGACAGGAATTTGTGCACTCTAAAAGATGACAGAAGATAAAGAAATCTGTGGGTTTCTTAATCTGCTTAGTGTGAGGATAATTTCCAATAAAACATCTAGATGACAATTTTTGTCTTTCAAAATTTCTGATAGTTTATCTCATCAAATCCATGGGCAGAGGTTTAGCACCCAAAATGTTCCAAGCTCAGCGTCATTGGAGGTAACATTTTTCAATATGAGAATACAGAATAGAACTCTCTCCTTGCATAAGTCTTGCTTTTACTAATGACCAAGACAGTAAAAAAATCTTCCTAGTAAGTAGGAAGATTACACAATAAGGAAGATTACACAAGAATACACAATAAGTATTTTGTAGAAATATAATTGACATTTTATATATATCTATTTCTAATTTTCCTTTTTTTTTCTTTTAAATTGGCTTCAACAGTTCACTGTGGTGCTGGTCATGGTCTTGAATCACATTGCGAAAGGTAATTGAGTATAGAATACCAATATATTCCATTCTATACTCAATTATTCAATGTGGAAAACTTAGTAATGACTTTAAATAAAGACAAGTAAACAGAACAGACCACAGGTATTGTGGTTTTGTTGTTTTGTTTTTAAGTAGGCCTGAAACAGATAAGTAAACTGTATCTAAGCACAATATGAGTGTGCTTCATGGGGCAATTGTTGCATAGTGATATCTCTTTCTCAGCCTGCTTGCTGTGCCTGAAAATCATTATCTTATACATGAAGAATTTTGCTGAAGAAGATGTAGAAACATTTTCTTTTTCTGTTTGCCACTGCCTTCTGTAAAAGAACAAGGGATATTGAACAGAAACAATACTTGATTAGTGACAGATATGTACAGAAGGAGACAAGAGTAGAGACAAATATGGACTAATGTGAATTCATTTCTTTTTCTCCTTAAATGTTTCCATTTAATCCTTTTAATAGCCTCCTTCTTCAATCACTAAGAAATAGCTTCTTTTATTCCACTTTTGTTAATTACAGAGCAGCCTGTTACAAAATGTTATTAAAATATGTCACGGTAAGACAAACTTTACCAGTTAGTTCTTTGCTTCCTGGATGAGATCCAGGCTTGAGAAACTTCCTTTCTGTTATTATCAGTGCCAAAAAAAGAGAGGTGGAACAGGAAGAATTTGAGAAATACAGTACTTGGAATGAACTATCTTTTCTAGAGATAAGAACCTGATTTCCATATGAGTCTCCTCAAAGTTACCCAGAGTAACCAGACACCAAAGTTGGCAGAGGCAGTTTCCACTGCATAAAAGGAAGAGCAAAAGGAAGATAAATGTAGCAGAATGTTTTCAAGAATATTCTTTATGATAAAAATTCTTCATGTTGATAGGATGCTTATAGCCTGTTTTCATTTATAAGCATGAAAAATATTTTAAGGAGTTAAATGTATTAACACTGATTATTTCCTTACCAAGAGTGTGACTGTGTTAAATTTCTGGAAATCCTTTTGTTGTAATTTCAGATTATATTTTGCGTTCATTGATTTCAGATTGATTTTTTTTATTTTTGGTACAACCCGGCAGTTTGCATGCAAGCATGAACTGTAAGAAAATGGTGTGACCAATACATCAAGTATGTGCTTAGGGAAAGGAGGGATAAGGAAAGTAAAGAGCTAGAAATTTCTAAGAAAGGATTTGTGAGGTATGTGTCTTCTAATAAAGAATATGATTTAGTGTACCCCAAAAACAATGAAAGGAATTTTTTTGCTATCTCCAAGGAATTTGGGTTCATTTGCAGTTTGATGCTGCTGGTTTTAAGATTATTCCTGTTGATTCCTTGAAGAGCTGGTTTTAAGGTTATTCTTTTGATACTTACTAGTCTATTTTCTCAGATTACTGTACAACATGTACTTCAGCTGTCTTCTTCCTGACAGCAATGAAACATTTTGAGAATATCAAAGCCAACTGTATTCTGATCAACAAAGGCAATCAGGAG
Organism: Motacilla alba alba; assembly: GCF_015832195.1. NCBI lineage: Eukaryota > Metazoa > Chordata > Aves > Passeriformes > Motacillidae > Motacilla > Motacilla alba. The sequence goes on from NC_052018.1 coordinate 12,141,003, forward strand.
GGATTGGATTGTTGCAAATGTGAAAAGATGTAAAAAGCCACAGGTATATTTTACATGCTAAAAACAATAATTCTAAACAAAATATTGAGTAGCAGGAGAGGATGTCAAGGCAATTTCTGAATGAATGGTCCACAGGATATCTCCCCCTTCCACTCTGAAAAAGCTATGGAAAGTTTTGAACAGAAGTAAAGGGGACTAACGCTGAGCTGGGAAAGATAATTATCTTCTTTCTATCTGTTTTTTCTCATGAGAAAAAACAATCTTGCACTATGGTGGGATTAAAAGAATTTGTCTTGCTGGATCAATGACTGGAACACTGAAATGTGATATGCAAGCAAAAACTTAGTCGCAAGTTCCCTTTTGCCTTCTAACCAATCCTATTACTGCAAAGATCAAATGGTCTTTATCAGTGGATTGGGACTTGGGGTTTACTCCTGGATCTGTCAGTGATATGCTGAAAATTTCTGAGAAGTTGTGCATTGAAGCACCTATTCTGTAATCTGGGGATTTTCAAAATGTATAGGTAGTGTTGAACACGTCTTTCATGAAACACTGCTACAGTTAGCGCATGAAATTACATTATTTTGGAAATTTTAATATCAGTAAATGTCAGAAATTGGATTCAGTAAATATAATATCACTATCTGAAGCACTAGTAAATCCTGACACAAGTTATACTTAAATTCAGGTTAGAAGTACTAAATATGGAACAGCAAAGCCAAAGGGCCTCTCTGAACTTAATATTGAATAACAAGCGGCTTAAAAGAAAATGTTAACCTTTTAAATCACAGAAAAAGTGTTTTCCTTAAATCTTCATTTTATTAATTACCTTTACTTTTTCTGTTTTATTTTCTTCCCCTCTTCTTTTTCCTGATTTAATTTTCACTTTTAGTAAGAACATAGAACTAGGACTTTGGTCTTAGCTTGCAAATCTACAGTATGAAGTAGGTTAAAAAATCAGGCACCTCACTCCTCCTTAAAGTGATCATACAGTGCAAGTAAATCTAGTGGAGGGTCACAGGGCAGGACTTGCAAAGACTGGCTTCCCTTTTACCCAATGTATGATTATCCTGCTCCAAATGAGACTTTGTAGCCTGCTGGAAAGAACATAAGAATCTTAGTGTTTTCCAGGCTTGTTTTGGTTTTAATTTACAAGTAATCTGAAAAGCTGTTCTGGAAACACCTTACTAATAATTGCTGCTTTCAGAAAGGAACACCCTATGTTGTCATCAGATCTGATTATCACAAACTAGACAAGTCAGAATTAGAAAAAACAGGTTAACACAGTGAGGGTTTAAGTTCTTGACTGTAAGGTAGGAATCTGATGTAAGACAGGCAAATGAAAAAGAGACTGTATATTTCAATTCCGAACCAAAACTCTCCCACCTCTCCTTCAGTTTCTGAGTAACTTGCCAGAGCCAACTTAATTTTAGCTGCCATTACTCCAATCATTGTTCGGGGCTATTAGAGTGCCACTGTGCATTAATTAATGCTTAAGCAGTTCCTGCTCATTCTGGTTTTTCTTTCTTCCCAATTAGACTAAATTAGTAAAACTTGCAACTTTAATAGTTATCATTTACAATCCTGAAAAAAAAAAATCCAAAGAAATACAGTGTCTACAGGAGCAGAATGCCAGACACATGGCATCTGTGATAAGTTTTCTTACACCATGGCCTTCCTAGAAAGGAAAGCTGATGCATTTGAAATCTTTCTGGCTGCTTTATTTCCAGACAATTTGTCTTAATCTATAAAACTGTTTGAGGCTTCTTGTAATATTGAAAAAAAAAAAAAAAGCTATATGCCAATTTCATGCTTTCATGATACAAGATATTTTCATTTCTAGAGATATCTCATGAAGAGATCTCATAAAGATACAAATGAGATCTTGACTCCCAGCTCAAGTGCCTCACTTTTCTTCATTTGTGATTTGGAGAGTTTAAGGCTCTCATACATTCCCTCTGATGCCATGCAGCAGTTCTGATGCACAAGCCTTGATTTGCTTTCAAGCCCACTTACCTGTGTTCTGTTGACACTGCATACACCCTTCTGACATCCGAGACATCAATGACATCTTCTTCATTTGGTAAACTCTGGTTTATCAGATTTGAATTAGTAGTTTTATTTCTTTTATAAACATTTCAGTAGAGAATTTAGCTAAACAAGCAAAACTTCTATTGCCTGCATAATGTTGCAATATTACATAATGTTGCATATTGCAATAGCATAATGTCCCCATTATGTGACAAAACATGTGCTTGCTAAAGGTTAATATTTTTATTTAAAGAAAAGCAAATAATGCAAAACGTTCATCCTATTTCTTTCTTTCCTTCTTTCCTGAAAAAAAAAAAAACAAAAAAACCCAACCCTGAGGCAATAGTTTGCCAATCCTGTTAATAAAATGCTAGTCGTAGACACCGGCCAGTTAATTGCAGCATCACCTATAGGAGAGCATGTTGTGCTCCTTATTTGATCTTTCTTCTCAAGCTATACTCCCAAGTGAACTGCTTCACCTGCTCCTCTTGGCCATTTGGATGCTTTAACTTTCAGACTCATCTCTCTCAATGCTCCTATAAGAAAATTTCCATAGGTCTTTACAGGTTCTGTCTAAAGTAGGTATATTGAATTAGACAGGAGTCTACATTCATTTGATTAGTCTTTGGAAGATATTTCCTACCTCAAATAATATAAAATGGAACAAGATGAATCAGGGAAAGTCCTATATTTGTCTAGACTCTCTCTGTCCTTCAGCATTATGACCCCAAGGGATCTGGCAGTATCTCTTGCTCAAATCCAAGGAGTGAAATATGCAACACACAAGAGAACAAGAACTATATTTGCATGACCTTGGAGGGTTTTCCATGTGTTTTGACTTTAGTTCTCTTCTCCTAGATCTAGGGCCAACACCTAACACATTAAACATAAATAATGTTTTTGAATTAAAACTCAACTTTGTTTGCTGCAGGCATCTATTCACTCTCTATGGGAGGTTTAGAAGATGAAACTTGCATTACAGAGTTCACAGCATTGCAAAAAGCTTTATGTGCACAGCCTTAATAGTTTCAGTATCCAAGATACATGGTTTTTTTTTTTTTTTTTTTTATAAAACACCTTGTTCTATGTACATCAATCAAAAGTCAGTTATTAGGAAAGCACAGGTTTCTCCTCTTGCCTGCTATCACAATTGCCTCTAATTAAACTCACACTGTTTGATCCTACTGAGTACTCTCCTGGATCATTTGATCACCTAAACACTTATGCCTTTTCATTAGTTTTGTAGTCACCTGCTTTCCTGATCTGCTGCTCCTCTTAACCTTTTCCAGGCTAAAAGATGCAAGGACATCTAATTTATACCCCAATTAAATCTATCTTCCTTCAATTCCTGTGGAGTACTGATCCCTCATTAATCTCTCTTTCATCTTGGCCTTTATATCTTCCTAAGGTATTTGACCCAGAAAAGAGATCTTTGGGCAGAGAAGCTCAGAGCTGTGGGATTCTGCAGTGAGAGGGTGCAAATATTGTTCTTCTGGAGCTGTAGTGCTAGAACATCATGGTGTGCACAGGTACTTGTAGAAAAGGCTGAGACACTAAAATAATGGTGGAGACAACGTTCTCTTAAGGAAAAGAATAGGTGTGAAGAAAGTTCACCAGGCAGCATAGTAGGAAATATTCCCTACAGTGATTTTTTTCATCAGTGCCCATTTGTTGCTTTAAAGAGTCTTAGAAACTCCATGATTCTGTAACACATTATGAAGTTCTGCATCATCTCATAGAGAAATCATTCTATATCATATATGTAACACTTGATTGCTCTCTGAATAGCACAGAAACATGGAATAATTTCTGCCACGAAGATTCATGGGCCAGTTTTCACTGTTGTGAAAATGTTCATCTTTGACTCAAACAGAACGATATTGTGTGCCAAGGCTCAATAATTTAGATTTAACACTGAAAAGATATGTAGAAAGCAGCATAGCATACCTCTTTTAAAACCAGCTATGCTCCAGAAAACACTAAACTTTCTGAATATGCCAAAATATCTGCTGATGCCTGATATCCTTGGAATATAATTTGGCCTCAAATTATTTCTAAAAAATGATGTAACTATTTTAGAGCAGTCATCCCAAACTCTGAATGTTCATATTTGGACAAAACACCAAAATAGCTGGAGAAACTAAGTATTTCCTCAGAGGAAAGGGATACTGTCTCAGAAAATTCAATTTGCACTCATACTCGGCTTTTGACGAGCAATTGCTGGGTATAATATATGAATTAAAATCATGGAGTGAAAGTGCGATGGTTGTATATGCTGATGACTCTGAACTATCTTTGATTTATAATCCACATTCTATCCTTTAAATATTGGCCCTAATGACAGGGAGTAATTCTATCTGATAGGAGGCATGGGATGGTGTAGCCAGTGTTATGGTTTAAATAAGTTCAATTATTTTAAAATTTAATTACTCATTCCAACAGCAAGACACCTGAGCTAAGAAATTAATGTGTGGTTACACAGGGGAGTTTAAACCAATCTTATCACAGACATTTTATAAATTAATCAGTCCTGAAATTAAAACTCATTATACAGTGGGTTTGGAGTATTGCAATATATACAGATAATATTGTTTATGTTAGTATTCAGAATATGATTAGTGATTCTAGTTGATGAACACCAAGGCACAATAAAGATGACCAATTAATTAATACAGAGGACAGGTTGCAATGAATATGTTATTTCATCAGTTTCTCATTTCAAATTTAATTTGATGTCCCAAACTGAGTTTGAAATTGTTTGACTCAAAGTCAATAAAGTAGCACCTCAGTTTCAGATAGAATCTTCTACTTGCAAGCAATCAACTTTTTAAGCTTTCATTGTCTTAATAATTTTCAGACAGCAGTACTAAGGCTTAGGGCATCTGGCTTCATGATCTGTCACTGGAGTTCAGATTACAAAACTGCATTTCTAGAAGCAGTAGAACCGAATTCTTTCCTAAAGCCCTTATTCATAAAGACTGGAAACATGATGCTGTCCACGGCCTGCAAAAAGCTGGCTGCATTTTCCTGGTTAGGTGGAACTGATCTTTGCAAAGAATGAAACAGTCTAGTCCAGTCTGTTATCATACAAGATACTGAGCTAAAAAAGACTTCTTCACTCATGCAAGCTACTGCACATAAAAATAAATCTTAACATAAGCTAGATATGTTCACAACGCTCTGTTATAGTAAGGGGAGGGAATGGCAGGGAATAGTTGTTTATCTGTTTCAACTAACATCAAGTACTATTTGGGTGATAATTTAATGTTTATGGAATCATTCAGCACATCTTTAGTGTAGGTGGATGTAGAAAGAGTTCTATAAAAATTTCAATAAACTCATTGGGAAATGTTTAATTGGTATACAAATCTGAGGGAAAAAATGCATTATCAGATTAACAATGGATGGTTTCATGGATAAGGAGAAAACTGGAATTGGTGTGTTTTATCACTAATGCACACTATTAACAGCTGTTTCCCTTGAGACCTAGATTTTTGTTTATCACTAAACAAATGCCCTCCTATACATCTGAAGGTTCTATAGCATGATTAAGAAAGGTATTGTCCATCAATTTTACCAGACAGTACAAAATTTCTAAAGTAGTTCAGTCTGTCTAAAAAAAAAAAAAAAATCTGTTTTGAATGTAAATCCAATTGCCTTGAAAGTTTTAAGCATATTGGAGTCTATATTGAGAATATTTTGTTATGAAAAATTTTAGATTTGTCAGAGACCCTAGAATCAAGATCTTTTTGAGTTACTCAAAATGTTCTGAAATGAATGTCCCTCTTTCTCTTATATTATCTTGCTACCTGAAAACTCAACTTCATGTTTAAACAATTAAAAATAGATGGGAGTTAGGGGTCCTTCCTTTTCTGGAGCCATATGAGATTCAAAGTCAAAACTTAAAATATGAAAATTTCAACCATTTCCATTAATTAATAGTTAGGCATGCTTTTATTAGACAAAAATCATTGTGGCTCAGTGTCTAATGTGATAAAAATTATTATAGAAAATACTAGAGAAATAGTAATCCAGGAAAAAAAAAAGCATCTTCCTTACTGATGTAGCTATAATAGAGCTTAAATATACCAAATATATATTTTAATAGTTAACTGTGAAATACTTTAGGTCAGTATAGGATTTACCTTTCATCTTTACCTTCAGTTTTCCATCTGTCATTCACAGATGGTTTCATCTCACTCTGTTTGGTCATGCCACATGCTAAAAATTCTGGTTATTTGATTATCTTCTTCCTGTAATACCACATGTGTCTGGCTCAACCTTCCCCAGCTCGTTTTAATACTATAGTTTTATATTATTATCAAGCTGTTAATTTTCCATTTTCTCAGAATCTTCTTCAGAACCCAGTGCAAAGTGGGTTTCTGTCTCCTTGGGACTTGCATGGCTTGGCTTAAGCTTCCAGACTGAGTTGTCTAGATTTCTTTCATTGGTTGCTATTGGTATGCTCCTAGATGAAGGAAATAGAGAGTTAAGATATTCTCTGGTGGGCTGATATACCACAGATACTCCCACAAGACCCCGTAGGTTACTGAGATTCTTTCCAGGAGCAGCTGATAGCCAGAACAGCTTAGATTTCTGATATAGCTTGTCAGGGTCTAGTGACCTTGACTACAGTACAAAGAATTTACCTGTTTGGGTACTGGTCTGTTGTCAAATCTCCTATATTGCTTCCATGAATATTTGCAAGAGTCTTCATTTTCTTACAAAACAGGATGTTTTTAGCTTTAATGGCAGAAATATTCAGTAGTAATTTGGATTCTCAATAAATAGCCTAGAAATTCCAGGTTAATTTCAGGTTCAGTATTTGTAATGACAGTCTCACATAGATGGCTTTATTTTCACAGAATGAGTTCAACTTCTTGCCGAAGTTAGTCACAGAGGTCTGACTATTTTAATACTTTCATTTCTGCTCTCTCCTGGTTTTATTTTTCATCTCACTAATATAACGAGACCTCTAAGTACACAATATTGGTTTACTTAGGCACTCAGAAGACCTACTGCCATTCCTCTGGCTCTTGAGTCTCCCAGTTAAAGGCTTTCTTAAAGTGCTAACCAGGTAGACTGCAGATAAGACCCCAAATAGAGGCTGCCTCACCATTCTCACATCCCCTGCCTTCCAAACCAAAGATAAAGTGCTGATTTGACTGGACTTACATAAACTTTTGGGATAAATTTTTTGTACAAGGACATTTCTGAGTGTAGAAGCAAGACATTTTTCATGTTCTACCTGCTGAAAACACAAAGGAATTAGAAGATGTTGAACTCTGTAAAAATAGTTGTTCACTGGGCTTGGATTAGCTCCTGTGATCACTATACATTGTACAGGAGTTGTGACCTATGCAGCAACTCCTATTTTCCAACCTTGTTCCCAGCACAGGAAAATAATAGTTACAACATCAAGACAAGAGGTTTTCACCTTGTTAGGCAGCTGAAACAGGCAGGAGGAAAAGTGAAGTAAGCAGAATGATGATTGCTATTGAAGTGCATACAGGATAAAGAAAGATTAGAGGAGGGATAATGCAGTTTTTAGGAGGGGCTTCCTCTCAGCAGAAATGTCCCAATTTCTCAGCAAAGTCTGAGAGTATATGGAACCCCTCCATTAAAAAAAAAACAACCAACCAACCAACCAAACAAAACTAAACTCAAACCAAACAAACCACAAAAAATCCCCCCAAAAAATCCCCCCCAAAAACCCCAAAATAACAACCAAACAAGTAAAGCAAAGCAAACAAAAAACCCCACCAGAACTGATTTTAAAAGCTCTATAAATTGATTTCAAAAGTTATTTTAAAAATACCCGATCAAAGATAAAAACATTGAAGGAAAAAAACATAGCTATATGACTATCATCTGAAGTCATGGAAAAATCAGAGGAGAGATAAAGAAGAAATTACTATTCCATTTTGCTTTACTATCTCCCACATGCTGCTGGAGTTCATTTTCTGTTTTACTTCTACAAGTGTTTTTAGACTTCTGATTGCCAGGGTTTTGTGGGGGGAAAAAAAGAGTTTTGGAAGAAATGATTTGAGATCTGCTAAATGAACTGAGAAAAAAATGCAAAATACTCTTCCATGAAACTGTAAAATTTAATTATTTCATTAATACTTTTGATTAAAGAACTTTGTTCTTAATTGTGTGTGTGTGTGTCTACCAGTGACAGTTACAATAAGGATGTCAAAGAAACAGCATTAAAAGTCATTTGTTTACACTGACACAGATTTCTTGCTTGTCTTTGTATTTATTGAAGAGATAATGAGAAGAAAAGAAAAAAACATCCAGGGCACAGTTCAAATACTTCATTTCATTAAAATAAGCAACCAGTAGGATTAACATTATTATAGTGCTGAATAGACAGAGAAATGCATTATATGTTCCCTGCATCATATGAAAACATGTAATTACAAATCCTTGCAAACTGTAATAGTATTTTAATAATTGTAATTTGATATAATATAGAATTCCAGAATGGTTTGAGTTAGAAGCAGTCCTAAAGATCATCCAGCTGTAACCCCTCAGCCATGGGCAGAGACACCTTCCACTAGACCAGTGGGTAGATTTCCTTCTAGACTGACACAGTCTTCACAGCTCTTGTCAAACATAAATGAACCTACTCGGGTTTCATTAGCTCTTATTAAGCTTCTCTGCATGGTGTTCGTTATCAATTACAAAGCATAATCTTTCAGCTTGTTATGTCTTCTTCCTACATCCTATTTTTTTCTGCCAGAAGTGTATGTGTGCAATGTATCCATTTACTATAGCCACTGACAGAAAATATATCATGCAAGAATGGAAAAATAGTGAATAATGGGATCTCTTAGTTGATATGCCTAACCAGCCTTTCATGATCTATACATCTTTATTCAGGTTTTTACAGAACAATGTAGCCACAAACTCTCCCTTGTCTCTTGCTGGCAGGGGCTGACTGTCTCACTGTTGGGGGCCACGTATCCTCACTTCTAAAGGACCAAAGTGATCAACAACAGTATTCCCTCAACCAGCAGCCTGAACAGCAGCACACCTGCTCTGCTGGAGAGCTGCCAGTAAACAGAGGCGGTGCTGTGCATTTCAGTGACACTGAGCACACACACTCTGCTCTCACAAGTCAGACAGGTGTCATACATAGGTTTAGCCACCTTCATTAGCGAATATGAGCTTGTGTTTTACTGGTAGAAATGTCATGACTTTTATTATCACTGATCAAAACAAGCCCTGCTCTTGATTTGTTGTGATGGTTGAGGGCTCACCCAATGCTTACTGGCAGTCAGCCTATCTCTGCAATTTTGAGATTGGGGTGTGCAAGAAATACAATATTAGTCCAGAAATAAGTAACTTAATTACAAGCCTGAATTCTACAGTACTGATGTTAAACACAGCTCACACTGAATCAGAAGTTATTTAACTGAAATAAACCATCATTTTACAATTAAAGAAAAAATTATGTAAGAGGAAAAGACTCCTGTTTTGAGCTCACCACCAGAAAGACACTGACATGCTGAAGCATGCCAAAAGAAGGGCAATGAAGCTGGGGAAGGGTCTGGATGCAAGTCTTAAAAGGAGCTGCTGAGGGAACTGGGGGTGTTTAGCCTGGAGAAGAGAGGGCTCAGGGGTGATTTTATGACCTCTGCAACTGCCTGAAAGTTGGGGGTCAGTCTCTGCTCTCAGGTAGGTTGTAACAGAACAAAAGAAAATAGCCTGAAGTTGTGCTAGGGGAGGTTTAGATTAGATAATTGGAAAAAAATTCCTCACTGAAAGGGTGGCCAGGCATTAAAACAGGCTGCCCAAGGAAGTGTTTGTGTCGCCATTGCTTGATGTCTTCAAAAGACATGAGGATGTGTCACCTGTGAATAGGGTTTAGTGATGAACACGGTGGTGCTGGGCTAATGGTTGATGTGAGGACCTTAAGGGTCTTTGTGTTAAAAAAAACACTGGATGTGGCACTCAGTGCCATGGTTTAGTTGATAAGGTGGTGTTAGATCATGGGTTGGACTTGATGACCTCAAAGGCCTTTTCCAACCTAGTTAATTCTGTGATCCTGTAATTATTCCATTATTCTGAGCCCTCTGTTCTGACACTCAGTTTTCACCATGTTCCTCACACAGCCCACCAGATGTGCTCAGCAGGTACTATGCTTTACACAGCCTGTAGATCCAGGAGAGCCAAGGAGGACTCAAATTGCTTTCTCTCCCAGGCTTCCAGACTCTGCATCCCAAGACTTCAGGCACTGGGAAAGAAAAAGGAGGAAGTCTGGTCCATGTAGGCATGCAAGTGGCTGCCTGTATTGATGATGTGACATAAGCACTTTAGAGCCTGATCTGCATCTGTTTACGGAGGCTGTGCAGCAGATGAGACTCCTGCACTCCAGGCACAGCACTGAATTTGTGATGAGTTGCATTGGCTGATATGAGAGATAGTGCCAGGGATAACTTTGCTCAATAAATGTATCTTCTGTGGCGTGGCTCAATGAATTCTGAAAGAACTATATGTGCCTCATGGGCAAAGCCTCCTCCATCCTTTCTCTTGCCCCTGTGCACCAGCAGCTAATTTGTGTCATCTACAGGATAAGTACATGAGCCTTCAAGAGGTCGTGTGTGGTGCAGACAGGTGGAATATGGCAGCAGCTGCTAGACTACTGGGAAATTAAAATTTGGAAAGGCAATAAATGTGGTGTGGAGTTAAGTGGAACTGGGGACTCTTTGGGATGCTTTTGAATGCAAAAGGGATGCTCCAGTATGGACAGTCCTCCCCCATAGAGCAAGACAGAGGTGGCCATTGATATCATGTTCAAAACAAATTGAACTGCACAAATAGAAACAAATAAAGACTAATTTAATGTCTTTTTCTCTTTTATAGTGGTACAAACCACTTATTTCTCAGACAGAAAGAATATAATAGTGGAGAGTGGCAGCCTGACTTCAGAGTACAACACTATGTTATCCTGATTGTTCATGAAAAGAAAGAAATAAATCTGGATTCTATCTGTGCTCCTTAAATAAAAACAAACAAGTTTACCAAGTGTATGGAATGCCCTCATTTACAATTCCTCACTCCTTAGAGGTTCTCTAAGAACTTTGAGTGCTCAGAACTTTCCATCTTACTGATGAAACATTGTTCATTAAAAACATTAAGAGCTACTTATAGATTAATTTTGGACATAAAATTTAAAGTTCCTGACCTCTGTGATAAATGAATATCAAGGCTTTTGATTTTTTGAAATCAAGTATGAAAAGGAATATCCAACTCAAAGTCATGACACTTCATTCAATGTATAAGGTTGAAAACACTCGAGGAAATAAGATTCAAAACTAATTAGAATAAATAGAAAAATTAAGAGGGACACAAACAGCTTTTCAATAGATGGAAGGAAAAATACTGTTTGAGAAGAATAATGTAACAGTCAGAAAGGAATTAATGAATAGGACAGGTACATACATGCCTAGAAATAGCTGTTCAAACCACAGAATTATGCAGTACTCAGTCATTAACATCACATTGCACCTGGCAGTTTAACAGGCAGATTTTAGTTCTTTGTGAAAAGAAATTAAGGGCTCAATTATGGATTGGAGCATGCTGAGAAAGGAGAAAGATAAATACTCTCGTGGTGTGCTGGGAAGCCATATGCCTGTGGAAGGCACAAAATAGAGGCCTGTCTTTACACCTGCAACACATAAACCACAATGATGGGCCAGCCCATTCATGGAAAAATATTTTCTCCAGAGCAACTCATTAAACCTCATTCTGAGTATAAGGAAGAAACTGTAGATGTAAGGGAAGGTGGCTTCCCCCTCTTCTGATGACTTTAGGGAAAATTTTGCCCTATGAGAAGTAAATGGTAGTTCCAAATAAAGTTTCAGTGTAAATTGTGTAAGATGAGGAGCTGACACGTCAGGTGGACATTCCTGGAGCCCTACAGGAGGCAAGTCTATATCTGGTTTTAGTCCAGTGGTTTCTGAGCTGGACTTTTGAGGCAATGGTTTGCCTGCAAGGACTTTCTTCAAAACAGACAGCTTTGGTGATTTTTATGGGACCCCATGATTATCTTCAAATGAATTTTCTTAGTCTGGTCACACTGAAAATATGTCCCTGATTCCAGTGACAAGACCACATTGTGTGCTCTGTACCTAAGCTTTGCACTGATACATCGAGCTATGATTTTTGTTCTGCCCTGTGAGTTGCAAGCACCTTATACACCTTTAACTTCCTTCCTTCCTTCTTGCATAGAATGAATTTGTCTGATCCAATGATGATTCACACTGCTGTTGTTCTTGGTATGGGCAAAACATTCTGTCTTGTGGATCTTATCCCATCTCAGTAAATGGGCAGGAATACATCTTTACCTCTGTATCACTCATCCACATATTCACTTCCATTGTTAACAATTTATTTTTTTATTTACTTGTTGGAAACCTTTGTACTGATACTTTCTTCTCTGTTCTTAATCATTATATATTTTTTCATTGTTAAATAATTACAGATATTATGTATGCAATTAAGAACTATTTAAGAAATTTGACATTATCTTTGTCATTTAGTTTTTTCCTCCTACTGTCTTTTGCTCAAGTTTAGTTTTGTGAAATTTCCCTTTCTGAAGTACTAAGAAAACACATATTGATATTTTTGCACATACAGTCACAGAATTTTTAATTTCATAATAACCCGTTGCTGTTATCTCTTGGAAATGCGTCTTTAATAAGTAAAATGTTTCTAAGATATCAAATCTTTCTATTTATGCAGTACTATCAGGTTTGCACTCATTCTTTCTTTTTAAGCAAGCCAGGGATACTTTAGTAGTGATGACACAGGACTTCAAAATACATTTTTCATTTTATGCTTTGGAAAGAGTTGTCTTGTTGCTATTTCCTTGTGCCTGATCCATATTAGTCACCTGTGGTGCAACTCATCAGTCAGAAAATCAATGCCTAAATATTTCAAGGTCTAGCCTTCTGAAATGTTAATAACTAAGGAAACCAGCTACAACATTTTTTCATGTGGAGAACAGCCTCCCCATTTCCAGAATAAGGAATGTCCATGACATACTGAGAGAGCCTGACAAATTGACTGATATCTAAACCTAATTATTTAATTTCCTGATGCATAAGTGATACTGCAATCCCCAGGCTAATCTCAAACTGTGAGTTTCCTATTTATTCCAGAATTATAAGTGTACTATCATTTGTCTTTCTAGGTTACATTAGAAATCAAATTTCCTGATGTAAAAATCCTTTCCATTATCAAGTCCGCTAGAGTCTTGGTTCTAGCATCACACTGATCTTCAGTTGTACCACAAAGTATAAGTTCTGAATGAGTGGCTTTCCCTGGTAGAAAACATGACATATAATCTTTATCCTGGCAAACATTCAGACTTTCACATGAGTTTATCATCCCCTCCCTATTGGTGTCGCAATCAGAGTCCTCAAATCCCCAGTTCAGTTGTCATACAATGCTGGATATCCCCACCCAAAACAATAGCCAAAATCTGTAAGCTTCCAGTATTTGCTTTTTGACATGCAGAGGACTGATCAGATCTTGGCAATATTGAGAACCAAGATGAGTAAAGCATTCTTCTGTACAGGTCTGACTGCAGTCCTGGAGTGCAGCCACTGGACCAGCCTCTGTACAAAGGACACCCATATCCACATATCTGGAATCCAGAAACTCCATGGTTTTGAGCATTTCTCTAGGATATAAGGACCCACATTTTTTCCTGTTTTTAAGCAACAGTGACAAGCTCCATCTCCAACTTCTCACATGGATATTACCTAATGTAGGAATAACTGTTCTGACATTCTCCAAATTCCACATTGGCATTCATCCTGGAGTCAAGATTAGAAAAGATCTCTGAGATCATTGAGTCCAACACTGCCAGGTCCACCACTAAATCATGTCCCTAAGAACCAAATGTACATGGTTACTTGAGCACTTCCAGGGATAGGGATTCCACCACGTCCCTGCTGAGCCTGTTCCAATGCTTGTCCAGCCTTTCAGTGAAGAAATTACTCCTAATATCTAATCTAAACCTTCCCAGGTATGTAGACTGAATTGCTTTTAACATTTCTCCCGTTTATGAAAAAAACTTGTATATTCTTGAGCCAGATGAAGAAGGAGGTGAGTCTATATTGTAGCTGGTATCACACTTAATCTGGAATATCCATATCCCCTTTCTGTTGTGGACAAAGATTTATATGTGGCGGTCCTGAATGATGGGTGTACTGTGCACTATGTGTGAATAGAAAAGTGTTATTCTTCTTTTTGAGGAAAAGTTGTTTGGACATTTTGCTTCAGAGGAAGGCTCAGGATGATGATTACAGATTGGAAATAAACTGCTTTGTTTTTATTTTTCTGAGAAAGACACTGAAGTCAGAGCAGTGACCACATTTTATCTGAAGATTTGCTTCACCAGTTTCTGTCACTGAGCTTATATATGTAGTCCTCTAGTGGTTCTGGTGATTTACTGTCCATGTACACTGCCTACAAAATGAAAAACAATGTGATTTTAGAAGAATTTTTGTCTTTCCATATGAGGTGTGTCTGTGCAAGATCTAAGAGAGCTGCAAGCTCAGGGTACCCTGTAGCAGCATAATCATTCCATATGGTGCTGTATGCAGGCAAAATAACCATATTGACAATGCCTTTAGATTTGGAGCTTGAACAGCTTTGCACTCCGAGGGAAAACCTACCCTAAATCACCCCACGTATCATTCACAGAATGCAGGCTCTTAATGAGGCCTAAAGCTTTCGCCAGGGATTAAAAAAAAAAAAACCTATCTAAAAATCTGCACAGCAATTTTGAGAGATTAAGGTAACTTTGCTCTTCTATGGGTCATGCTTCAAGCTGTCATCAGAGTGGCAGTTGAAATTGTGTTGGAAATATAATTCATGTGGGTGGGAAACTGGAGAAAATAGAATGTTTTTCTCTCAAAGAATTCAAGATATAGCCCTAGACATCAGACTGCACTGCAAGGATCACTACTTTTTGTAAGTCTTTACTGAGAAAAAAAGTCTTATGAAGAATCTGATTAGTAAGTATTCAATAGATGAATAATTTAAAAGCTTCACTGGAGTTGGCAAATTCTAGCAAAAGATATCTAAATCTTGCAAAAAGATTTTGATTACTTAGAAATTCAGTACCAGCTAGGAGTGGTTCTAATAATGGTGCTGATTTTGGGATATTTGCTAGATATTTTTAATGAATAATTATAAATTTAATGAAAAAACTTATGTAGGAGTCAGTTAAATGAGGTAAGTGAATTCATAGTCTGTGGAATAGTTTTAAATTCAAGTACTAGAAAATGTCTAAAAGGATTTAGACACAGTGACTTCAACTGACTGCATGATACTGACAATTAACAATTGCCATTAATGTAATTAACTTTTTGAGAGGACATCCTCTTTCTCAATGTCAAAAGAATACTTTATGTTGTACTTCTGTCCCCAAGCTTTTCTTGTATAAGATTTTGTTCTTTAAGATAAACTAATTTTCTGTTTTTCTTTTCTAGGGAATGGAGAGAGGATTTTGTCTCTTGGGATGATTTATCTTTTCCTAAAATAATGTTCCTGTAGGTGCATCATCCCCTGTTGAATGAGGATTTTTCTGCTTTCCCTACAGAAGGTGTCTAAAAGAAAGATGGTGGTTAAAACAACTGCATACAAAACATCTTTTTGGGCTTTGTGGAAGAAGATGAGGTGCCTGTCATCAAATTCCACTGTGTTGTGTGTTGCATCATTCCCCTTTTGGTGTTCATGCTATTCGGTGAGCATAGGTTCAAGCAGTAAACATGATGCTCAAAAAGCAGTACTTTACTAGATACAGCAGATACAATTTGGTCTGCTTGCACATCTTTCAGTGAACATGAAATGCTTTACCTTATGTCATATTTGCTACTTGCTTAAAGGTAACTGAATCCCTGCCATGAAAGCATAAGGCAATTATTCATAGTTGCAGCATCCTTGAACTACTGAAGCACAAAAATTATTACAAACACACAGGACCTAGTAGTTCCAATCCTAGTCCACATGCCTTGAATGGGAAAATCAGTAACACTATGAATAAATCTTCCACTGACATGATCAACAAATATTTGACTGAGATAACAAAAGACCTTTAAAGACCTGTTTTGATTACAGTACTTTTATTTCTGAGTGTCATTTGAGCCAAAATTAAGTGGATCTGCACACACTATTTTCAGCTGTCAGATACACTAATTCATTTATTTGGCAAGTGATCTCATCCCTGGTTAAAAATGTTGTGCCGAAGACAGCATTAAAGGAGTGTGATGTAGTACATCAGGCAGCAAGAAGCACAGAAGAGACAGAGGAGGAAGGCAATTTTTAAGCTGGTTTTATTTCTGGTCTGCTCAGCTTCTACAAACAGGCATAACTCAACAACAAAAGCTATTAGTCATTTGCAGGCATAGAAAATGACTGATTATAGCTTTTCTGTAGTATCTACTACAGTCTACCAAATCAGTCTTACATTAAAAAACCCCAGGATCCATATCCCAAGGCTGATACTGCTGTTTATTTCTATCCATGACCCAGTGTCAAACCCAGATCACTGGAAAATGTAAGCTTTCCTATCTAACCGGATCCCTTATCTCTTACCTTAACCTCTGCTTGGGAACAAGGTACTACAAGCTGCTCTAAAGTGTTAATGAAGCTCAGATCCTTTCTATTACCCTCCAATGGATGTGCTCCAGCCCTGCTCAGGGCATGGTAACTCAATTCCTTAGGGAAACAAGAAAAGCCATTTTTGAGGTGCTGAGAAATGAGTGTTTGAACACTGGAAGTTACCAGGGGAACCAATGTACTGAAAGCCTTTAGTTGACAGTACATTTAGTTGTCTGACTATTTCTAGAACAATAATAAAAATAATAGCACAATCTTCAGGTCACCTGGAAAGTAACCCTTCACATTTCTGCTCTGACTCTTGCTGTTGTAAGATCAGTACTATCTTGGCCTCTTCACCCTTGATATTTTTGCCACTTCAGCAGGGTATACAATTCCAATTATTCACACACAAAAAAGAAATTTAGATTCAAACAGATACAAAGCTATCCAGGGATTGTTATTTCCTTTTCTCCTCATAATCTACTTACACAGGAACATCAAACAGAGATTTTTTTCCCCTTATCTCTCCAATTTATCTGTGGATGTGCCATTTAGCAGATGGGAGCCCCTGATTTCAATCCCAAAGGCAATTTTATCAACTAAATTTTATCCACAAAGTTAAAGTAAGGTGAGTTTTTCTGAATACTCCTCTTTACTGATATTTTGTTAACAAAATAGCCATTTTTCCTCCAGTCTCCAACTCACTTTCCCTGCTTTCAACCTGCCTTTAGTTGATCTAGCCAAAATTAACACTTTCAAAATACGTAAAGATCAGAGCAATAATTCAATTTCTTCCAGCATTATGTTCCTCCCTTCTCTAGGGAAAGGAGACAAGGATAAAAAGCTGTATTGCTTCTCCATAAGCAATATCATATTCTAATAAACCAGTGCCTTTTCACTTAATCTGTTTTCTAATGTCTCATTCTTAGTGAGGAAAATATCCACCCTAGGATGTTATTCCTTATACATCCCTTTATATAGACTGTTTTCCACCTTACTTTATTGTTTCTTGAGTTTTCACATCTCCAAAGAGTAATGAGTCATTATGTCAAGGGAAGAAAATAAAAAGTCATTCTGAAATCTGTCTTTTTTATGCTTTGTTAGTCTTCATTATTCAAATCCTTTTCTGTATTCAAATATATTTCAGCTGCTGGCTTTTGTGTCCATCTCTGCTTCATCTCTTTTGCTTTTAGCACATTCTACTTCAAGATTTCATCCTAGGCACAGTGAATTGAAAAGGCACCCTGCAAAATAACTCCACCCCCATAGCTAGGAATAAATACTGCTCTGAATACTAGTTAAGTAGCTGACAGATTTTGACCATTGCTTTTTGTGCTATTTACAAGTTGTCCCTCATGTTCTGCCCCTCACCTGGTATATATTTGCTGCTTTTGTACTCTGAGTGTCAGGCTTGGGGGTCAGGCACCACTTTTCATTTTATTCAGAAGAGAGTATGAGTGAGATTGTGTGCTGCCAGTAAGTGCACCTTGATGGGAGTGTGGGAAGCAGAGCCTCAGCTCCTCCTGCTAGGAAAGCTGCTGCTGTGGCCCTGATTTACACACAGCCAGATCCCACGCTGTTGTCTTTGGAAGCAGTCCACCCTCAAGTGCTTGTTTTGTTTAAAGATGAGTTCTAGAGCTGAGCTCAGTGCAGCAAAAACTATTTTATTACGCCATTTATTGCCTTCAAAAGACCAAGACAGAAGCCCAAGTACCATTTCTGTGCTCTTTTCATAGTGAAAGAGAAAAGATAATTTGTTCTAAAAAATGGAGCTCTGATGCTTCATCTTTGTTCCTGGCAAGGTTTTAGCCTACCAAACTGGGAGGCTCTCCATCAGGAGCTAGCTGCTCCTTCACAGGCTCTGATAGGCTTCTCTCCTATGTTCATTGACTGGGAGAGCTATATGCAATGTTTTCTGTAAAATATTAAAAAATTCTATTTCCTTGCATAAGTGTAGGAAGATGAATCCCAGTGCAATATTCACACTTTTGTTGATCTTAAGATCCTATGCAGCTGTTCTGTTAATGGACCTTTTTGACATCATATATTAGAGTGGTCAATTTTTTTCTAGCAGAACTTATAATGTATGAACAAATATAAGGCTCATTTACATAGTAGAGATAATACAAAAATTGTAACAGAAAACTTATTCACTGCTAGGCTATAAAGTTAAACAATTAAAAGCTAGTAAGGTTTTTTCCAATAACTGGCAATTATTTTTTTCACTACTAAGTTCAAAGGAACAAAGAAATCAAAGTGTGTAATACAACATTAAATCTGTTATCACCTACTCTTTCAAGGCTTGTAAACATAACAATGAATGTCAAGCACTGCTAACAGACTCCAAAAAAAGAATTTTATGGGTATGGAGAAGAGAAAAAAATGACAAAATCTTTACCTTTTTTAATGTAATTTTTAGAAAAAAAATTTTATCTCATTAGGTTTATAAGTAGTTCCTCTACCATTTCCCGTCATGAACACATGGAATATATCAACATCTCTATATTGATTTTTTTCTCTTCAGAAAGGTGAAGAGACTGCATATCTGAGAGTGGGGGGAAAAAAAGCCATTCAAGCAGCAACTCGGGAGCATTTAGCATTCATTATAAGATGTGGGTGAGTGTATTCCATGTTGCTGTATTCATCCTCCAATGGGAAGAATTCTGTGATAGCAGGAAGTGGCTCTGGAAGAAGCTTCATGGATGTTTTATAACAGGAGCAGTCACCTGTTAGTGCTCATATGTGCCAGTCATGAAGACCTCCAGGACACGAACTGAGGAAGTCAGTTCCAATGTCTTCATGCCATATTTGGAGGGGACTGTCATTTCTAGGAGTTCCTTCCCACTACACTTCTGGGAAGAGTGTACATGATTAAGTTGGGTTAAAATAATTTCTTCACTTGGTTCAAACCAGGGGTTTGAACCAGGGTTTCCCATGCTCCCAGGAACAGCCAAGAGACAAAGGAACAATTTTGTTAATATCAATCTTTACTCTCCTACGAAGATATTAATATTAAAATTGCATTGAATCTTCAAAATTCAAATGCTCCATGTTCTTAATACCATTTTTTTCCCCAATCCTGTTTCTTCTTCTTTTTTTTTCTCAGTTTTCTACTCACTTTCTTGCTGTATTTAATACTGTTTTAAATATCCCCTGTCTTGCTACTACTGCTCTGCAGAATCCTGCTGTGCAAATTGGCACTTTAAGTGGAGGCACTTCATGTAAGCGACTAACAACCATTCCTGGGGAGATATTTAGAGGAGCAATTGCACTAAACTCTACCTCTTGCTTTGAAGAAAATTAGATATCAGAGAAAGAACTCAAGCTAACCGGAGATAATAATTCAAGCTTTATATAAAGTATGAAACTATGCAAAGCCTTTAAGACCTGTAAAACTGCAAGGGGCTTTTCACAGTTACAGGAAAAGATTAAATCTCTGCTTGGGAGCCAGGGCTTAAAGTCAGTGAAGCCACAAAGTGTCATTAAAATTTTGCAGCTTCTGAGATATCTGCTTGTCATTGTTAAAGTTGTTCTGTACTCACTGAATTACTACCCTGTATATATTACTTGGAGCCACCCTTAAAGTCAAATTTTTTTTAATATTTCTATGCCTTAATCCCTCAGGATAGACAACGAAACTGTTATATAATTCAGGATTATTCGTAGCTGCCTGTGATCTTTTTGACAAAACTGTTTTTCATTGGCAAAGAGCAGTTTGACACACTTTAGACTGAAGGAAAGGTTTTAAATTTAATTTCCATTAAGACCAGATCCTTGGGGACATGTTTTTTTAAGGTCAAAATAAGAAGGCATCTTGTAGGTCATTAAAGGGACTGTTGCCCCAATTAAAACAATTAGTGAATTAATTGTTACTTGTGATAAACCCATGCCTGGGTTGTTTTTTTTTTTCTTTTCATTTTCTGAATAATCTTAAATTTTCCCCGATGTGGAATTAGACAGTATTCTTTATATACATCTTAGAAATTAGAATATTTTGCTAAACTAATTCATGCTCTAATTTTAGCTAGTCATTTCTAAATGGAAAATGCACACGCTATCCCCACAGCAGAAGCACATGGATGGGCCAGCTGACAGGGGAGACAATCAGTTTTTGCTTGGATGGAGAAAAATCTCCTTTTTTTTCTCAGGTTCTCTTAAGTGCTCCATCTCCCTTATTCCTTTTTACTTGGCATTTTGGGCCCTTAGTAGAAGGAAGAATAGACTTTGAAGCTTCAGATATTACCTTAAGATAGGCAGAGTATGGCCATCATTTTCATTAGTTTTTACAGATATCAGGAATGTTATTTCTTCTTAACAACTTAAATTCATGAACCTTAAGAATCCAAGGGTAATGCTATTGAAATGTCAAGTTATTATCCACAAGATTAATTCACTTATCTAATTAAAGCCATGCAGTCAGGATGAAAATGAAGTTTAGTTTCTCTGAAGTAAAATCCAGGTTCCATTGAAATCTGTGGAAAAAGTTTTTACAGACTTCAGCAGAGCTATGATTTCACATATAATTAGAAAGTGCTATTTTAAAACTGTGTATTAGGACTTGGGGGAGGGGGACACAGAAATGTAGGAATTTTCCCTGACCAGAATTGCTATCCAGTAGTCTCATTTACAAACCAGGAAAATAGGGGTTTTTTTATTGAAAAAAATATTATAACTTATAAATAATATAATATGCGACATTATAATAAATTTGGTTTACCCTCTATTTTTCCAAGCAGTGGAACAATTTTTTTTTCCTATAACTTTGTGTGCCAACTAATCATCAATTGACAATCTGTTTACAATGTTTTCTGAATATATAGTTCATATAATTTTTCTATTTCATTCCTAGCATGAAAAATAAGGAAAAAATACAGCAGTAAGAAAGCATATCAAAGGAGAAAAGTAAGATTCATTCTAATTATAAACAACTTGCTAGCAATATAGAAAATAGACTGATTTATGTGATTGAGAGTAAGGTACAATTCCAATGTTTCTCATAGTATTATGAGGATGATGAATGACCTGTTTTGCTGTTGCAATTCTAGTAATTGTGCAGAGCTGGAGGAAAATCTGTCCCTCTGAGTCACTCTGAAGACAGAGGAAGGAATGGCTGTGACCATTTGAACATCATGGAAGAAATGCTGTTTTACCCTTTTGTCAAAGTCACCCCAAGACACCTTTCTTTAAAAACAGGAACCCAAACTGATTTTTGTCCAGACACTCATTTTCTGTCTAAATCCAAGATTCTGCTCAACTTTCAAAATTAAAATCTGGGTAGGGCATAGTAGACAGACCATTGTCCATAAGGAAAAGAGCTAGTTTACATGCTTTTGCTTTATTTATCCGACAAGAATACCAATATTTCATTATATTTCAGAGGTTGCCTTTTAAAAAAGGGGAAGGAGGATTTATTTAAGCTGTATTGTTTTATGTTAAATTGATTGCTTATTTTTAAGGTTTGTTTATCTGAAGCTGAAAGCTAGAATAAAAATATGTTCTGCATTCTTTGTGATAAAAATGCATTTATTAGAGTAGAAATTTAGGGAAAAAATCCAATGACATTAAACATTAAGTCATATTAAAGTTTTTAAGTTGTTTCCTAGTATTTGGCTGCCATAAATTAAGCCTGGAGTAAAAAAAAGTACGACTAGTGAAAAACAAAGAAAAAAAGCACGCCATCAATGATTTGTGATCATGACACTAAAAAATTGATAAGAAAGAAACTTAGACAATAATTCAAGTTTTATTTCTTTTTATGTCTATGCTAAAATCTTTGATTGCAGAAGAATGATAAAATAAATCATGTTCTAAAGATGATGGAAGTATAAGTACTCACTAAAAAGAATTCTTCTGAAATGT
This sequence comes from Motacilla alba alba, assembly GCF_015832195.1. NCBI lineage: Eukaryota > Metazoa > Chordata > Aves > Passeriformes > Motacillidae > Motacilla > Motacilla alba. The sequence goes on from NC_052018.1 coordinate 12,163,518, forward strand.
CATATCAAAGACCAGTTTGATAAAAGTGAATAAAACTCCAGTCAAACAAGACTGTGACTCCCTTGAAAGTTCTAAAATATTTGTCTTAGATTGTTTCAAAGTTGCCATCAATCAAAAAAATAAGGCTCAAAAATTAGAGTATCAGAGCACAGATGACCTTTTGAAGGTAGAAGGGGAAGCTTCAAGGAACAAGACCCACTTAGCATTATTGATTGCAGGATGGGATATGCTTCAAGCCAGTTTCACCAGCTGGGTGCTGTACTGTTAATATGTGTGCAATCTATTAAGCTTTTAAATATTTATTGCTTTTGGAAGATACTTGGCATGTTGCTGATGGATCGGTGAAAATATGGGCACATGATTTTCCTCTGAGGTGGGTGTTTCTACAACATCATTTCTAATTGCAGGTATTTTTAAAGTTTCCCACCTCCTTAGCATGTTCTGTAGTTTAGAAGCAGCCCATGTGAGCAAATTTCTCAGAATCAGTTCATATTTAACAGGTGATTTGAAGAGTCATAGGTATCCTTCCCTGGTGTAAATGTTCATTGACAAATGCCAAGCTTGTTGAAAAGCAAAGGGGAATTAGTATGCATTAATCATGTCTAATCATTCCTTGAAAACCGTTGTAAATGTCAGGAGCCTTTCGTATCCTGTTAATTCACAGAGTTGTCTGTCACTGGGTCCAATTCCTAGAAACCTGAATGGCAGAGTAGAATATTCCAAAGGGCAGAACCTCTGCTCCCCAACAGATGGAGAGCTGATTAACAATTCTCTGGAGTTACTCTGCTGGAATTCACCAGGGTTGGGACGAAGATCCAGACTCTGATGGCCCCCCAATTCACTGAAACTCCTGAAATGTGGGGTGGTGGTGAGAGGAAAGAGTCAAGACTGACATGGAATTTAGGCTTTGTGAGTGTGACTGGTACTGACAAAGACCTTTGGGAAACTGAGTTTTGATGAGTGTGAATAGTGCAGTGCCTGGTAAGTGCAGGGAACCTTGCTATTAAGTTTTGTTGCTACACGTTCTGGGACCAATGACAGCCCAAGAACTGGTACCAGGTGTGGTGCTGTGCTTTTTGGGCGTGGGAAAGGGGCAGCCAGGTCAGGAGTCCACGATCTCTGCTCCAAGGACTCCCCTATGAAACAGGCTGCTCTTGTCTTCTAAAGTCTGCTAAGGAGGTTAGAACTGTTTTTAGGGCCTGAGATCAGGCCCTAAAGTTGAGGCAATGTGAAAACATTGAATTGATACATTGTTGACATTTAGAATAGACATTTTTTTCACAATAAAAATATGCCATAAGTCTTGGCATTGCTGCTGCAATGATCTTGGATGACTGGATGTTCCAGACACTTTCAAAATCAAGTAACTCAAAGAGATTTCAAGCTTTGTACTCTGTTTTCTATTTCTTTTCATCCTAAATTTCAGTTTCTTTTTAAAAAGTGCATCTGAAAAGTTATATTCACCTAAATGCTATGAATTTTTACTGGATAAATTGCAGATGAAGGCAGAATGAAAAGCAGCGAATATTAGCAGGAGAAAATATCAGCAGAGAAATAAAATTATGGAATTTCCCAATCAGATCAGAGAGAAAAGGAAAAATTGATGTAATTTTCTTCTATATCCAGGAAACAAATGTAATCGAGCTAAGTTGATCTTGCAGCAATTTTTTATGCTTAAAAAAAATCAAATCAGTGCACTTTTTAATTTACTTCTAGTATCTGTTTTCTATTGCAGGTAGTGTGTGCCAGGTATTAAAGCTACAAATATGGGGACTGCAATTCCTTCACTAGAACTGCCTGATAAGCCCTATTCTCCTGGTCAGATGGTGGGGAATCTTCTGTTCTTCCTGTAGGAATGCAGGGATTTTGCATTGCCCTGGGGAAAAAAAAAAGGAGAAAAAGATTAGATAGATAGATAGATAGATAGATAGATAGATAGATAGATGATAGATAAATGATAGATGATAGATAGACATAAATGCATATTTATTACTGTATATGTAAATAAATTCAGACTGATGAAGAATTAACTGTAGAAGGATTTCTTTTAGCTGTGGATTTTTTTTTTGGTCATCTGAGGTCCAAAATCTCCTAGAAATTGAGCTTCCTTTTTAGGTATTTCATTGCAAGGAAAATATACTTTCTCTGAGGAATATGTAATATATGCTACTGAGGAAAAATCCCTCTGAAGTAAATAAGATTTTTTTTGTAGTTCAATTGCAAACAGAGAGGATCATGTCCCAGTCAAGTTAAGTGAAAATCAGTAAATTATAGCAGAGCATGACTAATTTTTTCCTGTAGATGGAAATCAGTGGTTGGATAATAATAATTATGAATAGATTTGTGTTTAACAGCTCAGTTAAGGCACTATCAATCCACTCTACTCATCTCCTATGTAGTGTGTAAGTACTGGTGGCAGATTGCAGTTCAGAAAAAAGAGAGTAGTTAATAACTAAAGCCATGGCAGCAGTGGTCTAGCATAAAGATTAAAACTGAAGGTAGGTTTGGATTCTTGGCCAATTCTGATTTCTTATTCACTGAGTTTGGAATTTGAAAACAGCTCTTGCCAGCTAAAATACAACAGGATGCAAACATCTTTAACAGAGGTCTGAATGTGGGTCTAAATTCTCTGGAATTTGAATAGGAGGAGATAATCACCCAAAAATGTCATAAATGAGAGCCTACACTAGTGATCAATGACAGAAGTCTTCTAAGAGGCAGAAGCAATGGTAAAGGGTCATAAGCTATGTTCAAACAGACTTTCCCCTCTCTTTTAGGGGTTGTGGCCCTATTTTTCAAACCCTTATATTTCCAGTTAATGGAAGAGGATCTAATGATAATTGTCATTTTATCTACTGGCTTAGGAGCTAGAAACTGCACCAGATAAAGGTACATGTTCTTATAAGAATATAAAATTAATAACACAATATCTGGTGGGACAGGTCAGGAATTGCAGATTTTGCTATTTCCAGCTCAAAAGCTGTTGTTCATCTGCTCTCTCTCTGTTCAGCTTAGCTGTGTATATTTACATAAACAAGAGACAGTGAAAAACACCTGCTTTTCACTATACATTATATAAGCATTTTAGGCATCTGCTTTAAGGAGATTTGTACATTAGGAATCCAAAATTTAAGCATATCTGCACTCATGGAAACTTCATCTTCTTAAGAATAGGCAACAACTGATCAGATATTACAAGAGGAATAGTTTTTAGCCCTAAACTCCTAAAGTGTGAGTGGGAAAAAAACCCAGTTTTGCATTGTCTGGTATAACTGGATAGAGCTGACATTTTTAGCACTTACTTCAAAGACCTTTCTAAATCTCTGCACTTCACACCAGCTGCAGACATAACTGGGCAGAGCTGAACAGAGCTGGAAATTATTTCAGTGATGACAATTGCCTTACAATCAAAGCAGCTTTCCTTCAGTAACTTAAATGCCTCCTCCAATTGTAAATTTCTGTGGGAATCAGAGAAAATCTTAGGTTTACAATGTGATTTTAACCTTGAACCCTCCATTTGGCAGTTTCTCCTCCATGGTAAGTACTAGCACTTTTGCTATTTTGTCTTCATGCTGTACCTCTCTCCCAGTCTGTCAGAAGTCTGTACCTTGAATTACAGATGGCCAGAACTGACTGTATCAGTGGGATTTATGTGAGTTCATTCCTGCACAAAGTCCCCATATAAGCTGTAGCCATAATGTTCCCCAACCCACTAATCTGCAGCATTCAACATCCTATGAATATCAGAAAGGAACAGAGTACTGACTCAGGGAATAAACAAAACACTTACTTTCTAAAACTTTCCTAAGTAAAAGTTTTCAAAAAGAAGAGGTTTCAAAAATGTTTTGGAATAGGATCTCAGAGAAAAGATGTTACTTTTGCAGTCATGAGTTGCACACACTGTATCACTCTGAAATGACTCGCACAGCATCTGCTGTCCTGGAAGAGGCTGTGAATCAGATGCTTTCAATCAAACATATGCTGATAGAAAAACCCACACCTGCAAGAAGACACTCATGGCTTCACTGGGTTAACCACAGGGACACTGAAAAAGGTGCTGAACTCCACAGGGAGTGTGGTAACAAAATATAATTATCAATTGGAACTAAATTAATGTCCTTTATTCCTAAAAATTGAGCTTGACAAATTTGTCATTATTTTGACTAAAGTCAGGATGTCAATGGAAGTTCTTTCTAGTCAACTAAGAAACCAAAATAATAAAAAATCTCCATGTGGAAGAGCAAAGTGCTTTTAAATAAGGAAAGTAAATTATTACTTTTGCCTGAAGACCTAATCTAACTAGATTCAGAGTGTAAAAGAATGAGAGATAATCAAGAGCTCTGTAAAAGGTCCTCTGTTTTGGGGAACATGAAACAAAATACAAGAAAATGAAACAAAAGGAATCTTCACAATGGAAAAAAAATACAGCAATATCCAAACAAATTTTACGTTCATGATTATGAGTAATTTGAAGAATTCAAGGATTTGAATCAGCATGTCCCTGAGAGATTCAGATTTCTATCTTTGATATGTTTGGCATTTCACAGTTTCACTCCTGCAGGCAGTTAGCTTTCTGCATGTATCATTTGCACAGTCACTTCCATGGTATATGTATTTTATTGAAAATGTGAAAATGTACAAATATCACCTTTTACAGAGAATCACCAGGGTCATAACTTCTGTTCTTCTTATAGCTTTAACTTCTTGCTTTTATTCTTGTCTGAATACTGATGTATTTTGTAGGACTCAATTTTAGCAAGACATGACAGTATCAGCTATCAAAATTTAGAGAATTTCCTCTAATTTTGGCAATAAATAGAGGTCCAAATTCTGCCTTTGCTTCATCTGCCACAGTGTTTTGCCAAAAAAAATGGAAGCAATCTATATTTATCCCTTAATCTTTAGGACTTCAGGGAGGCTGAGAGCAGTCAAAAGGGGTCAGTTAAATGTGCAAAATGAGCAGAGTCTAATTTCCAGTAGTAAAATAATTTTACATTCTATTTTTTGTCTTAAACTTAAAATAAGAATGCTATTGTGTGCTAAGGCTTCAACACTGTGCTGAAATTTTTGTCAGATTGACCAAGCAGCTCCCTCCTACATATCATCATGTCATGACAAATTGTGCTTAGATGCTGTTTTTAGCCCAATGCTTCAAATTTATTTTCCATTCTTTTGTGTTACACCTCAAAATCGGGACTTTGTAGTTAAAGCCCTTGCTTTTTTAGTTAAAATTGAATTTTAGTTTTTAAATATGCTTTGGATTCTAGCTGTTCCCTCAAAGGAGTTCTGTTTACTCACTGAGAGCCCAGCAATGGGCACGGCTGCTCCGCAGCGCAGAGCAGCACCCCAGGGGCTCGTGCCAGACTCACAACAAAGTCCAGACCAGTCCATGCCGACTGAGGGGCTGTTCACAGTCCAAACAACAAAGCATTGTGTGCTACAAACATGGGCTTTGCACCCATTCCTCTTTTGTCTCCCACCGAAAATTAACTGGACTGAAAACGAGCATAACTCCTCTGTGCAGCTAGCAATGGAGAGCAAGGAATTTTAGCCAGAAACTCTTCAATCTAAGAAAAAAAGAGTTTCTGACAGGACTCTTTTCACAAAGTTGCCCTTGCTTTAGCACTTATTTCAAACTGTTCCCTGCAATAACTCTATTTTTCATGCTAATTGCAGCTTACAGCTCATCATTTTCAGGGGTGTTTAAAAGAGGCTGCTGTTATAAAAAAGGGTCATTTTGAAGGAGATGTCATCTTCTACACTCTCCGCCTCACTCTTCCCAATTATTTTGTTGTCATTCTAATTGGTTGCTACTCAGAGACAGAAAATTTGCTGCTGTTTGATCTTTTGCTTGTTTGACAATATTCTACTATTTTGGGTTCTCTGTAAATGGTTGAAGAGTGACTTCATGTTCTGTCTGTTGCTGCTCACAGCTGTGTGAAGCACGGGCAGTCACATCCCAGGCTTGGAGATCACTTGTGCCTTCTCCACCACAACAGCTGTCATTTCCACCCAATTCACTAAATCTGCTCAGGACTGGATTTTGACTCTCTCCAGCTTCCTAGTTTAGGGTAGGGGAAGAAAAGTTTTTCTACTTTGTTCAGTTAGCACCTAAATTCTGTGTGCAGGGTTTCTGATGCTGTATCCTTACACATCCTCAGCCTTTTGTGAATGTCATAACAGGGAAAATGGGTGGGCATTTAGTGTCAGCAAAGGGAATTAACTGGGCAGAGAGAAATTCCACAGCAAATCATCAGCCTTTGGGAACACAGTCAGAATAACTTTCCAGGAAAGGACTACAACCATGAAATAAACTATTTTAAAGAAATCTTCTTTCCCAAGGTATAAAGGAAAGAGGAGTTTCTTCTTGTGGCTCTTTTCCACTCCTCCTTACATGTGGTTTAAATGTCAGTGATGTGGCCATGACGAAATGCTTTCCCATGCAGCCACTCATTGCCAGTAATAACACTGTTCTACAACAACATTATAATCCTGAGTTTTCTGTCGGAGATAACTGCTTAAAACAGGACATCAAGTTTCAAAATTGACTTAAGTGGGAAATGGCTTACACTCATGGCTGGTTTTTCACATCATTAAAGTGTGCATGGGCAGCAGGATTGGAGAGGCATGAGCGGTACAGAGCAGAAATGGGAGGAACTGCAGAGGTTGATTGAGAGGGATCTGCAAGATAATGCTCACTGACAAGGCATTACAGGACCAGTTCTTGCAGCCTTCCCACAGGCATAAGTGGACCTGGTTGGCGGGAGCAAAAAATAAATGCACCTATTAAGACAGAGTGGGAGTGGGCCACCTGTGTGTCTTTTATGGTGGCACAGTGGTCACAGCAAAGTTAAGGCTTGAAATATAAATTGGTAAATCTATCTTTAAAATTAGCTATATTATTCTCCATTAAGAAAAGAAAATGGGGTCTCTTGGGGAAGGTAAGATTACAGGAAGGCTTTTTTTATGAGACAATTATTCAGGGTAACTTGTGACAGAATCAGAAGAATCCTGGATCAGGCAAAAGGATGGAAAAATCTCTGGTGGCTCCTCTTCAAAGAAAAGAAACATTATGGAAAAAAGGAGGGAGTAGAAGTATTCAAAGCATTCTGAACAAAACCAACCAACCACCCCTCCTTTCTGAGTGAGGGAAAAAGGAACTAGGAAGCAAATGTACAATCTTGGTCTTACTGCCATAAGGGCACTTTGGGACCTTAGGCCTCTTCATACAAACAAGGACAATGAATTTTCCGAATGTTTTCAGTCACCAAATGTTTAAGTTCATGGTGTCAAGTGATGCAGAATGCAATGTGCAGAATGTGATGCATTCCCACCCTTGCAGGTGTATGTGAAACACTCATTTTCTCTATTTAAATGTCTGACAGCTACCCAATGTCATCATATGTTTCCAAACACATTTTCTAAATTATTTCGCAACAGCACATTTTAAACATGTATTATAAATTTGCATGGAATATTAAAAAATATATATATACATATATATATATATATAAGGAACTCCTACTTCCAGAACTGCAAGAGAATAAGTTGCCAGGAAAGGGCCATTTCATACTGGCCTTTTGGTGTGATGCTTCTTGATCCTAGATCTTTCAGAGGTCTCCTCTGTTTTTATTACAGACAGCATGCTTTTGCCTTTGGGAAGTTCTGTTATAAGAGTGCCAAAGATTTCCTTTTTCCTGACCCAAATATCAGCACAAGATAATCCCTTAGAAATGGATAGTTACTCTTTAAAAAACATGAAACCTGCTGTTCCTGAAGAGCTAACCTGTGTTGCATATCAGAACACAAAATACATGTTACAAATATTTTACATGTTACATATATACACGTAAAATTATAAATTCAATTGATTGAGAACTCTTTAACAATGAAACAGGAAATAAAAGCTTCAGAGATAACAGTTTTTCAAGAAGCAATGCATACTCTTCTAAAAGGGAGACTACAAACAAATATGTTGTTCGGGTTATGCTTTTACATGTGTTAGAGGAGTCATACTGTTTACTTTCTTAAGAAAGGGCTGTATGCTTTTAGAAGAGGCAATGTTAACTTCTAGGTATCACTTCATTCAGGAAATAGCTACGGAGATTCACATTCAACTCTTCCTGGATCCACTTCTGCTCACCACTGAAATTCTCCTTCACACACTCCCACTGCCAGCCCCCTCTACCTGTTAGTTACTCTGCTCCAGCCACTTCTGAATCGCTCTTCCTCTTGGCTCATTTACATCATCTTAGGTCTCTTTGTAAGGTCCTGGGAATTTAAAATTCATATAATAATAATATTAAAAAAAGAAAAAAGAAAAAAAGAAAAAAATGTTCTCAGGAACAATATTGGATTGATTTAACATGATATACCTTGGGAAATTCAACAATATATCTGATTCCATGTACGTCTACCCCTTGATTCCCTTCTTAAAATTTATTCCAAATTTTAGTTTAGATAGGCAAGCTACCTGTGTGACATGCTTTCTCTTTCTTACAAAAAAATAGTTACAATTCTTTAGTTAGCTTTTTTATTCAAAATAGATTACTCTCCTCTTAGAGCTTTAGATACCTAATGAGGGCTTATTTGTGTTATGTCTTTATGTAAGGAAAGTAAGTAAATAAACCCACCAATTATTTTTCCTTCATTTAATGTGATGAAGGTTTTTCAAGTTCAATTGATGTTATGTGTTTCTCATAAAATGAAATATCTTCATTATAGTGCTTGAGTGCATGAAAGAAACTTTAATTTCTTTCAGAAAAAAATCTATTTTTATTAGTATGAGGCTCATAGACCTACTGAGAGTCTTTAAACAGATACTCTTGATTCTGTGTCTATATTTCCTCTGTCCTGAGCACTTTTGGACAAATGTCTTAAAATCTGATTTACTTAGCCTTGGTAGAGAACTATTGATCCAGCAGTCAACCCATCCAGAACTGATTAAATGCTGGAAGAATTGATCAAGCTTTTAGAAGACTCAGGTGAGTGAGGCCTAACCTAGTGAGGTTATCTCCAGCAATGGGACTGGGCATCTAAAACAGCTGTTTACAATAAGCCCAACATAAAAGAAAAGGATTTGACTGGCATCATGTTAAAAATGCTGTACTTGTCCTCAAATCCCTAAAAAGTTTCTGGGTAGTAAAAAGTGCTGTTAACATCTTTCAAGTGTCTGAAAAATTATTCTATTTAGAACAGGGTACTTCCCATGAAAATGTAATAATAGCAATGGCACAAAAATACAGATTCAGCTGACCTGAAATGGATATCATCAGCTTTATGTGAAGATGGTTTTGTGACTGTATTCCTGAAACTACAGGAGAAAGCACCAGTCTGCCTTTGGAATACCACTGCTTTTGAACACCTCCTTTGTGACCTGCCTTGTTCCATCCAAAGAGATGTCCATTCATGTCTGCTATTGATAGCTATTCTGTATTAATGTAATCATTATTTGAACTTTGTTCACGGGCAAAGATCTGAACTGGAGCCTCCCACCCATCTAGAGAATGCTCTAGTCACCACAGCATAAGATACATTCAAGTTTGTGTCCTTGTCTATCAATCCTTCACAGCTGTTGAAAATGTTTCTTATTCCATTCCTGCCTGAGCAGTTAAGACTCCAGCCTTGAAGCTTAAGGGCTTTCAATCCCTGCTGTAGACAATGAGGAGTCTTTAAATAAACCAAAATGACAACAAGCAAAAGGTGTTAGACCATGGTAGGATAGCTTGGTTCATTTTCCTCAGGCAGATGAAGAATTTTAGCCAGGATTTCCACTACAACTGCTTTAGCCTCTAAGCTTTCTCAACTTTTTTCTTGGTGAAACTGCCCCCTTCCTGTCTTCTGTTTAGCTATGAGCCCATTGACATTTTCTGCTCACAAAATGCTGTTTGGAAATTTAATATCGTAAACAACAACCCTGTTCTAGCAAAATAAAAAAAAAATTAAAAATCTAACTTTTTTCTTTGTTTGCATGTTTGGTTTCACTTCTTGGCCAACTGTGTCCTGGGGGCATCAGGCCCAGCGTCTCCAGCCAGGCAAGGGAGGGGATTGTCCTGCTCTGCTCTGCTCTGCACTGGGGTGGCCTCACCTCCAGTGCTGGGGACAGTTTTGGGTGCCACAACGTAAAAAATACATTAGTCCACTAGGAGGCTTAATCCAGAGGGCAACAAGGATGGTGAAGGGCCTGGAGGGGGAAGCTGTGTGAGGAGTGGCTGAGGTCCCTTTTCTGTTCAGCCTGGAGGAGACTGAGGGCAGACCTCACTGCAGTTACAGCTTCCTTGTGAGAGGAGGAGAGGCAGGCACTGATCTCTGCTCTGGGGTGACAATGACAGGCAGGACCTGACCATGAAACTGAGTCAGAAGGGGTTTAGGCTGGATATCAGGAAGAGGTTCTTCACCCAGAGAGTGAAGTTGAGTACTCATTGGAACAGACTTCCCAGGGAAGTGGTCACAGTCCCAAGTCTGCCTGAGTTAAAGAAGTGTTTTGACAATACTCCCAGGCTCATAGTGGGAATCCTGGGGAGAGCCAAGATCCTTGTCCTGTGCAGGGCCAGGAGTTGGACTCAATTATGATGACATTTCCCTTCCAACTCAGCACATTCTATGATTCTGTGAGTCACTACCTCATCCCTTGTAATCAACCAATCCAAAAAAGAGCTAACATGTTTCTTGCAGTCTTTGCTGTTACCATTTCTCCTAACTAATTTTTGTAAAAGTGTGCCCAGTGACTGAGCTGAGTGATTAACCAGCCCAGTAATTTAGCATTATATTCAGCTCTGAGTTTAAGGCTTTTGGGTTCAAATTCTACTTGAATTTTGCATATTTTCTATACAAAACATCCCTTAAATACAGTTTTTCATCTCTGCCTGTACATACATCTAAGCATAGTCTCAACTCTCACATTTTTTAGAACAGCCTTTTCTCTGAACTTAGCAGATGCTATACTGTGGCTACAGGCATCCTCCTCATACCCAGCTCATTTGAGCTTGTTATCACTTTCTTTAAATTACTACTCTATATCTCTCTCACACTTCACATGCAATTTCAGAAACTGCCTTTTCAAGGCATCCCTGTCACACCCATCATCTTCTAATCACAATCAGAAAGTAGAATCTTGCCCTCGGTCATACTGTGGTGTCAGGCTCCTCTGCCCATGTTTTACGTTTTCAGACAGGTGTCATCAGACTTTTTATCACTTTCACAGCTGGCAGGATCTCTTTGTAAGCATCAACAGAGCTGGCTACCTCTAGGGATGTGGTGGGAAAAAGTATCCAGTACTGTGATGCCTAAAAAATATATAACAGTGAGAGGCTGCTGTGCCTACTGATATTATCTCATGGTTTCTTTGTGCTCCTCATGCATCTGTGCTTGCTCATAAACATCACCTCTTTACAGCAGGCACCATCCCCCTGCATTCTGCAACTCAAGTTCCCTGTGACAGTAACTATGCTTACACAAATAATAAAACATGAGTCTGTGTTTCTTGGAGATATCCCAAACCTTCCTCTGTCCTTGTGTTGAACTGTAGCAAATTGAAAAGTGTTTCCTTGCTGCCAGGTATTGGTGGTCATGCTGGAATATGAGTAAAATGCTGTTTGGAAATTTCTGTTGCATCCAGGGATCTAGCAGTGGAATGTTATCCAGGCAATTATTTTAATTGGAGATAATCACTTGGGAAATGGATGGATGAATTAATCAATTCCAGTTAATTGGGATAATGACATTATTTATGCTGTTCACCTTTTTTTACCACCATCTGCAGGAAGATTTCCAACCACAAGACCAAATTCTTCCATGATACAAATCCACTGAGGCTACTGCAATTAAAGCAGGACTGAATCTGGTGCATTGTAAGTATGGAATAAATTGCCTTACTTACTTATTTTGGAGAAACCATGTGTGCAGCTGACCTGGGAATACTACAAATTACTCTCTTTATTCCACTGTTGCTATCCTGTCATTAGTAGTGCTGCAACAGGAGGTGTTCTTGGCACTTGCTCTAACAGAAATATATAACTTTTGTTTTGCTTACATACTTATGCAGCTCATTACTATGTGAAAAACAATCTGCAGCTTGGCATTTGTTAATGGGATATGGAACAAGGAAACAGCAGATGGAGTACTGGGATACTGAATGCATAATAAGTTTGATCCTGGAAATCCTTGTGCAGTTTTTCAGCTCTGGATGGTTTTTGAATTCCACTGCAAAGCTGAGCAGAAGCCATGCCTGTGTTCAAGCAGTGAAGGCACAGTTCCTCCACACTAAACAGACACAAGGGTCAGGCACTCTCTGCACCTGATCACCTGTAAAAGGGAAGCAAAAGGCACACTTTTTCTTGGGATTAATTATTTGATTTCTTTTGCCTTTCAGAGAAAAGCTCTGAAAACAGGATGCTATTTGACCTCAGCTGGTGACCAAGTCCCACAGAGCCACTCATTCTCTTCCCATGCATCACAATGGAGAATATAATCAGAAGAGCAAAAATTGCAAAGTGAAGCAAATCAAGGAATTAATTCACCACTTTTCATGGACAGGCACTAGTTCAGCCCAGGAAAGCTGGGCTCCATCACACCTAGCACTGACTGATGACAACAAATGCCATGACTCTGAACAGCCTTCTGGTTTATATACTGAGCTTGGTGCCAGCTGGCCTGGAATATCCCCTTGGTCAGTTCTGGAATATGCCCTTGTCAGTTGAGGTCAGCTGCCCCAGGTGTGTTGCCTCCCAACTTCTTGTGATCCCTCAGCCTACTTGCTGGGATGAGAAGCTGAAAGGTTCTTGATTTAGTGTAAACACCACTTACAAACAACTAACATGAGTGAGTTTCATTATTCTAGTCCCAAACCCAAAAGAGCACTCTACCAGCAACTAGGAAGAAAAGTAACTCTATGCCATCCAAAATCAGGACAGATATTTCAATCTCCTACAAGTGATTGAAGATAACCTTTGCTGTGATATTGTCCCACCATCTCAAGAGAAATATAGTTCTGAATGTCCTCCTCTGCTCAGCTGTATGTCTAATGCAGACTGGTGTCCACAAGGCTCACCAACCTAGGAACAAGTAAGCAGGGCTATAACCACTTTGTACAAAGAAATATTTTCATTTAATATTTTATAGTATCTTCACAGGTCTCATAATGAGATCTTGGATCAAAATGATTCCTTTAATATATTTGTCCATCTTCATCTCCATGTCAGACTGCATGGCTCTTTAAGTCTGATGGAATAGTCCCAGATCGGTTGCCTTGCAAAGATAAAGATTCAGTCATTCTGTGACACTTGGATCAGGATACACTGAACCCTGGGTGCATCTCTGACTGCATCCTTGGGGTTCTCCTATTTTTGCACTAGGCTGAATTCAACTCACCTGCCTCCCTTTGGAGACATTCCAGCAAAGACCACATCAGTGACCCACAGCAGGAGCATCTCTGGATGGAGATAACGTTTAAATGGGACCCAGCAGGCTGCTGGGTAGGTTTGTTTTCATATGCACAGTGACAGGGCGCTGCAAGAGGCACTGAGTCACTGCATGCAGGACCTGACTGTGCTAACACACAAACAGCAGCTGGCTCAGGAGGGCATCACAGCATCCCCCACATATCTGCAAACTCCATGGGCCAGGAAATGCTTCCTGACACGCCGAAAGACAATGAAATGCCACAGAAAGAAAACAGGAGGAAGTGAGAGCATGATCTGCCTCCCGGATTCCTGGACCTTTGTCAATAAAGTTCCCAGAAGATGATGATGATGATGATGATCCAGGTTAAAAAAAAAGTAAATTTTGCTTCTGCATAAATTCTTCCTAATTAGGAGAAAAATTTCCTCTGGACGCCATATCTGATAATTAGTTTAACACATTGAGCTGGATAAGCAGCTGAACATCTGTGATGTCAAAAAAAAGTTTTTGTCACTCATCATTGTAAAATATGTCACTAAGTTTAAAGTGGAATTAAGTCCTAAAAATGCTTGTTGTTTTGAAATTACTTTAAATTATTGAAGTTTTTAATTATAAAGAATCAGCATATCTCATCTTTAAATTTGCCTCACCAAATTAAACTAAGCACACTCAGTATCTTATAGTATTTTTCCAAAATAATTTTATCATTCTGCTGGAACCTTCAATTTTAGTTTATTTCAATGTCGGTGACCAGAAAAGTCTGAACTATTGCAAGCTAATTTTTATCAATATTCTCTACAGAAGTATTATTATTTTCTTGTTTTTTTTTTTTTTTAAATACCTTAAAGAAGTCATGCTACAGTTTTATCCCTGATTTATTGAATCCAATGGCCAGGATTTCTTTCCCACATTTATTAAGAAAAGATTTTCTTTTCCCCCTACCTGTGGTATAGGAAGCACAACTCAAGGTTTAATGCCAATGTCTTTCTCCTAGGAGCAGCTTGTTCCAGCGAGTGTTGCGGAATGAAACATGGCTCAAATACCACAACCAAACAGCAAACTGAATGCCCACATCTCAGTTAGTATTTGTTTGGGTCCAAGTCATCTCATGCAAAAGAAGACAGCATTTGTTTGATCTCAGATCTAGAAATAAATCTGAAACACAAAAAAGCACAAACAAATAAAAAAGGATCTCAACTATACAGAGCTTTCAAGTTTCTGCAAGCATCACTGGAATTCTGTGAAATTTGTGTGAAATGCTTATACATTTGTTTGGTTGCTCCTCCTTTATGTAGTTTATAGTTTTTTGAGGTGGAAAATGAGAAATGAGCATTTGACTCAGAGCAAAATGTGATTTCTAAAGAAGGGAGATGGGTTTCTAAAGGGAGATGCTTTTGCTGTGCACTGCATCAGCTACAAAGGTAACCACAGACCCATGGCAGGGCTGTAAGGCACCTCTTTGCTGCTGTGCTCAGCTCTGCCCTGTCTCCATGGGAACATTTCAGCAGATGTGGTACCCGCTGGTGACCGAACAAAGATTTCCCCATTGCTCTGCAGAAAAGGCAAAATGTAAGCTGCAGTGAATACAGCATCTTTCTTTGACCCTGAATCTGTAAGCATTGGCAGGCCAAGCCATCACATTGTTCCTTAGTTTTTATTTTTCTGCCTGAAAGAGAAGCAGTAAATGGGGGGAAAAGGGAATGGGTAGTATTTTAACAATAAGAAATCTATTTAGAGCAAGATGAAAAATTTTGAAGTAAAAGGCACAGCTCTTCTTTATAAATGAAGGAAAGATCTCAAATCAAAGCTACTCATAGTTGAGAGAAAAGTGCTTAAAATTGCAGTGGTGTGCTTGCTGAAATTAAGATTGTAAGACAAAGATATAAGAATAGTGACTATAACATGATATGAAAGAACAATAACATGCACTTTCATTTCAGCTACTTTGCACTGAGTTGTATAGCCAAGAGAAGGTCTTTCCCCAGCATTGAAGTGACAGGAGTGGTTAGTGTTTTTGAGTAGAGTGCTCAGTTGGAGACAGCATAGAGCTGCATTAGAAGAGTAGGAAAAATAATCTGTATCAGATCAGGAAAAATATAGGGAGAAAGAAACCAACCAAAAGCACCTTGTCTTCTCCGAGTTAGAAAATAAAGAAATCAGACTTAAAGCATCCTTACTATAGCCTTTGGGAAAACTCCTTTAGAGACTTATAAGTTTGAATGAGATTAAACTAATTAGTAACTGTGATTTTTCATGCATTCCTCTCAAAGCCCAGTGCTCATTGCATGGGATGGAGCATTAATTCCCCTCTTCCCCCATAGCTTCTATTCATTTATGAAAAGCATATTCAGTGAAAAAAAAGAAATTAAAAATTTACAGTGACATATAAGACAGGACAAAATACCTCTACCTTCTTTTCAGGTTCTGACTATCTTTTGAATAAGGAATGGTGACCAAATAAAAATATTCCAAACAGTCTCATCCTCCTTTGTAGGAACGATATCAACATCATCAGTATTCTAACACAAACGCCAGTAGTGAACTTATGTTTTCACTGCACAAAATAAAGCTTGCTAAGTGGCAAGGACAAACCATTAGTTTGATTACTACTAAGAGACTGCAACCCCTGCATATAAAAAACATCCTGCAATTAAATTTGTCAAGCATGACAGAACATGTTTTATTTATTTTTAAAATAATTATCACACTGATATTGTCAGCTTTGTTTACCACAACATTGATGATTATGTTTTCTTCTAATTAGAATGGAGATTTTATTTAAAGTTCTCTGCTGAAATGATTTGGAGCAAAAGCTCCAAATGTCGATTTCAGGTGATATTATATTGTTCTCATCCACAAACTTAAAACTATAGAGCTGATACACTTTCCGAAAAACCTGTGTTTTGTTCTTATTTCTTAGGATGCCAGAATAATTTCAGACTTCCAGAGTGAAATTATTATAATGGATATAGTGATAACCAGAGCTGGATATGCCTGTGCTCCCTCCTGGGCAAGCAGGAGCTGGCTCTGAGCTGCACTGGGGGTGGTGGCACCGTTTGTTCTGCTAAAAGCTCCTCAGCTGCAAATTAATGCCACAGATGCTGTGGCTGCACCAAACCTGTGTCCACTTGTGTCTTGCATCACCCCAGACAGCAGGGCTTTGTGAGCCTCTGCTTGCAGAGGAGCATGAGAATGGAGCTGGGTGCAAGAGCACGGTCAGCTGCTTCTCACGCCCACACAGGAAAATGAAACTTTAAAATTCAAATGCAAACCATGTTTTCTTAGTATGCCCCACCTTAGCTGGGATCCTTTAGTGATCTGGCTAAGGCAGAACTTAGTGAGGATGTTCACATTCACCTCTTCAGAAAAATTAGTTATCATGTTCAGCTTTTTATGTGAAAGGATGAAAACATTTCATAAAATAGCTTCCAGGTGTGTTTAGCTGTATCTCTGTTAGAATGACATTCCTTCAAGAATGACTTTGTTGTGCTTCCTGACCTCGTGGTGGATTTGTTGCTGCCTTCATGATTTGGAAAATAAATTGCATTAACTCCCCTGAGCAAGCAAGATGGTCCCTCGTTTCTACCTTCTACAGACCATGAAAGGCAGAAATTAATTTAAAAAACCTGCTGCTTAAAGCAATCTTGCAAACAATGACATGGCATAAAAAACTTATTTCTAAGGGTAAGAGAATTGTGTTCATTAAGATTGCATTCCTTTTTGTAGTTACAGTTGACAATTATTTGTTCCATTGTAATCACCTCTCAAATTTGGTTTCATTTTTTAAAATGTTATTTTTGTTTTTATCACTATATGAATTATTTTAAATCCTTATATTTTGTTGTAATACAACAGAGAGTAAGTGAGGAAAAAGAGTCTCCTGCTCCCACTTTTGGAAAGAAAACCAAAATATTTGATTTTATTTCTGAATTACAAAATTATCTTCAAGGCATTTAAAACACCATCAAAACAGGGACATATATGCAGAGTACGTATCCAAAGGAAGAAGGCAAAAAGTATTTCAATTTCTTTACTATTCCATGGTTAGTACTGAAATTTGAAAATCTACTTTTTATTATATTCCAGATAGTTTTTCACAGACAGAAGAAAACTTTTATTTCCAAACCTGTAGGTATATCAAAAATTGAGATTTTTTAAATGCAGTAATATTTGAAAAAAAACCCAAACTTTTTTAAAATAAAAGTACTTTTTTATTCCCCTTTTGATATTTTCTTTTTTTTTTTTCACAGTAGAATAGGGAAAAAAAAAAGCAAGACAAAGTGGAGGAAAGACCAAAAAACTTGAAAGCAAAGTGGAATTAGAAACCAAAATGATGGAAAATTTATGATTATTTGAAACTTCTATATGCTACTGAATTTTATTTTGCCAAATAAATTACTTAGAAAGAATTTAATATTCTCTTTCCAAATAAGTTGATTGTGATAGAAATACCTCTTTCTAGAAACGTTTTAAAATCAAAATTCTTTGGCAGTTTTCAGTTCTGCTGGTGTTTACCATAACCTGATATAAGGAGAAAATAATTTAAGTAGAATTAAAAACTATTGAGTTACCTCTTTTTTCTGTATAAAAAGCTTATTCATACACATTCAGACTATTTTTCCCCCCAAATGCAACAGTTATTTTACCACTAAAATAGAAATAGACCACACAGTGCCTTCATTGGATAGAATTTACATGAAGCCAGTTAAGTAAATAAGCCTTTGCTGAAAATAATTTTTTAATTGTCCTTTTTTCTTTAACTTTAAAATGTATACATTTTCTTGAGAGTCAGTCATATAGAGAGGAGACATTTCAAGTGTTATTCTTCTAAAGAAAAGCAATCACCAGAAGACACTAAGCTACTAAATATTTAACTACTTTTTCTTACGTAAAACAAGCAAACAAACAAAACACAAAGAAACCCCCAAAACTTTAAAATAATGAGTAAACTTAAACATCTACAAAGAGCATCTCCTGTGCTGCACGTCAAACAGTAAGCAAAGCCTTGAACTTCCATTGTCACAATAATTTTTTTAATTCATACTTTACATTTTCAACAGGAAGAAAAAAAAAACTGTCTTCAGGTTCAGAAATAAGAATGTGCACTGTTCCAAGCTTACCTAAATCCTTACAGAGGTGAAAAATGCGGAATATGAATTTTCTAAGATTTCTTTTTTTTAAAATTACAAAAATTTTTTTAAAAGTGCCAAAATTCTCTGTGCCATGGAAAGGCTGCTACATTTTTTATTTCTCTTAATTCTTACCTTGCTCTGCCAACAGCTAGAACAACTAATATTTCTGTGATGATACGCTCTAATTCCCAGTTCTCATCTCTTCTTCCCACCTGAGACATTTCCTTCCTTACTGGATTCTAAGGAGTCTTTCATGAGTGCAGAATAAGATTCTTATATTTGGGACTCTATTCCCTAGGTTTTGAAAACTAGAAAGTAAAAAGCTTTTCTTCACTCTGTAAAACCCATTCTTATTTAACTTAAACAACTACTCATATGCCTGTAGCATATTTCAGCTCAAGGCAGAAAAATCGTTAAAGGCATTTTTTTTCTTTTCTAAAGGATTTCATACTGAAGTAATTCATCTTCTGGTGAAATGTTGTGATATTTTCCCATGAATTTTATGTGATATTGATTTGAAAGCTACAATACCATTAGTGCTCAATATATTAAATACTGGATTCCAATGTATATGCATTCATGGAGACATAAATAGCCAGCATCTAATATTTCTCTTAATGGAGTCGACATTAAAGATTTGAAAGTCCTTAGAAAGGCAGAGAAAGTTCTCTTCTGGCCCCTTGCTGTAGATGAAGCTATGATTTTGTTGTCCTGTAAATATATTTAGCCATCTACAATGAGCTCTGCGATTATTTTTCTGAGTTGTTTAACTCCAAGTGCCAAACACTTTTTCATATGCAAGTGTTCTGGACGTACAAGTTTAGCTGCTTGGTTAGAGTGTCATCATTAATTTATGACCAATCTCTGAGAAAGGTGATTTGGGAGAGATGTACAGGACATTTCTTGCTGATGGGAAGCTAGAATTTGTATAAATATTGCATATGATACTTTGAACAACGTTGAAGTACTTAAAGCAGGTTTAAAGCCTTTTTCTAAAAATGTATCCAACACAAAATGTTTAATTTATGCATTGTGTTTCAAAGATGCTGTGCCTGAGTTGTGAGACAAATGCTAGTTTAGATAACCTTGTAGAACTCTATAGATTTTCAGAACACCTTGACTACATAGCTCAGACTTCTCTAGAGTCTTAAATGTTTGTTCTCTGCAATGGAAAAATGTCTTTTTTCCATAATTCATCCTTTGTCACTGAGCCCTTAGAAAATCACAGAAAACCTCAGTGTTCAAAAATTATTTGGTAATGGAGATGGAAGTTGCTATCTACTAGTAACCTGGAATTATACTTGACTAAAAATGTTTCACCACTACTCCTTTTTTTGGTTCTTTTGTTTTGTTTTTTATTTGGCAGAAAAATATAATCATATTCCCTGGATTTCAAAGTTTTTGAAGTTATAGTTCATCTAAAGTACACTGAAAATTAATTTCCTCTTCCATTTTCCATTTCAGAATTTCTTTTGAAATGCAGCTTTGTACATTTTATCTTTTCATCTACATTCTGAGCTGAAGAAATTTGAGCCAGAATTGAGAACTTTCCTAAAATAAACAAGCGTTCTCCTGAACATGCTTTGTTCTTTATTTCACTGAGGCTGGAAACAACTATGTGTGAATGAGATACAGTCAAATGAACCTGTAGTTTTTAGCAGTCAGAATTAAAAAGAAAAGAAAATTACTAGTTAAGACAGTCCTTAGTTCAGAACTGAGATGGAGACATGCACTGTAAATAGGCAAAGATTATTTTCTCTGTTTTTTGTGGAGTATTTGCTCAGTTGATAAATTTCAAGAAAACGTTGATTAAATCCCAGAAATATTTTATGGAAATTCTTGTGGCATTATTCATACCTGTTATCTGAACAGTTATTTCTGGTTTTTCTTCCTCTGACCAATTGCTGTGATGAGAATTTGGGGTTGATCTGATCCTGGGTTGTCTAATTTAACCTTTATCGAATGGAGCCACCTTCAGGAAAGCCTGCAAATCTGTGAATATTTGTCATTCCACATGTCCAGAGAAGAACCCTGATGTCTTCAGTTGTGAGAAATATTCAGAGACTTAAGACCCAAGAAACAATGCAACACAACTACTAGTTCATAACAATATTTCATGTATCATAACTCTGTTTATCTACATTACATAAATTTTAAATTAAAATTCCACACAGTTTGCTATTCCTTATCATGCAGGCTTTGCTTTTACAATAACATTTTACATAAATATAATTTCTTGAAGAAAATGGAATACAATACTGGGTTCACACGATAAGAAATTTAAAAATATAAATTTTCAAATGAGATGCTAGAATTGTTTCTACAGCATGAGGTTTTATGTTTTTACAAGCCAAAATAGTGAAATAGCATTCCACTCCTACATAAGTAATATACAGAAAATATTGTGTTGATGTAGACACAGTTATTAATTATTTAATAGATTAATATCTTTATACAATCCAGCTCCTCCTATATTTCATAGGAGTACCTCAATATTTAGATAATGTTGCCTAAAAGAATGAATTCTATCATCTCCTCCTTAGCAGTTTGCTGTGAATGGCTTCTTGGGCCACTGAGTATCATCACTGGATAGAGCTATTAATCGAGTAAAATCTTTCCCTGTTCACAGTTGATTTCCTTGGAACAAATTATTACTTCACCAAAGCCTTTCATATTTTTCTAAGTAAACATAATTAAAACTAAGAAAAATATTGCTCCACTACAAAGGAGTAGAGAGACATTGATGAGATAATAAGTGGTGGCTCTCCTTAGCTACAGGAGTTTTGGTTTTTCTCTCTAGTTAAAGTATTTTTTCTCATTTTTAGCCATGAAAGGACTGTGATTGCCTTCCTGCAGCTCTAAATTTAAACAAGAAAAACATATGCCTTCCAATACCTTTAATCCTGTATTTGATGCCTGTGTGCTGCAAATTAGCACAAGATGGCATTATGCAAGGAAAACCTGAAAGAAAGAACACAAATGGAGAAAATGGGGATTTAACCTTAAATATGGAAGAGCAGTATCTCAGTCATTTCAAACGTGGCAAACAATAGGATTAGTGTGAGATTTACAGCAATTTTCTAATTAGATGACAAAAACATGGCTTGATTCCTTGTACCTGCAGGGAAATGAAGGAAGAAACTTCATCATCAGGAATTTCTCAGTATTGTAAAACTGGCAGAATTAAGAAGAGAGAAATGTGGAAAAACATGTCTTGGTTTAGCAGAATGCAGACTAGGTAATATAGAGGAAGTTTTGAGTGATTTCCCAGAAAACATGCCCAAAAAGAATATCTGCATAATATGTCTGCATATTCTCTGCTTTTATTCGTATTTCTGTTTTATAGGGATGCTATACTAAGAAAACAAAAGGTTTCATATCCCTGAGTCCTTACAAACAAAATGTAGCTGAAAAACAAAAAGTACAAGTGGAATGAAAGATGAGACCAGTGAAATACTGAAATAATCAAAAATAGACAACAAAATGGGCAGTGACCACTGCAGGATGAGGATTGCTTGCTGCTGTATGACCTGGGCACCCATTCTCTGCAGAGCTGTAGTGCATGAAGGCTCATACAAGGACCTTTAGCACTCATTCCCAGTGAGGGCAGTCAAACTCAAAAGAAAGCCCATTAATGTCAACACTCTCTGCCTTCCACTTCAATTTAACATAACTGGGAAGGGAGAAAAGAAGCTGTCAAAATCTTTGATTGATCAAAAAACAACGGATAGGTCTTAAAGCAACAGCTTCTTCAAAAGACAAGAGGATATGAGGAAACTTTAAACCTGAACAAATGGGAACAATGTCATCAGCAGCAGAATCAGAGAATTTTAACTAAAATATTTTATGAGCACTTTGCTATTAGACTGAAATGCTCATACAGTGCTGATTTAAGATACTCTATCTGAAGCAACTACAAATATAAATGCAGCATTGATACACCAGCAGTTCAGAAAGTTATTATCTGTCTGTACAAGCACTAATCAAAATGGGTTTTGTTATCTGTTTGTCATGCAGTGTGAAAAATATTCCAAAAGATGAATGAGGAATGAGGAGCAATAAAAGCCTCTTCATTCTTTAAGAATCACAGAATCACAAAATTATTTGGTTTGGAAGAGATCTCAAGGATCATTTAGTTGCAACCTTCCTGCCATGGGGGGCTGTATCGCGCATTTCATAGATCACTTGAAATGTTCATGAGCAATATTGCTGGTTTTAATGACACATTTCCTACCTGTTTCCCTAAACTGAGAAAATAAGTAATAGCAAATGCTCCCCACCAGATCCATCAAATACCACAAACCTTTCAGCCAAGGTCATGATGATAAAGTGAGCATGGATACAATCCAATCCAGAAAGTAAGGAAGAAATCTGTGCAAAAGGTGTCTCAAATATCAGTCTGAAAAAGACAGTGAATTAGTTGCCTTGTGTATATGGTGTGCCTTGATAAGTGTTTAATTTTGTATTACAATGATTTTTAGCTTTCTTACTGAGATATACTATCAAATTACTTTATTATGTTACAGAACATGATTTTGCCTATTGTTTGCACTTGAACTGTATTAGTAACCTCCTGTTAAGAAAAGATGCTTTTTTACCCTGATCAAGATTTTTCTTCTACCAAAAACAGAGAAAAATAAAATTCTGAATTTAAAAATCTGTGATTTGATTACAACTAACAAAGAAAACATTTTTTCTTTTTTTTCAGTTCAAACTATTTTATATGCTTCCTTCTTAACATCTTCCAGCATGCAACTGAATGATATTCTCATATCTGGTGTAAATGACCAGAAGCTATTTCACACAACAATTATTTTACAATACAGATTGACACTATAGTTACTTTGATCTTCCTTTTTGAGCAGGGGTCTCACCCACGGATGGTGACTCACTGGAAAGAAAGCCCAGCCAGATGAAAACAAAGTGGTGTCTAATACCTGAATGACCAGCTAATTGAACAGGATTCATTCAAGAAGGAAACTAGCACATATAATGCCATAACTTATGCCACACACTGTGTTCCAAGGGACACAGCACACACTACTGGAGTCTGAATTGTTGCATTACTCTCACCAATCCTTTTCTCCATGTAGAGTAAATCTGTGCATGCATCACACTGACAAGAGATTTAAGCCTGGTTTGTTAGAATTCTGCCCACCTGACTCACCTGGTATGGGCCAATAGATTAAGCTTGTCTTCTGTAACGTGGTCTCTGGGTTTCTCTTCCATCCTACCAGACTGAGATCCATGGGTTGAGGCCATTCATCACACAAGTAAATTAGAGACTTCTGAAGTTTCAAAGGTCCTTTAAAATAATGCAGTTATTCTGCACCACACTAACAGATCACTTTGTATAGGGCTGAGCTCAAAATTGTTATAAAAAAAAGCAAACCAAGTCATTTAATGCTGCTTATGCTGTGCCTTAGTGTAAATAAATATATTTGCAAAATTTTCTGCTTTTGTAATGGGTGGAAACATTCCATGTTAAGGCACTTCATACTTCTCAAACTTCAACTTTTTGCAGACAAGATCAAGATACTTTAAGAGGACTGATCAGTGAATTTCCATCTGCTTCTTATTGTCTGCATCCCTTCTTCAAGCTCCAGAGCATTCAAGAGCAAGTGAACCTCAGTTGGCTTAAGGCAAAATCTGGAAGAGGTTCTCGAGGTCTCCTGATTTTGGCTTATATACCCATATTCTTGCCACTATGCAGTTCAACCCAAAGACATTTTGTGAATCTGGCCCAGGTGTGTTTTTGATAGACCTGTCAGTACTTCAGCTGGAAGGCAACTGCAATTTTGAAACGACTGAAAATGTGATAAAATTATTTTTGCAGCTTGCCAGCTTATAAATTCATCCATTTTCTCTAAAAACAGACCCATACAATTTTTTATGCACCACTTAAAATTAAATTGATAATATATAAATTATGGAAAATTTGCCAACTGAAAATTGTATAAACAATACTAAATATGAGCCCTGATGCTTTCAAAACAGAAGTAACTGCTGACTTTGACTGGGTAGCCTGCAATTATTAAGGAGCAGTAAGGTGAACAGCAGTAGGTTCAAGGCAAGTAAAGAAGCATCCTCCTTTATAGATAATGGTAATTTCTTTACAGCTGGAATAGACAGTACCTATCTTCTACTTCCACATTTTTCTGCCCTTGTTGCCCTTATTGAGGGACTGAAGAGAGGGACAGGTATATTAAAATATGATTTATGAGGTGCCTCATTTAAACAGACAAAAGCCATTCTATACTCCTATCTGAAATTTTGACCTAAATTCTGAAGATTAATTAAATAGTAAATCTAAATAACTGATTTGTTTCTTAGTTAAATTCTTAGGGAAACTATCATAGAATTCTAGAGGGTTTTTTTTTTTTTAGTGACAAAAAATAGAAATAATTAGAAATAATGGGGCATGAAGTCCTCACAGAACTGTTATTTCACATGAGGTTTCTGCCTTGTTTACTTGAAGATACTAGTCATATTCCCTAAATTTTTTCATCTTAATCCTTCATAAAATTTGACATTCTTTCCTGCACTCCCAAATTTGCTGTTCCCCAGCCTTAGGCACACCATGTCCTCCATCTCACTCTCTGCATGAATATTTACTCTAACCAATCCCTCAAAGAATCAAGTAATAACATCTCTCATAAACTCCCAGAATATCAGTACAAAAGGCCATCAAAAAAATCTCCCTAGACAAAATGAATAGGTGCAATTTCTCTATCTGACAAACTATTTAACTGGCCTAACATTCATTAGAAGTAAATGATCCTGACAGCTAAATGCAACATGAAACACAAAAAAAGTAATTAAATAATCAAATAGAGTATGTAAAAAAGCAGTAAGTGAGTAAGTGAACACCTTCTCTGCTGAAGTCATCAGCACTTCCAGACACAGTTTTCTTTTTGTGAAATGAAGATGTACAGGAAAACACAGTATTCAGCATATAAAAAAGGTTAAAACAGTCCCAAAGTTCAACATTTTACAGTTTTATATGTTGTGGTCTGGCAAGGAGAAGAGCCATTCTAAATAGTATTGCTAATACTTATCATCCAGATCCTGAGTACAAAAGCAATTACATTTCTTATGATGAACTTCAAATAGTCCTGGAGAGTGGGAAGATGCTGCTGGAGATCCTGAGTAAGACATTATATTACACAAACCTGAATATATTATATTTTTTATAGTTCATTCAAAAATATACATGAAATAAAATTAAGAGCTATGTACAGCACCAAACATTATTTACCTTCCTAGGAAAGGGAGTGGCTATCCATAGGCTTGCCATTTTTTACTTCCATGATTGGAATAAGGATAGATTTAATTATATTATCTAGTTTCATTATACTACCTTTATTTCCTTTGCTGCTTCAGTTTGAGCTTTTTTGAGTGAAAAGTTGACAAAAGAAAGATAAGTAAACTTGCAATTTAAAGTACGAAAATGCTCTGTGGCAAGAGATTGGACAGGAAATCTCCAAAGAGAAAACTCATTAACAATACATAAGCCCTGAAGAAGTGGGAGTTTTTCTGAAAAATGGGTGCCAGTGGAACCTGCAATTAACTTGTAAATTAGGAGCAGATGAATATAATGATGTCTAATGAATGAATGTCTGTTTGGAAATAAATGACTACATTAAACTAACATAGTTGTATGTATTTTCTAATCCATGCAGTACAAATACCAATTTTCTTTTAGAAAATGGACCAAAACTTTTTATTTAAGTCAAAGGCCCTCTTCCTTTTGATGAAGCATTTCTCTGAATGCTTCATCAAAATGCAGGTGAAAGGAATGAGCAAATCAGATGAGCAAAGTAGGTACCTCTTTACAAGGGCTAGAAGTGACATCCTTCACAATAGACCTAAATCAGATAAAGTGCATGCTTCAAAAAGAATTCACTGAAGTTATCTAGCCAGAATTTAGATGGAGTCAATCAAAAGCAGATTTTCTCATTTATATTTGTTCCTTTTCCATTCCTTAGGGAAGGATAGAAGATCCAATAAAACTGATTACTTTGTAACTACCAAAGATTATTGTTAATTTTGAAAAGAGCAATTAGAAATAAAACAAGCATATTTTGCTAAAATTATCACTAGTGGGTAATTTTAGTCCTGTGGAAAAAAAATTCAATTTCACAGGATGGCATTTTTTTTAATAGAGGAACAAAAAAATTAATTTCCAATTTCTACGTGGTTAAATGGGGAAACAGTTTCTGGATAGTGTATACAAAAGCAGATCAAACTCTACACAGCTGAGTCAGATGTCATCATGGGCAAAAGTTCAGGCCAATATGCAGGGGATGGGGAAAAAAGGACAACACAAACTCAAAAAAGGTGACTTGCAGATATTTGTCCATGAAAATGTGAAAGACCTCACACTGTCAGAGTGATATCTCCCAGGCAACCACACCTTAGTCAGAATAGGCAACAAATATAGGATGCAGCTATTATATGTGATATATGCATAATATTCTATTTCTTTATTCATTAGCCTGGATAGAATATGTATTCCTGCTTGAAATATGGGCATGGTTTATAATTGCTTAATATTTAGTATCTGTATATAAAATTCAAATAAAACCAGCTGTATACAATTTGTACCTTTTTACCATAATTCCCTTAGAAAACTGCTATCCAGTTCAAAATCTAAATGGGAGAAAATAGTATAATTCACATATATATAGATAGATAGAGATGGAACAATAAATATAACGTAAATCTGTAAATATGTACTTCTGTATATCTGCAATATAGATATGTCTGAGATACAAATATGTATATATGTATATATTTTCACTTAGGTGATTTGTGATAAATGCTTATGTTAATCGTGTCTGTGCATACATAGACACAACCCCTATATCTATCTATATCTCTATCTATCTATCTATATATATATATATATATATATATGTATGTATATATATGTTTACCACATCACCACAAAAGATTGAAGTTGGAATTATAATTGTCCTTTACAATTCTCTTTTTCAAGCAGGGCTTCCCACAGCCAGTTGATCAAGATCGTGTCCAGATGCCTTTTGAACCTCCAAGGATGGAGATTCCACCACCTCCCTGAGCAATCTGTGCCCCAGCTCAGTCATCCTCCCAATGGAAAAGTCTTTCCTGATGTTCATACAGAAACTCCAGTGTTTCAGTTTGTGTCCATTGCCTCTGGTGCTGTCTCTGGGTACCACTGAGAAGATCCTGGCCCTGTCTTTGCACCATCCTCCAGATATCTGCATAGATACCTGTATCTCAGATCTCATCTCAGTCATGAGATCCCCCCAGAGCTCTCTTTTCTCCAGGCTGAACAGCCCCAGCCCTCTCAGCCTTTTCTCACAGGAGGGGTTCTCCAGCCCTTAAAAACTTCTGCCAGCTTTCACCAAATTACCTCCAGTGTCTCCTCTTGCACTGAGGAGCCCAGAACTGGGCACAGCACTCCACATGCACTTCACCAGGGCTAAAAAGTGGGGAAGCATCAACTCCTTCAACCTGCTGACAGCACTTTGCTGAATGCAGCCCAGGTTTCCTTTTGCCTTCTTTACTCCAAGGACACACTTCTGGCTCCTGTGAATACATACAAACTTACATACACGTGTTCTGATTAATCCTGGTCTTAATAGAAAGGACTAAGAGAGGACTTAAAAAAATAAATCTCCATAGAATAATGTGCAGTATTTTTCTCTTCCTGAGATATAAGATTTTTTAGTATGCCCTAATTTTTTTCAAAGCACCAGTTCTTGTATGAGATATGTACACTATTTTTATTTCACCACATCTTTACTCACCGACAGTATGAAGTTAAATAACAGCTTTAATATGCTGTTTCCATCAAACAGGATGAAACATCCTTTGGGGAATGGAAATCTAAAGGGAATAGTATATACATGTATATATATATATGTATATATATATATATATATATATATATGTATATATACATATATATATATACATTTATGTACATTTTCCAAAATTTCTGGATCTTGGAACTCAGCCTAGATTTATAGTCATTAATTCTCTGAATCCAAAAGTATCTAAGCTTCACTTTAAATGAAATTAAGGATTCAGATTCTCAATGGCACTCAAGAGCTTTCACCTAGTTTAAATTAAACCTAATGGAATTTAGCTACTTTTTGAACGTGTGTGTAGGTACATAACATGGAGACAGGCTGGTGAAATCTCTGCCTTCCTGCCTAAACATCCTTGCACCAAAGACGTTGTATTCTATTAGGAGATTTCACAGACTGAAGTTCTATTCCCTCTTATATTTTGAGACTTATCAGCACCTCAGTTTATTAAAGGTTTAAAACCTGAATGTTTTTCTATCACAATTGCCCACTTAGATTTTCCCTGTGCATGTCATCAGTGCAATACCCCTGAGTATGGTGAGAGAAACATGGATCTAAGCAAATAGTGGATTTCCAGATACAACCTTCCTATCTATTTTTATTTCACACCTACCTACTTAGTATACATATCCTATATATCCTCTTCAATAAATATTTAACTTTCCCTACCTACAGAAGCATTGAAAACCCAACATAAATATTTTTATATAAGTTCTAAAGCCAGATGTGTGGTAATACTCAATAGGTAAAAACCTGAACTGAAAAGCTTTTACTCTATGTGGAAACTTTACGTGATGAGAGATAATGAATTTAGCTCAGCTCCTGGAAGATACTCCAGCTCAAAAGTAACATAGTATTTGTTTTCCCTTTCCTCATTACTAAGTAAGAAAGGTCTATTAATTTTCCAAGTGTCAAAGAAAGATCATGGGTGAACTGGACTTACCAGATGATTTTTATTCAAAAATCCCCAGAAGCTAACATTTTCAGACTCAAAATTCACAATCATTCACAAACAGAAACCATCCTTATTTACTCCTTCTCTAGTTGAGGGTTTTTTTTGTTTGTTTGTTTTGTTTTTTTTTTTTTATTCAGCTGACTACAAGGTGATTGTTCTTGTTTTTTTTTCTTTTGGCCTTTATGTTTTTAATAAATGGAGATCTGTCAGGTGTTTTCTAGTCAAACACAGCACCCACGGTGCAGTGGTGTGTAAGTTAATTAGCTTTCATGGTCTAAAGTCAGGTGAACCTGAACATCTGCTTTATTTCTATTTTTCATTCTACAAAGAATTCATGAGTGACCAGCCGTGTCTCATGCCAGCTTTTTCTTTCAAGTGGCCTCATATAGTTTGTTCTGAGTGAGTGCATGATGAAGGAAGGACACACAATCAGGGTGGTTGCAGTACAGCCAGAGACAATGCCCATGGTTGTCCAAATAAAACTGACAACTAAATAAACTCACAAATTTTGTCCCACTTCTGTCTGAAAACTCTCTAATATGAAGATTTCCAACAGGATAGATATGCTGATTTTTATCTATTTCAAGGTACAGCTCAAGTGAGATTCATGCAACATGCATACTTCAGCAACTGAAGCTGAAGTAAGCTGGGTAGTCAGAGAGAAAGTATCAGTAAAAAATTCCACTGGGCTGCACATGGCACAAGTGTGGAAGAAAATGAATTCCAGCACCACAGACTGCCAGATCTGGCTGAGGCCCTGCATTCCCTAGTGACCATGTGTTCAACACGTATTTCACAGGACAGGTAACACGACAGAACTCTGGCTACTATCATTACTTATCTTCGTACAGATGTAGACAAGAACAAAGCCTCTTGAATAAATGTTACCTTTTCAAGATGCAAGGTGAGAGGAAAGATCAAAAGCTCAGTGGAATATTCCAGCCAGTTTAGTGCTCCTGAATATGTGCCTGGGTGTGCCAGTTCTTGTAGATAGAAACTGGAAATGAATGTAGAGACCTGTAATATGGCCCTTTTAATCAATTCTTAAATAAGGTGTAGGAGTATCTGAAGTACCCCTAGAGAGTCATAGGATTAAATCTACTCACAGCCAGCACAGTGAAAAGGCAGCAGACTGACAGAGATGGGTGGTATTGTGTCTCCCAGGATCTCTTGTCCCAGTACTGGCACCCTGAAAAGCTGAGTTCCTGCTGCTGGGGACAGCATAGACCTGTGGCTATTTCTGAACTTGGTCCATAAAGAGAATTCAGTCTCCATCCCTTCAGCTCAGAAATGGCATTAATCCCTGGACATTTCTTTAGCATTGACCCCTCCCTTTATTCAGACAGCTCAATCCTGTCTAGGCTCTTGCTCTTTAGAGCAGCAAAATTCTTGGTCTGCAGTGCTGAGAAGCTCAAACTGCCAGTGAGCATTTTTTCGCCCCATTGAGTCTGATTATAATTTTATTCACTGCACAATATTTCTCTTTTTTTTTCCTTTAGTCTTAAAGCTTAGCAGCTTTGACAGCTACATAATATCTCTAAGTATTTAAAAGCACTCATTACAGTCTTGCTTTGGGAATTGCAAAGTTTCATTCTTACTAGTCATTTACTGCCTTTAAACATTCAATATTTTTTCATGAAAAGGGATTTTTTGAGGTAATGGGAGGAAAAATATTCTCCCCAGTTTAATTTGCAACTTTCTTCAATTTTTCAAGACATCTTTACAACTTTTCACTTCAAGTATTTGAAATCAGTTCTTTCTGCCACCAGAAATAAAAAACAAGGATTCCTATTACTAAACTTTACTAATATGTTCAAGTGTTCCACAACAGGACCTTTATTTTTAAATGAAGTTCAGAACACTTGGAAGAACCAGCTGCTTTTATGTCCAGTGCTTCTTCCCCCAGTCACTTCTCTTGCCTTTTACTGGACTCTCCAGTTTCTCAACATCTTTTTTTGTACTCAGAGGAGAGGACCAACCTGGCCTCTTCCAGGTGCAATCACTTGTGTGTAAAATAAAAGGGAAAATCACATCCTCCAGCCATCTGTCTGCCTATGCAATTGCTAATTCAGCTCACCACATATTTAGACTTCACTGCTGTAAGGGCACACTGCAGACTACCATCCACCAGGTCCCCACACCCTTTTCTGCAGATTTGTCACCGAGTCAGTCAGCTCACAGCCTGTATCCCAGCACAGGGTGGCCCCAGGTGCAGGACTTTACCTCTGGTGCTGTTGAACGTTATGGGGTTCTTGCTGGCCACTCCTCCAGCTTCTTGAGGTTCCTCTGGTCAAGTCATTGTGACCCTAAAATACTTTTGTAAAATATTTGGAAAGTGACTGTGACATTTTTGATATTTTAAATACAAGAAAATATAAGGTAATTAAAGTTTAAGCAGACAAAAAAGAAAACAAATTGTATTGCATAGCATGTAAACATGCACAAGCTGCATAAATGAATGTATTAGAGGTCTTGTAATATCAAAAGGAATTTTGGAAAAATGATTCTTTAATATTTTTAGCAGACATATTTGGGAATATTTGCACTCAACACCTGCTAGTCATTTTATTTTGCTGGTGCAAAGAAATTATAAATGTAAACCAGAAAAAAAAAAAAACCAGGCAGTAAGTTTTTTCTTGTTGGGAGCAACAAAAATAATTATCTTTGCCACTAATTCAGTGAAAATGGTCTTGCAGATTGGATTAATGAGTAACAGTCCCAGTAACTAAAGAGAAGTGGTATTCATGAACTTTAATATAACTTAGAAAGTGCTTTTGTTTCATTATGTTTTTTCTGTTCATAGTGATTAATTATCAACATTCTGCTAAAGGAGTTTACTTTGGTTTTCTAATCAAAACCCTGAATTCTTTAGCAAGACACTCGGGGGGGAAAGAACCAGGAAACTGTTAAATTAAAGCCATTAACAACTCGACATTATTCACATAAATAGCAAAGGGATTTCCACACATGGAAATAACTTTAACATAGCATCTTAACACAACTCTTAACAGTAATGCACACATTATTGTCTCATTCTTGCTCCTCAGGGACTGTGCAGCAGGGATCTCAACACCCTGATAGGGAGCAGCCTTCACTGAGTTGTATTTTAGGAATTGTACAGACTGAAATACAATGTACTAATTTGTTTATAGTGTCACTTAATAAAATATAAGTGTCACTTAATAAAATATAAGTTTATTTCAAGCTCGATTTTCTAGAATTGCACTTGTCAGTCATGTAAGGTTATGGTACTCTAGAAAGTGTCAAACAGAAATGTGAATATTCCAGAGGCATGTTGCACGCTAAAATGACTCCATTATGAGACTTTCATAGTAGCTGGGGTAGGGGTTTTTTAGAAAAAATTTTACTAATTCTCTAAGATTTCAAATGCCTTTTTTAATCCTGAAATTATAGACAGTCAGCTGTGCCATAGCCACAGATTCCTTCATCCACTTATGAGGATTAAAATGAACATATATTGCAAGATTATTATTTCTGCAAAAATACTGTGTATTTCTTAATGTGAAATTGGGTGCAAACATCAGTTTGTATTGTCACTTCAGGTCATGTGACATTCATTGGCCCATGTGGTACCTGATATCCACCATCCGTGAAGCCATCGTATTTATTTAAAGTGCTGCCTACTCCCCATTTTCATCCAGGAAATATATTCCTTCATATTGTCAGTACACTATTGACAGCTGTATAGATAAGACAGATGACTTTTGGGACCTTTTTGTTCAACCTCTTTGCTTTTGCAGAATCTTTGAAACCTCTTGGGTATCTAGATGTTAGGAGCCAAACATCTTTGCTGTATTTAAAACAGGAAAGCTCAGCTCTTGCTGCAGCCTGCTGGAATTTTCATGTTCTCACAAGCTCAGGACCAGACTGAATGTGTTTAGATCCAAATTATTGGAGCTATGAGAGCTAGAAAAGTCTTCCAGGGTGTCTGGTAAAAAGCATGTAGCAATATGCACTGCCTGACAGCTTTACCACTCCTAGAGTTGTGTCACCAAGACTGTGCTCCTCCGAGAGCACTGGTGGCCTCTCCATTCCCACTCTTTCACTGATTTACAGAGCACCTCAGCAGTGACTCAACCAATGCAGCCAGGAGGGTCTTCCTTAATGAGCAAATATCAGAATAAGAGATAGAATTTACATGTTATAATTTCACGTACGAATTAAGCACCATCCTAATATATCTACCAGCATGTGATGGATCCTGAGGGCTCCTGTGTAGATGCAAAAATGGAAATATTGTCACTTAATTCCTTGGACCTTTTCTTCCTTGTTTAAATTTTCTGGTTTTCTTGGGTTTTTTTCTGGTAGTTGACAGATCTGAATTAGAGTGAATTACAGTAAGTGCCTAAGAACCAATTGTTGATCTGTCACTGTGAAGAGTAGCTCTTCTCACTATCATTGGTGTCATAGAGCTGCATTTTGAAGCCAAATTCCTCATCCAGTTTTTCCAGTCAAGGCAGTATCTGCTAATCTATTCACTGAAATTAAACTATTCCTAATTTTCATTCAAGATCTCATTTTTTGTATTACCCAATGGCCTCAATTTTTATTTCTTCTAGAGGAACACAGTACCTGCTTTCCCCCTCTTTCCAGGTTTTATGTTTCTGATACAAAAATTAATAAGGTGGAAACAAACAAAACCAACAAAACACTCCTGAGCATTTGACTAGTAAAAAGAAATTGGATTCTTATGTATGGTCCTATCAAAGAAGTTCTTAGAATTCTTCAAACACTGTGTATTCTGTTTCATATTTGAGAAGGATATTATGACAAGAAAATCTGCACTATTGACAATGCTCATTAATTTTCTTAACATCTTGCCTAAATTCCCACCCTAAGCAAAGAGAAAATAGCCAGTGAGTGTTCTGATCTACAGATAAATCCAGCAGCTGCTGACAAGGAGGAAAGAGGGTATTTTGGACACACTGAAATTCTGTGCACTGTCTCTTGGAGCCTTGGGACTGTTCCCAAATAAGTATGGGCAAATGGGCAAAAAGCTGTCTGAGCCTACAAAGACATTTTAATGACCATCACTTTGTATGTCTTAGTGAGATTTAATAAATTTATTTATCCTTTAATTGCATTAGGATCTGTAAAGGATCTCTACTCTGTAGAATAGCATTCCCTCTTATCACCATACAAGAAGTAGCCTCTTTGTCACAGTATTTCTATGTTATACATTCCTGTAGCTTTCTTTTCTTTCTTCCACAGGACTGAAGTGAACAGAACAAAAGCTAATCCTTATTTTCATATACCTCAGCATGAAAAGCAGTCTTCATTTTCTTTATGTTTTTCACTAAGAATGAGCTTATTTTAGTTACATTTATTTTCTCGTGCTTTGTTCATGGAGGACACCATTTGTCTTAAAGATGAAGTGTGTCTTGGTCACAGTTCTGATGCTTAAATCAACAGCCTAAGAAAGAGACAGTCTTTTGGTAGGAATGTTAGTTGCAGAGTTTGCCTGAATGAAGGTAAGGAAAAGTATGATGTGGAATTTTTCAAGATGTGAGATGGCACAACTTTGACCATACCAGGGTTAAGCTTTTTTTGTAACAATAAGATAAGACAGAGAGGAAAAGTTCCATTGGAGAGGAAAATGTCCAGGAAGTCTCCAATTCAGAGTCTAATTGAGAGCATGAAAAGACAAGTTTCATTTCAAAATTAAAATAAAACAAGAGATTATATACCTCATTGCAGCATTTGAAAATGTCACTGCAGGAAAAGAGACAAGAGAGCAGAAGTTTAGCCTTAAAGTCCTGTATTTCAAACATCTTTACCAAAAATATTTTTTAAAATATTTTTTAAAAATTTTAAGACAAGACATACACACACACAGTCTTGATCCCTAGAAGAAATGGTTGATATTATGTGTTATGAGTGAAAGGTATTTGGAACATAATCTGGATTTAAGTTGACCGTATCATTTTGACAAAATAACTTAAGCTCAGTGTACATATACATAAAAAGATATATTGATATTAAATTTTCCTTCATAGAAAAATGAAAAGTTCAAAACACTTTTAACAGTTTCTAACTTTTAAGTTTTTAATATCTCATGAAAACTGCTAAGCAAAATAATAGATCAAAATATTGATCAGTAATGTAAAAGGTTCTATTTTAATTTTGTTTAAATTAAACAAAATTAAATATGCAGATGAAAACTGCATGTTCACTTCCTAAAGCTTCTGCGTACCTATTATTAAACACCATAAGAGAATGAACTTTTATCCTTCCCTCTGCACTCCTTTGACAGAAAAAAAATTAAAGTCAGGCAGATCCAGAAATGAAGGAGTATAGTTTTCTCTGAAAACTCTTGGTGCATTTCATGCCTTGGGATTGATTCTTGAGCTCTTGCACTTGAGGTTGATATCCCTGGACTCTGGAGATTCTGCAGTGTAGACATCAGCATCCATGGGGAAGGACCACAGCTTCTTATCATACAGTAAATGAACATTCTGAAAGTACCCTTCTTCAGAAATTGTAACTACATCTGAATTCTATATTTTTATCAGTTTGGCAAACAAGTAATATTAATAATTTTGTTCCTCTTTGCCTGCATTGATTGCAGAAAGGGCCCAGATGACTTAAGGTAGAGGAATCTTTTTGGAGTAAAAGATCCAACCTGTACATTTTTATCTTTATCCAAGCAGCAAGATATCCAGCTCCTAACTTGAATCCCACTTTCATCTACAAAATAGGTAGACCAGTGAGGAGTTTTAAAATACATTAAAATCCTAAGATGAAAGGTACTACAGAAGTGCAAAGCTGTTATCACCCTTGACTACACATCTGCAGCTGCTTATAACATATTTACAGTGCTATTATTTCTAATGTCATTGCTCTTTTACTCTCAGATGACATCTTTGATGTTCACATGATTTACTGCCAGTGTTGTCTTATTTATAATTCATGTCTTTATGCTACCTACAACTTATTGATTTCCTGATGTTTTTTGATCACTGTTCTTTTGTCAATAGTTAAACTATTAACTTTCACAAACCAATTAGTTTTACAATAGTTTTAAATTCCTTCTTCATTCCTGTCTCTGTTGACCTATTAAGACATTCTATATTTTCATCAGAGTATATTTTTAAAAGTCTGTCATGACTTCAGGCTAGAAGGGACAGATGTTACAGTGAGCAGAAATAATCTTTCACTGTATTTTCAACTAGATATTTCAACTTATTTTGAAACTGTATTTATGCCAGATAAGAAAAAAGACTGAACATCTCGAAATGTTTTCAGTGAACACAGAATACTCTGTAAGAACAGAGTATGCACTTCTATTGTTTGCCCTGGCATTCATTTCTCATAGCATTTATTGGGTTTTATGTAACTTTTAAAATGGTCTCACAGTAACTAATATTTGAAAGTTAAAAGAGAGATGGTTTCATCTGAATAAATCAGTACTTTTCATTATTTCTGAACTTCATAAAAATAATTTACAAAGTGTCAGGGATATAAAAAACTAAAGCTGTAAATGAAGAAGCTCATCATCATTGCCCAGTAGTGGATAGAATTTTTTTAGACAGTTATTTAAGAGTTAATTAAGGAGGTTTTTATGTATTTACTTTATTGTCAACAAGAATACTGCAGTGCTGCTGTTTAATATTGTTGTACTTTAGCACATCTTGCCAGAGTTTTTTTAGAAAACATATAAGATGACATTGCACAGTGTGGAAATAGTGTAGTGCAGAAGCCAGTGGCCTGGGTCTTTAAATTACAATCAAAAATTAATTTCCAAGAATGTGGGTCTGATTCCATCTCACCTAACTGCACAGTTTTAAAATAGTGCTTATTAAGCATTGTAATTTCTTAGAGATTACCCCTAAAAATGGAAAAAGAAGAAATATTTCGGCTACCATCTGGATATTACCACCCTACTTCTACAAGCATAGGATTTTCTTAATTTAGGATGCTAATTGAGCTTTCTCATGACAGAGTGCAATGCAGAGTAGATTAATCCACATCTATGCTTCCACTTTGAATCTCATACCTATGTATCACACATCTACCTATGTTTCAATACAGCAGACAGAAACAGAGAATGTCTCAGAAGGGGGAGCTGTTCAAAACCATCAGGGGTTGTGTGAGAACTGGCAGTAGATGAAGGAGAGCAAACCCACCCTGCAGGAGATGGCAATGGTGCCACCAGCACGTAAAGATGGGACCATGTCGGTGTTTCCATCTTGGGAAGGCTCAAGCCCATGTCACTTCCTTCCTGGTAGAATGCACCATCCATCAGGGTGCAGAAAGGACAGGGGGAATGGGGAAAGGGGCCTTTGCCCAGATTCTCAAGAGTTAACAGAAAGCTAAGCCAGGGAAAGCTTGATGCCAGGAAAGCAAAACCAAACCAGAGACTCTGTACTTAGATACTGCACTGCAGCTCCTTCAGAGGGAAAGGGTTTCTCTTTCCT
Organism: Motacilla alba alba; assembly: GCF_015832195.1. Taxonomy (NCBI): domain Eukaryota; kingdom Metazoa; phylum Chordata; class Aves; order Passeriformes; family Motacillidae; genus Motacilla; species Motacilla alba. Next base: position 12,201,301 of record NC_052018.1, read on the forward strand.
CCAGAATTTAGTATAATTATATTAATTAAACCAGAGTCCAAGACAGACCTGCAATGCAGAATTATGCTAATAGCACAGAGACACAGGGACCTCCTCCTACTTTTGGTATGCAATAGCCATTTTTCAGTACTCTCAAACCAGAGACCTGAGTTGTGAGAAACTGAAGACTGGCACAAATTGCCAGCACTATGCCTTGATTTTGATTTACATTTCCTTCAGTCCAGAAATAAAGGGAGTTTAAAAGTGATAAATGGTTGCAATATATCAAGGTCTGATTTTATTTTCTGGAATTCTCCTTGTTCTGTAGAATATTGTGACAAAAATTACAATTATGCAGGCTTTAAACCTTGCCTGCAGTGAACAACCTTTTTGAATATTAATGACAACACACACAAAACAAAATTTCAGGCAGAAGTTACAACTGGGCTAAAATAAAAGAATAAAACAATTCTTTTGCTACCAACAATGAACAAGCTGATGATCTTCTATGGCTTATTATAAATAAATCAAATAATCAAATTTAATAAATTACTTATTTTGGAAATATTATATAGAAATAAGTAGAAGACACAGGCAAATAACATTATGTTTCTAAAAGTGATATATTACTCCTACCAGAAAAAAAAATGAACTATGAGAAAGAGTATACTGAAAAAGAAACAGGTTCATAAGGTAAACACTGAGACATTGAATCAGGACAGCAATGGCACATTGCGCAGAGCAGCAAACCTGCTTGCTAAGCAGGTTAATGCAGCTCATTTAGTCTCTGTGCTTTTCCTGTACATGCAGATACAGATACAGCCTGGGATTCCAAGTTGCAATTTGGTGAAACTACAAAGAGTATCAATTTCATGGAGCAGCTGAAGAGAACCCTGGGGTTACATTTCCTGTCAGAACTGCTGAAATCACTTTTTTTGGGAAATTTCATAAATTTCCAGTCTGATTTGGACTGGACAAGTAATCCTGCTTTCTTGCCAGTTATAACCTGTGATGGCATTCTGGAATACATCTGTATTTTCTTTGCTTTTTACAGTAGATAACTTACTGTTTTAAAGCATATGAAAGATAATACAGGTTAAACAGAATATTCCCATGCAATTTACTGAATGACATCCTGTAAAAGATTTGATGTATCATAGAGATACTGCACAGTCTGATACATTTATTTTATTTATACAATGCTGTACAAGGATTTTGTAAATCCTTGCCAACTGTGGATAAGCACAAAGGTAGTTTGGGCATCTGTATTTTAATGTTGACATGATTGCATGTGACTACAGTGAGTGAAGTCAAGGGAAAAAATGTTGTTGATATTAAACAAAAGAGAAATTCCTCTAGCAACATCTGGGATAAAGTGAAGATTGTATAACTTAGAGCAGCCCATGTTCACACTGAATTTTTATTCTGACTGCTAATCACACTTCATCACCCCATAGTGAAGTTTGTGAATACTGCTCTGCAGAGTTGCTATAGAAATAGTTATACATTTGTCAGCATACATCACAAAGCCAAAGATCTAAACACAACAGAGACCCCCCACACCATGATTATCATCTTCAGCAACTCATTTAATACAGACAACCAGATATTTTTTATTTTTTCATTTTGCTTTAATAATGCAGATTCATATCCCTGAAGATGTCAATAACTACAGTGAAACTTGGTTTTCCAGAGCACGCTCATTACATTTTGCAATGTGAAGAGCTACTTCACTGGCTGTGGACCAGTAAGTTGTGTTCTTTTAGAGAAAATTCCATTTTCCTGGTTTCTTTCTTTTTCATTTCTGAGCCATTTTTGTAAGTATGCAGTTTTTAAAAATAGTACTATACCAAGAAATTAAAAGAAAAGTAAAAGTATCGTGGAGGGAAAGATAAATATTTCATGTGATGAAAACATATTGCATTCTGCATCAAGACTCTTGGCTTTGAAAAAAGACTCTGAAAATAAACCTGAAAGAAGTATTTTTCAGTGTAAATCCAGGCACTTTATTGGTGTTTTCAAAATAATTTTACCATGGTCCTTGGTTGATGAGCTAATTTAATTCTTTCTAGGGAACAGCAAACAACAGAGTAGAAAGGAAGGATGGAGAGGGATAAAATTCAGAGATGCAAGCCATGGTTTGCATAGTGTTTCATACTGTGATGGCTTGTGTACCTTGGCAATTCTGGCATGAGAGCAAACCTGAATCTCCCAGTCAACAATGGAGAGAGGTTACTTGTTTTATATATCATAGAATCAAAAAATGGTTTGTGTTGGAAAGAACATTAAAGACCACCTAATTCCAAGCCCCCACCATGGGCAGGGACACCTTCTACTAAACCAGGTTGCTGAGAGCACCATCCCACCTGGCCTTGAACAATTCCAGGGATGAGGCATCCATAGCTCCAGGCAACCTGTTCCAATGCCTCACCACTCTCACCATAAAGAATTTCTTCCCAACATCTAACCTGAACCTTCCCTCTTTCAAATTAAAAACATTATCCCTTGTCCCGTCATTGTCTGCCCATATAAAAGGTCTCTCTCCAGGCTTCCTTTAGGTAGTGGAAGGAATAAAGTGTCCCCAGAGACTTCTCCAGGCTGAGCAAGCTCAGCTCTCTCAGTCTATCTTCATAGGAGATGCCCTCAGAAAAACCCCTTGGAAGAAAAACCCCAGAAGCATTGCAAGGGTCCCTAGTTAATATTGAGAGTTCGTATTGAACAGTCAGTCTGCTCCAATGAATCTGCTCCAGACCAACTATTAAACTTTTGGGCCCCACTGCGCCCAGAAAAAACAGATTTATTTATTTAGCACTTCTGCAGGGGAGCCGACAACTACACGAAGGAGGAGCCTCACGTTGTTATTCTTTTCCTAACTCACATCAGTGGAGATGGAGAGCCTTTGAGACTAAAGGTGCAAAGAGGCATCATATTCCTCACACACTGAGGAGGGACAGAACTCCTAGGAGTCCTACCTTCTGGGTGGCTTTACTTGTGAATATGTCTTACTTTAACATGAAAATGGGATAGTCAAGGCTGGAGGTGCTTCTGAAAAAAACCAAACCAAACCAAAACAAAACAAACAAAAAAAACCCAAAACCACAAAACCAAAACCAAACAAAAAAAAACCCAAAAAACCCCCCCAAAACCCCACTGTATTAAAAGAGCAAGAAATAGTAGCAATTGTAGTCAGTGATGTAACATTTTCATAGTTTAGTCAGTTTCCTCCCCATTTTTCATAAAACATGACAAAATTAACTTCTTTTATTTGTGTGTGAAAAATATTAAACCTGTTGAAGTCTAATTATATACCTTAAGTCTGGGGCTGGGAAATATCCAATAACAAGTGAGGGGTAAGCTAACAAGAAAGTTTCCTAAAATAATCTGTTGCTTGATTTCTTCAACAGCTACTCATAGTCCAGGAGCCAGCTTTGTGCAGTGTCTGCTCAGCAATGCACAGACCTATTCCCATGTCTTACATGGAAAACAGTTTCTCCCTGGTCTTAGTGTAAAGTGCTCTTGGGTAATATTCCAGTGGCTACAGAGGAGGACTAGGAGCAGGGATGATAAATCACAGTGCTCTTTTTAGGTGGAAGAAGGAAAAGATTAGAGTCAGGCTTCCTGAGGAGAGAGATGGGCTGACACACAATGTCACAGGAGCTCTGAGAATCATCCCTAAGAGCCTTCATGCAGAGCTAGCCTCCTTTCTGGACACTCAACACATTTACAAATGCCACCATGTACACACAGCTGTTTAGCTTCCTAAACTAAACTCCCTGCTTTAACTTCGGAGCTAATGCCTTTGTAAATATTTGACAGCATCTCTACAGGCCTTCAGCAGCCTCCAGGAGAATTCAGGCACTCCACACATCCAACCCCAGGGATGCATCTGTGCTGTAGCACTTGAATTGAGCCCTTTGTCACTGACTGGCTGAAATGAACACTGGCCTTATTAACTGTATTGATCATTGACTGATAACTTGTGAATGCTGACACCTGTTTCCAGTTGTCCCCACACACATCTGTAATGCCACATGAAATGCTTTAGGATGTGAAACCTCTCTGGGTGGGACTCACAAATATAACACAGGATTTGTGGGAAATCAGCTAGAAGCCAGGTGAGCTTTCTGATGCAGAGCAAGTGACAATGTGACTGTACACAGGCTGCCCAGTAATGCTTCCAGGTGGATTCACAAGGAGCTAAACCCTACAAGACTTGGCAAGAAAAAAAGCCAATATTATTATTCTTATATCTTTTTTCATGGTAATTGAAAAATTAGACTTTCATCTACAGTGTCTACAAGCAACCTCATTTTAGATGCATAGTTTGCTACCAAAGACTGGTACTTCTGAGTAGCAATGAATTTTTGTCAGGAACTACATGATCTCCTATTTGAAATTTTTAGTCCACTTTGATATTAATATGAAGGAATTCTGTCTAAATATATATTTCAAAGTTTCTGGCATGGCTTATTCAGAATAGCAAAATTAATGAGATCAGCAGTACATACTGCAGGATGGAAAATCTTTAAGTGAAATGAAGGACAGTATTTTATGTTTGAGAAAATCTCTGACTGACTCCTTTTGTGTATGTCAAGGCCACCAGAGAGCAGAAAAACTTTTGGTCAAAAACTCTGGGTAAAATCCTGCTCACAGCATTGTATAAAAAAGGTAATACTCACTTAAACCCTCTTTCTTCTGTTGTTCACTTATAGTTTGCCTAGAGGTCTGATCTCAAATTATTTGGCTGCTTGCATTTTGAACAGATTAATCTATTATGAAGGCGGGTGTGTTTATTTACTTTAAACTAACATGCATTGTTCAGATAAATTGAGCTGTTTTCCTATGTAACATTTTAGGATTTTTGGTTTAGTGTTCTCAGAGCCCTCTAGGCAATGGAACAAATTGGTGGAAAGTAAATTATTAACGTACATTCAGTCAGGCATATATAATCAGCCCAATTTAAAGTCATTATGTCTTATATAAACAAGTACTGTATATATTTAAATATTTATCATAATAATTTATAGAGTGTCTAGGATGCAGAATACCCAAACTCTTTTAAAGAGGTTCTGAAATGTTATGTATTAACTCAGATATGCATCAACTTCAGCAGCTGTAAGCACAAGATCTCTACAAAGGGAAGAGTGAATAGGTGGAGAACCAATTTGTTTACGGTGAATTGGGTTGTGGTGGCTGAAAAAGGGCATAGTCATCTGTTGTGAAGATGAGACTCAAAATTTTATTCCTCTTCAGGCATTTAATTTCTGATTTCAATCTTATAAGCCACTTTTTCCAAAATGAGGTTAATAACCGGGTGAGGAGTTAGAAAGGATGTAGAGCTTCCTACTCATTTGGTAAAATTTACTTTTGGCTAATACTGGGTCAAATAAAAGGAGAGAAAGAGAAAATTTGGCAAAAATTTCTCATTGATATATTCCAGGGAAGCATATCAGATCCAAATGTTTTTCTGTAGAAAGATATTGCAAGGAAACATGAATACAGATATAAGACTGTTAAAACTGTTTTTGAGGTCTTCTTCAGAAGCCATATTTTTTCAGAAGAGGTTTAAACCTCTAGTGAAAGAATTTTATTTCAATAATATCTTCCAAAGAAGGAAACCAAAGAAGAATGATTATCTTCCAAAGAAGGAGACCAAAGTTAACAGAAGACATAACAAGTCAATGCTGGAATCTCACAGAATCACAGAATATTCTAAGCTGGAAGGGCACCATCAGGATCATAAAGTCTAACTCCTGGCCCTGTGCAGGATATCCCAAGAATCAAACCATGTACCCTAGAGTGCTGTCCAAACTTCTTGAATTCTGCCAGACTTGGAGCTGATCAGTGAGATCAGTGCCTGCCCCTCCTCTTCCCCTCCAAGGAAGCTGTAACTGCAGTGAGGTCTGCCCTCAGTCTCCTCTGGGCTGAACAGACCAAGTGACCTCAGTCACTCTTCACACAGCTTCCCCTCAGGGCCCTTCAGCATCTTTGCTGCCCTTCCTTGGACACTCTGCAATAGTTTCATGTCGTTTTTGCATCGTGGCACCCAAAACTGCCCCCAGCACTGGAGGTGAGGCTGCCCCAGTGCAGAGCAGAGCGGGACAATCCCCTCCCTTGCCTGGCTGGAGATGCTGTCCCTGATGCCCCCAGGACAGGGATGGCCCTGCTGGCTGCCAGGGCACTGCTGGCTCATGTTCAACTTGCCATCAGCCAGGACCCCCAGGTCCCTTTCTGCAGCACTGCTCTCCAGCCTCTCATTGCCCAGTCTGTGCACACAGCCAGGGCTACCCCATGCCAGGTGCAGAATCCAGCACTTCCCCTTGTGAAAATCCACAGGATTGGTGAATGCTCATCTCTCTGATCTGTCCAGGTCTCTCTGAAAGGCCTCTCTGCCTCTTTTATTTCTCTCTAAAATTCATTAATTCAAAAATATTTTTAAAATGTTTGTCAAATTTTAATTTTCATATTTCAGCTTTAAAACTGAAACAGAAATAACAAATCTTTGGTTTGTGGTTTGGGTGAATCTGTCTTTGATCCCTCTTTTCCCTACCATTTTGATTTCTGTTTTCTCTACCTGTGTTTTGTCCTAAACAAATGACAAAAACGAAAGGAAGAAAAGGAAATTCATAGCAAAATTGGAAGTAATTTTAATACTTCTCAAACTGGCAAAAAAGATGAAAATTGTTAAAGTAGAATATCTGATTTATAAAATTATTTTTTCAATAAATATATAGGGCTTAGGCTTTTTCTTTTTTTTTCTACAATCATTTGCTTCTCTTGAAATACCTGAGAGCTTATTATTTTTCAAATACTCTTAACACAAAATCTAACACAGAAACAGAATGAGAAGTCATTATTCAATATAAATTTTTATACTCGTCTCAAAATAAAGCTTTAAAAGCCTTTTTTCAAAATGTCTATAAATGTCAGAAAGACAGATATTCATGGAATATTGCTAGTATCTCTGAAACCACAAGTTTTACTCATGGTGTAAAGCAAGATATCAGAAAGATTGTATGCTAAAGGATAAAATAGTAAAAACTGCTGTGAACCCTCAGGTGCATGGGATATTGCTAACCTGAAGGAACTGAAAGGCTGGCAAAGCTTCAACAACTCTCCTTTGTCTTCCAAGTGTTATTAAAGAGCTGGAGCAAATGACATGATTGAATAAACCCAGTGCACACCAGAAGACCTCTAAGACTCAGGATATGATTTTGTTTTGCCTTGGATGACTTTGCTCAGTCAATAACATTAGGGCTTTTAAAGCTGAAATATGGCATCAGCTAATAAAAATACTGGCAAGCTCTCAGACAAAACTATCAACTCTATATGGAAATCATAGAAAAGTATAATTATTGAAAGATATTTTTGAAGATACTAATGACAATAATATTCTTATATTTCTTCTTATTAATGAAACATACCATACATTTATTTGTCTTCACAGTTTAGTTGGGATTGTGTGGTAGCACCTGCAGGTTGGAACTCTTGTACTTTCTCTTCCCTGTATTTTCATTTCCAGGTACTTGATTTTACCATTCAACTACACTATTTTTATTATAAGTATTTGTTAGTAACTATTATCCAAAATTAAAAAAAATATTTTTATAATCATTTAAGATAGCATCAGCAAACCATACTCAATTGAAATTCTGAATTCCTTCCAATACTAATCTTCGTACTATTTTCCTGTCAAAAAAGAATAAAACTTGACAGTTTTGACACAATGTGTGTGAAGTCAGTTTATGTATTACATCATATAAAAGAAGTAATATTTTAAGAAAGAAAAAAGGAAGCTGGATTTAGATTTTCTTGCTATAAGTAAAAAAATACACATCCTTGAGAATTCCATGTGCTCCTGAAGGCTCCTCTCACCTGAAAATTCTAAGAATTCTTTTTCTAGGATGACAAAGCCTTTCCATGGAACATGGGAAAACAGATGTAGCCCTGGAACAAGATTCATGACATTTGTTTTAGCTACCTACTTAATCTTCTAGAAATTCTCCTCCTTCTGTAGAAAGGTCCCAAATGATGTGGCTTAGACTTGGTTAGCTGAAATTACTTTTTTTTAGTGCTTTTAATTTTTATGGTGTTTTGCTGAATTTTTAAAGCAAGGCCAAGTAAAGATGGCCTTGAAATATAAAGGTGACAGTGTTTATTCCTTTGCAAAATAAATAAGCAGCATTACTATGGTCTGGCCCATATTGGGAACTAAATGGTTGTAGTGACTGGCAGTTTATGAAATTGAAAGGGAATTCTAAACATCACTTGTAGGTATATTTTTGGTGGATACCTTGTGTAATTCCAAATGTACATGTAAGCACATTTTAAATTCATGTTTCAGTGATGATAAAAATCATGTTGTGATATTTATAGGAGAGTATTTATAAAACCTAAAAAGCTTTATGAATATTTCCTTGGTCAAGAAGAGTTAAAAAAATCTTGTATTCTGCTATACATACAAGAGACTTGATACTTGAAAGGGAAAATAAAAATTGTTTGTGAAGCCAGACCAGATAACAGGAAAGCCTAAATGGAGACAGGCTTTGGAGATGTCTTTGAAGTCTCATAATGATAAAATTTCCTCATTAGCCCAGAAAGCTCAACTGGAGCAAGTAAACAAAAGCTGTCAATGATGACCGTATCTCTCGACAAACAGTGAAAAGACTTTGAACAGTTCTCTCAGGAGGACTCTCTGACCAGGCACCAAAAGTTAACATAAATATTCAAGAACTGTGGAAGGTGACAGGGAGGTCACACCCATAATTTTCTGTAAACTCACAAGAGTTCCAAACTATCCAGAAACCACAGCTGAAAAGCAGAATAAGTACTAGGTCTGTTTGCTCTCCAAATGAGAGACATATATCACATAAGGCCTGGCACTAAACATTTCAGAGTGAGTAAATAATTTCTGCTACCCCAAGCAGATTATGTGCCTGTAGAATAATAAAAGCTGCTGCAGTTTCTCTCTTCTTATTTCTGGTTCTTGTTTATTAACAAAACATGAGAAAGAATTAAATATTAGATTAGCAAAACTGAGTTTCTAATTGCCTTGAGAGTTTGTGCATCAATATTTTACCAAGGGAATTATAATCTCAGTCAATTCTCTCAGATTGCTTAGACATGACAGTCAAGACCTTAAAACAAATCACTCTGGCAAACCTTGCAAAATTAAACATGACAAAAAATGAGAAATGCTGCTGACAAAAAAAGAGAAATGCTGCTGAGGGGAAAAATGTAACTTCATAATTTCAAATTTAAAATTACATTCCATTCCCTTGGACAAAGACAGATCTATGGGTCCTTAATGAGTGAAACAAAAGACAACAAAAAATTCTCACGTTTTCCAAATACTTTGGAAAGGTAAAGAACAATTTAGATTAACCTCAAAAGCTTTATTGTTTCAGTAAGGTTCCAAGAAAATATGATCCATGTAAGTCTCATTTTAAAAACACATTCCTTGTCATATTTTCTCTCCCAGAAGAAACAATTTTACTTACCCTTAACCTAACTACTGGGAGTCCACCCACTGAAAATATTTGAGCAAGTCTGACAGAAGACATAAGAAAGGTTGTTTACTTGTGGGTTATATTGACTTTTTGTTCCCTCTGCATATTGAAAGGAGTGTTTGGAGGTTTCTTCCTTGCAAGATCAGAAAGCTGACAGAGAAGGGTAGGCAGTGCATTCATTATCATATTTTGTGAGGTTGTTTGCTCTTGTATTCTTCCTGCAGTTCTTGAAGTGCACAGATAAAACACTGATATGATTCTCTGCTCATCCACATCTTTTTGCAGTGTCAGCCCTACAGGAATATGAAAACAAAATGAAACCCCAAAAAATCAAACCCAATAATGTCTCACAGCCTTTGTTGTATATATCAGGTGGCAGTAGCTCTTTTTTTCTGAGACCTATTTTATGCCACTTGCAAAAGCTGTGAGAATAGAAAAGATATATTCCCGCTAATACACAGTGTAAACCTGCATAAAACCAGGGGAAAATTAGGTCTAAGAAAAGTAATTCTTCTATCTATAAGGAGAAAAAAAATCTAGCATGTGGGCTGTGAAAGGATTACCTGTAACTTCCATACATTTAACCTGATAATTATTAAATTTGTAGCTCACTTTCCGAGGTCACCAAATCTGCATTCCAAAAACTAACTTTTGGGAATAGCCTCCTGGGGTCTCTGAAAATCTTCCAGTGCAGGACAGCAGATTGTTCATTCAGAGCCTGGACCTTCCTGGCAGGAAAGGGAGATGGTAGCCAAAGGGTAAAATTCAAAAATACCAATTGGTGATTGTTCAAAGAATATAAGGATCTCTAAACAGGATTCTTAACTAACAACAGTGACTTCTCCCTCCTCCTGCCCACCTGATATTTCCCTTAGAAATGCCTTATACTGTTGTAGCTGAAAATTTCTACATAAAAAAGACAGTTAGTAAATTATTATATTTCTTTTTATTTTTTTTTCAAATTCCCTTTCAGTTTTATACAACTATTCTGTAACTGTGTTACAGAACTGTGCAGGTATTCTCCAAATATTTGAATACCCGCACTTAGAGCAGGACTTGTATGGTATTAGTTGAATGGAAAAAAAATGCTTCAACCAGGGCTATGCTGGTTCCAATACAGCAGGATTTACATCTTCCATTTTACAACAAAAGCTGCTATAACCTCCAAACACATGAATTGAGATGAATTTCTCTCCACTTTTTCTATTACAGCCACAAAACTTCCCAAACTTAGTATAACTGATTAATAGCTCACTTTTAATTAAAAAGGGTTACTTAAAATGTCTTTTACTTCTGTGGAATTTTTTCCCATGATAACTTGCATGTCAGTGTGAGAAAACAATCAATCAAAAATTAATCCCTAGCAGCAACAGATTAGTGGAAATAAATTAAATGAAAACAAGTTTCCTTTTGAGTGAAAAAAACTACTAAAAATGAAGCTTTTCAGGCAGAACAGGAAACATTAGTATTAGGCAAGCAGTATTCTCATTTGAAGATTATGTATTTTGCAAAATGTTCAACACTAGCAATTATTTTTTCTGTATTAACAAAGCAACATATGCTACAGGAGGTAATGCAAGTGTAATGCCTAGGTAATCCATAATCACTGTTAGAATTTGGCATAAATGTAAATGCTAGGGCATCAACTCCTTTGCAGTTATTGTTAGGAAAAAGTTTCAATATGAAATTCTACATTTAATTGGAAAAGTATGTACTAATTCTATTTCCTAGATGTAAATATTTTCAAGGATTTTTATCTTTTGTGAACACCTTGCAAGACAGTCGTTGGTTTCCTGATGAGGCATAGAGTTCAACAGTTAAAACAAATGTGCATACTTTTAGAATTAGTTTATAAATTGTTTATAATAAGTACCTTCTTAGAATCAATGGACAAATAAATGCCTTCTAAATAGTAATTCGGGCTAAAAAACTGTAGCATACATCAGCATGCTGAATAAAAAGGGGCAGCTGAGTCTTATTTTTATTCTTTAACTTCCCTGTTGTCCCTCCTGGTTGATCTAGATTATGTGGTAAATCTAAGATAGATTTTTAGGCTGTCCTGAAGCATTTTATAGGGTCTTTTTTATCTCAGTCTTCAATAACACAGATAAACTTGGGCTGCTCAGTCCTCCAAGGATCACAGCTACAGGAACAGTGATTTTTCATTTGTGGATGCTGAAACTGTAAGGGAACAGTTGCCTCAGTTAAGGGCCTGATGGAATTCATCCCAGAGTACTGAAGCAGCGAACAGAGGTTACAGCAGAACCTCTCTCAATCATCTGCCCAAGGCCTCGGGTGTCTGGGGAGGTCTGCAACTGGATTCTGAGGCGCATCAAACACAGCATAACCAGCTGGTAAAAAGAGGAAAATGGGTGATTTTTCACCTGTATTCAGTATTTGTGTGACCTTTTCTTGAGCACTCTGCAGTTCTGGCTCACACAACTTAGGTAAAATATGAAAGTCCTTGAAAGCCTCCAGAGGAGTGCAAAAAAGCTGAGGAGGGGCTGGAAGGAATGTCCTGTGAGGAGCAGATGAGGGCTCTGGGCTTGTCCAGCCTGGAGAAAAGGAAACCAAGAGACAACCTCATTGCTCTGTGCAGCTTCCTGGGAAGGGGAGATGGACAGGGCAGTGCTTATCTATTGTCCCTTGTTCCCAGTGACAGAATGAGTGGGAATGGCTCAGTGCTGCTCCAGGGCAGGATTAGACTGAGATTCTTCCTAATGAGGAAACACTTATTTCCTAAGAGGGTGTGCAAACACTGGAGCAGGGTTCCTAGAGAGGTCATTAGAGTTCCAGACCTGTCAGTCTTTGAGTCCTTAAGGACATGCTTTAACTTTTGATCAGCCTTGGAGAGGTCCAAGTAGTAGGACTGGATGATTGCTGTAGGCTATGTACAAAATAGTCTAGTCTTATCTATTCTGCTCTACTCTGCTCACTCACATTTGTCAATTGGTGTTTGACAAAAGCAAGATGATGGTAAAAATTCTTCATTTGGAACATGGGCACTTCTAATGATACACTATTGCCAGAAAAGGAGGATCTTCCATGTTTGGGATGGAGTTGCTATTCTGCAGTTCTGATGCATGCTGAATTACAAGTAATTTTGGGGAAATATCAAGTTTTCTTGTTTCTTCTCATAAAATAGCATCACAGAAACTGTATTTTATCAATATATATAAAACATTACGGTAGTAAATTATCTCGCTCTTGATAGTGTCAAAATTATAAAGCTGCACATGAAGCCAGGTAGATATCAACAGTCTCTCTTTATTTTGCCTCATTCTCTGAAAAGAATGCATAACATCCTATATAAGACCTTGATTCTCCATAGAATATCTAGATCCAGCCAAAAAAGCCCCTATATCTGCCATAAGGCAGAGCTTGAAGGGCTCCCTTGGAATTGATGGCAAAATACTCTGGGTTTAGAATCAGCTACCTGAGGTAATGTGACATCTCTTGCTACTAATGTTGATAGTGTTTGTCCACATACATCCATCTATAAGGTGTATATTTTGTTTAATTTTTAAGTCAACAATACCAATTCATAGTTCTTTGAGAAGAAAAGCAGCCCTAAGTTAATTATTCAATGCATGATAATGAGTTTATAAATTGATAGAAAGCAGTACTTCCTTGAGGCAGTACTGGAAAACAATTTTTTCTAGAAATATTTTACCTGTAGAAACTCCAAGACCCAAGAAGCAGAACTTCAAATATAATTAGGTATTTAATCAACCAGTCAGCTGCCTAGGAGAGGCAGAAACTCCTATGGTCTTTCTCTCACTGAAAGATAAGTGACTAAATGTTAGCATCCTGTTAAAGCAAGGCATGATAGATCTTTCCCTTGCCAGTGGAGGTAATGAGGCACTGCTGGAGGGCTGTTCATCTTCTGGGATGGACATTTCTCAGTATGGGAGGAATCTTCCTATGCAGTACTTTATTTATTTTTTTTTCCCTTCATTGACTCAAAAGGAAACCTTTTAGCAGACTGACTAATTGACTCAAGCCTTGAACTAGCATAATTAATGCCAGATCTCACCAAATTCAATGCTTTATCCAATTCTTAGAGGTCTTGGAGGAAAAAAAATTGTAAACTTCTTTGCCTTCCTGTTGATATGCAAGCAGTGTGTGGAAACTATTAACTACAATAGACAGGTTTCCCCAGGGAGGGAGATAGGCGTTCCCAACACAAACTTGGAATTAAATGAAGTGCAAAATGATACAACTTTGGCAAATATGCAGTTGGGTCTGAAATATTGCTCTTTCTTTTGACCTCCATCCACAATGTTTTGCTTTTTGTCATCGGCCCAGTGACTGTAAGATGTGTTCAATGCTCTGCTCCAAACGAGGAACAACAGAGCCATTACTACAACTCTGTCCAGACGGCTGTAAAGAGTGCGTCCAGTTCTGGCAAGACCTATGCACAGCTAGAAGAGCCATAGTTTCAAATTTTCACAGGTAATTGATTCATTATCTTGTTTTTCACTATTTTTTAAAATAAAAATAAACAGTTATTTCTTTTTTTTCTTGGTTTTCTGCATATGATCTCATATTTTATTAAGAGGGAACAATTTAATCAAAAAACTTATTTTTCAAAGCACTAGATAAGAACTACCAAATAGGAAGTATGCCAAATATATTCAAGACATAAGAATCTTACTGAAATTATTTTTTTTTCTTGAATAGCAAGAGATTGCTCAAGAAAACATAATTTTCACATATATAGATATAAAACATAAATTAGTTGTTCTGCATTACATTCAGAAAATATGCAAAAACATCTTATTGCATCTTTAATAAGATTTCTGTTAGCTTTCAGAGTGTTGTTATTGCAAATATCACAGACATACAGTTCATCTTATGCAACATTCATGAAAGATCAGTATGAGATTGAGCAAATGAATGTGTATTGTAGAGAGATCTGACCTCCAGTGAGTGAAAATGAATATAATGTCTGCAGATATTTGGAACCATGTGTCTTTACAAATGATTGGTATAGTTAGTGATCTTTTTATTGATAGTACTGATGGTTTGAGATTATATTTATATCTGCGTGACAATTATAAGTACTTGTTAGGGTTAATCCTGGTGGTCAGCTGAGCTGCTTGCTCACTTCCTCCTCCTTTGGCCCCACTGGAACAGGGGAAGAGAAAAGAAAGAACAAAAGAAAGAAATGTTGGAAGGTTAAGAAGGAAAAACTAAAATAAAAATTGTTTAATAAGTGAAGGGAAGGTGGAATAGGAGCTAAAAAAAAAAAGAGAAGGCACTCACCTTTTAGTAAAGATTTATTATTTTGAAAATGTGTAGTGTTTTGACATTTGTATTAAAATCCTGTGACTAAGTAAATTGAATAGTTAATCTGACATAAATATAATAACCCTCTTGTGGTTGTTATCAGGGTGGGAAAAGTAAAATTTATAATCTCAGAAAAGATACCAACACAAGTAAGATCTAACATTCATTTTCAGTAAAAAGGTGACAGAAATAACAGAGGCTATGATCAATGTACTAAAATAATAATTACTTTGTTATGTTGAAGTCAACCTAACTGATCATATTATTTTATTTTACAGACCTATAGCTGATAAGGCAAGTCATAGGATTGGAAGTGCAATTTCAGATCTGGCAATAAAATGACCGACAAGAATGTAGTTTATCGACTATGAATAACTGCATATACGTATTATGAATATTGAATCAGAAAGAAAAGGACTACATAAACAGTCTACATTTTTAAGTACTTCTCTGATCAGAGAGTGAACAATTTGTCGTGGAAGTTTCAGGCTTTCAGAACTGAGTGTGAGACATAAAATGCTTTTATTTGAACAGGTACAGCAGCAGCAATAGACAAAACCTATGGATTACTTTTGAATTGTTGCCTCATATAACACAGCCTGGCAAAGTGGACGTCCTACTTTGTGCATTCATTCATTCAAAATTCCCCAGTCTAGATACATTTTACTAGTTAGAGTACTGAATACTTATATCCTGTCCCAGGGAGTTGGGCTAGACTATCCCTAGAGGCCTCTTCCCACCCGATTCATTCTATGATTTCATTTATTTATTTACTTACTGCTTCTTAACACTCTGTTAGAGGTGCAACTCAACCTTGCAAGTGACCACAACTAAAATAATTTCTAGAAAAAGACCCAAACTTCCTAAATTACTTACTCTTTCTGTTTAAACAAGCAAAATTTTCTTCTAATAAGAATATGACTTCCAATATCTGCATATATGTACATTAATCTACTTTTTTTTAAAAAAAACTTTTCCTCCTTGTAGAAAACTGAAATGTCAAAAGCATCAACAATAGCAGTTACATTCGAGGGCATCTTTGCATGTTTTGCCAAAGATAATTAAACTGTCCTGCTTCAGCCTGTACTTCCCAGTGACAATGTTCCACTTGATTTTCCACAGAAAAATGTGTCTGACAAGAGGCTTGGAGGAGGGAGCATTCCCTTAGGTGTAACACTTGTTTCTGTCCCCATATACCTAGAGGAAAAACAGAAGAAACCATGAAGGCCCTGGAGACACATAGGGATATTTGTTTTACAGATTACATATACCGATGGCCAAAAAAATTCAAGTGACAGCATAAATTTTTAGTTATAAAAAACTAAATCAGAAATCCTTCGGGTTTGCTCTTGACCTTGAGCAGGGAGGCAGAAACATTTAAATTAAGATCCTATTTTCTCATAAAGAACTCTGTACTTCTCTTTATTACCGTTCATATCAAAATCAAGAGGATCATTTGACCTCCTGTTTTAGGCAATACCTTCTGATTCTGACAAGTTGATATTCATGTGCTATCATCAGAAAAAAGCAATTTACTTAATATGAAAAACTACAAAATTAAAAAACCCCAAACCTATGAAAGAAAGGGTAAATGAAAGTCTCATCCTGGAATTTCAATCCTGGAAGACTAAATTTTCTAATCTTTATAATCCTTTTGAGATGTAGATGTAGTTTTTTAAGGCTTTAAATCTGATAAACAATGTTCACAGTCTGCTGATGAAATGAAACTGCTGACAGTCATTAAATTCAAGAGAGGCAAAGATTTCTTATTCAATTAGATTGTTTTGCACATCCAAATTTGAATACATGCGTGCGTGCTGATTTGTAATGCTTACACTTTTTGATTGCGGATAAAAATGAACACCTAAACATTTAATATATTTTTGCATGAACACATGAAATTATTTTTATATACATAGGTAAAGACTATAAATATATATATAGGCTATTAACTACACAATTGCAAGTGGAATAAGAGGCTGTTATGTAATACTTGCCCTTCTTCTGGCAGCTAATTGAATAATCTAAGAATTAAATTAACTGCTTGTGTGCACTGGGTATCACAGGTATTTTAATTATCCACATGGCTGTTGGATATTCAATAAAAATTAAAAATGTATTGATCAAATAATGTGATATACACCCAGGGGTTTTGCTTAGCCCCTTTTTATCTTCCTTTGAGACTGACTGCTGTGAGTGTGAGCAGCGTTGGGGTTTCTCCACTAATAAACTGTTTCCTGTTCCTTGGATGGATGCTGCCATTTCCACTGAGACAGTGTCAATTACCAGTGTTAAGTGAAATGTGCTTTCATCCTAGAAGCTGCAGCTACTGCAGCAGAAGGACAGCAAATACTTTGGAAGACCTCCATAATTAAGATCTTGGCTACTTTAAGCCCTACATGTCCCATGACATTTTCCAAAGCGCAGAGAGGCCTTAGCTTGACTGCCCAGCTGAACTGTAAACACTAAATGAGATGGCCTCATTTAAACTCTTCTGTAGCCACAGTCTACCATGTACAATATTAGGTTTGTCTGCAGAGAACAAAAATAACAAAAATGTTCAGTTTAAATCCGGTATTTTGCAGAAAAATTCAGGATATGTGAGGTGGGGTTTTTTTAGAAGGGAATCAATTATTATATTTAAGGTATTGTCAATACTCCCTGTTAATTCCACAGCAATTTCTCAGTTTATAATATTCAACTTATTTCCTTCAACGTATTTCCCCAGTCAGGAAAATACTTACACATGTGGCCAGGTACAACCCACTTAAGCATAGCTGAAGGCATTTAAGCACTGTTCAGAGATAATACTTGCATTGAAGATGTAAACAGAAAAAGAATGGAGAAAAAAACATTGTGGTAAATTTTTGCATACAAAGTCAGTGCAGAAAATAAATACTGCTCTGAATTCACACTAAACAAAATCTCTGGGAAAACATGCATATATTATAAAATATTTGAAGGAGGCAGACAACAAAGCAAGAAGGAATTAACACTTGATTTTAATTATAGCTATTTGAGTTTTTACTTTGAACACTTCACCTTTAGTTCTCTGAGGCTATACAAAAAGAGTATTTGAATTTTGCTCATCATTAACTTGATTTTTGAAAAGAATGTGATTACCCTGGAGGTTTTTTGGCTAGTGTATAACAAAACAGGAATTTGGCACTCATGTTTGTAAAAGGCAGAGTGCTAGATGAGCCCAAAACAAATTCACATTTATCAATGGTTCTAAATATAATTTATTGATAATATGTTCTCTGCATGATCCTCCAACACCAGAGGCCAACAGAAGCTGTTGCTGGTAAAGCTGAAATATATTTATGCAGAGCAAGGTCAGATGTTGCTAGCAGATTATTTCTCCTCAGGTAATGTTGCCAGAAAGCTAGAAAAGATTGGAAACCACTGACTGAAATAGAAAACTTTTCTTTTTTTAATGTAAGATCTGCTTCTGTACCTGTCTCAGCATCCCTTCCAGCTCATGGGCGATAAAAACAAAGAAAGTCAAAGTTTAAAGTCTCAAATCCTAGCTACAAGTCTTCTGCTGACAAAATAGGATGCTGTTTTTCACCATAACCCAGACCAAAATTTGCTATCTGGTAGTTCAAAAGCACAATCAGAACATTTCAGAATTCATGACCGAAGGATGGTTGGTGAAATTCAAGGTAATGGTACACAGCTGGTGCTTGGCAGAGACAGCTGTTTCGTTGTGGCTGATCACATATAACAAAACATATTGCATGTGGAGGAAAAAATTCCCAGACTTTTCAGCCATTATACTGATATTCGGTATACAGGGAATTAGCATTTGTGCTTGTTATACAATTTCACCCAAAACTACAATGCACTTTACATTTTCTCCTTCACATCATAACCATATATTTTCCCCTTGACATGCAAATTAAGAAAAAGAGGCTTTAGCAAAAATAAGTAAACCTTTGGGCTGTCTCAGAAGAAAAGGAAAGGGAAACTTGACTGATGTGATTGAAACAGAAAAACAACAGGTTTGCATCTGGTCTAATGTCATAGTCCCTGTAAATATTAAATTCCATTGCATTCCATTGCATTAAATTGCATTCCATTGCATTAAATTCCATTCCATTGCCTCCTACCTGTGCTGCTGTAGGATACTATTAAAGCCTTCTCATAACTGATGACAGTATTCAGCAAATTTTCAAGTGTCCATAGATCACCTCATTAAAATGCGGAAAAGGACTACAGACCTTTGCAAGATGGATAAACAGGAGGCACAGATTTAAAAGGAAAATAAAGTTTTGGATGACATGGATTACACAAGTTTTATAATAGCAACTGAAGAGAATAAGAACTCATGAAATAAAAATATGGTTCTGTATTCAGTATTTGGAAGGACTATAAAATTATGGGGTTTTTCCTTTTTTTTTTTCCCTAATATCCTAGAACACGGATCTCTTTTTTTCCTCCCATCCTATAAAGAATATTAACCACACAGATACATCTACAGATGGATTTCAGTACAGCTTTTGGAAGGCTGCTGTCTTGTGTGCACATATAATTAATCCATGCTAAGATTTTACATGGGATGCACAACAGTACATATAAAAATTAAGGCAATCTAAGCCCTCACTAAGATATCATTAGCACATTAATGAAATAGTTGTCTGTTTGGCTTCCTGCCCTCTTTGCCATTTGTCTGCAATGTTGCAGAGACCTCTCTGCCCTGCCCTTCTGCTCCACACAAGACTGCTCTGAGCCACTGCACAAACCGCTGTGCAAGTCTGCCGTGCTTGTCGCTTTATTCTAGCAAGACAAGTCAGATGAAGAGGAGAGAGAAAGCTATTTTCCTTCTACACAGGAGGCCAAATGAAGAAATATTAAGAAGTTAATGTGAGGTTTCACAAGAAAACTTTGTCTGGCAGAAACTAAATATAGATCACAAAACCTTAATACTCTGTCTCCCTCAGAGGGCTGCTGTCTCCACTGGTACCCAGAAGTTCTAAGATGCTTTGATGTTCTGTTCTTGCTATGGGAAATAACAAAACAACATTAAAATACATTCAAAAAATGTATTACAGATTCAGTATGGTTCAGGCATGAAATCTACTTCCACAGGAGTTTAGATCTGAATCCAATAAAGCCTTTATTCAATGCTATAAGGATGAACAAGAAAAAAAAAAAAAGGCATTTCATACTAGAATAACTTGATTGCTCAAATCTGGTTGTTTTTTTCTCCCTATTTCCATGGCTTCCCAGAAGTGGTATAATAAAGTCCCTGATCAAAGTAATTAAAGACTCTAATTAATAGGGAAAAATCACATTTACATATGGTATCACTCCAAATTTCAATTAATTGCTCTAGACAAGAATTTACTTGAAATTCTCTTCCTGACAAGCTGCAAAAGTCATTAGTAATTAGTCAATTTTTTTCAAACATGATATACTGATGGAAAAGTAGAATTGTCATTATTCTAACACCAGATAACAATAAAATTTTAAATTAAATAATGTGCATATGACAAACCTTTCATACCTAGGAGTGAGTTAACTTATTAGTAATGGTTCTGTCATTTTTTCAGATAACTCTTTAATGAAGAATCTGGATCCACTACTGGAAATCACAATGCTGTTCCTTGAGAGTTGAAATAAATCATGAATTATTTGTATTTATACAGTTACTTCTACCATCACATTTATTTTCTTACCATGAGGTCCCTAGAAACATTCTAAACCCATTTCCCAACAAAACAGGACCAGTTCTCTGCACCTGTGGACAAACTGCCTTTACAGGAAGTTGTTTGTAAATACAACCTGTTCAGATATTCAGGGATCATCCTTTCTGCTTAATAAAATGAACATGTGACATATGAAGATGAATTTGTCGTTGGTTTTGTTTGGGCTTTTTATCAAGAAAACTGAAATTAATCCCCTGTCAGTTATAATCCCCCCTACATTTCCAGACAATCCTTATTCATTCATGGAATTTGAGGCAGACCAACACAAATAATATTTCTGTCACTGCTTATGCAAGTCCAACAGACTCATTCACATAACTTATTTTCTGGGCCTGCAATTAATCAAATTTGATTGAAATCACATTATTTTCTAGCTGTGTATTTTCTGAATGAAACACTGATTAATTGTGATCCATGATATGTTTTTACTTGTGATTCATGCTCAGCCCAAGATACAATTCACTAGAAGCTGTTCCTAAGCAATACTATAGGAAACTGGGTAGTTGTAAGGGATCTGTCTGTACTTAAGCTCTCACAAATCATCTATCTCATCTCTGACACCTTAATATTCTGTGACAATCTGCCCCCAAGCATGTGACTTTTCCCTGATTAACAGACCACAACCAGTTTTCTGATCTCAGATAATCACTCTAAATCACCCTAAATTGCACCACAGTCGGTGGTGACAACAAGATGACCTAAACCAAGATTTTTCTACCACTGTCCCTTTTAGGTCAAGGGAGATTCTTGTGATTGGTTTAGGCTTTGGTCTTGAAATTACATAAAATAATTTATTTGAGACTACATCTGTTTCACTGCAGTACCCATAGAGTAAATAGTGCCAACCATCTGGACTGTTTAATTATTACAACAATCCCTGTCACAGCATTGTCTGTGGGCAAATCACAACATCCCAAAGGGTTTCTGGAAAGATTGTGGGCTAAGATGGGCAAGGAACCATTCTTAACAGAAATCCTGAGTTCAGCATACCTTTTACAGGAGGTTAAAATAATTTAGCCACATGGCTGTGGCCTGCCTGTGCCAGCTGGCCCAGGGAATGGGTCCCAGCTCTGCTCAGCTCACTAGCACAGATGTAGCCTCAGTCTGCAGGCCAGCTCTAAAGAGGGACTAAACACCCCAGCTGAGTGCCACAGCTGTAACCTCTCTTGAGTTGTTCATGACAATCTTCCTCAGGAAGCTGAAGATGCTGTTGGCCGCCTTTGCCATGAGATCACACTGCTGGCCCTTGGTCATCATTTTGACTATCACAATCCTCCTTTTCTGAAAATATTTTCCAACAGGTTGGCCTCCAGCTTGCCCTAGTGCCTGGAGTTATTTCTTTTTATTATTTCATGAGATTCCTATTCATCAAATCCTCCAGCTTGGCAAGGTCCCTCTGAAGAGTAGCAAAACCCTCCTGTGTGTCATCAGATTCTCAGAGTTTTGTATCACTTGCAAAACTAGTGAGGTTGCAATCAAATTATTAATGAAGGTCTTAAATAGTACTGGCTCCACTGTTGATCCCTCAGGTGCCCAGATTTCAGCTGGATTTGATGCTGTGGTGTTGTGATGCACTATATAGGTATTTAGATGTTCTGCACTGGGTGAACTGTTCCCATGGTGTCCCTTGGTACGGTGGTCTGTCCCTTGTAGCCCCTCCCTTCGCCCCTCCTCACTGGTGTCCCCTTGGCTGCAGCCTTCCGTCCCCGCCTCCCATACCACGGGTACAAATGTCCCTTGAGTTTGGAACTCTTCCTCTCTTTATTCACCTGGAAACCCTACGATGCAGATGTCCCCTTCCAGCTAATAAACAGGACATTGGAACCACGTGGAGAAAGAGCGCTTCTCGTCCTTTACTTCGTCCATGTAGGATCCGTGCGGGCTTAAATCCTAAGCTAGCCAGGGGATTTACAGCCCAAAACCTACGGGTTCCTCCACTGTGGATCACAACCCTTTAAGTCCAGCAGCTGAGTCCACCTCACTGCTCACTTCCCTAACCTGCATTTGAACAGATTCTCTGCACAATGCTGTGGGAAACTGTCAAAAGCCTTAATCCAGTGGAGATAAATCAATTTCTCTCCTGACCTCCACCAACCCAAACGTACCAACATAGGGAGCTATCAGTTTGGTTAAGCATGATTTTCCTTTCATATATCCATGCTGACTACTACAAATCACTTCTGCCAATTTCTTTGCTTAAAGAACTGCTGCTGAGGCTGGCAGAACCTGACCCATCAGTGAGAACTTTGTGACCTACCAAAGTATCTGTGGTATATGCCAAATAATATCAGGCAGCAAGCCAAAGAAGGTAAGCAGCAGATAAGGAGGAGACAGGTAAATTATTAGCAAAAATTAAAGGAAGGAGTTTGTCGTTAGAATTACAGCATTAGGAATACAGACTACCCAGGCGACAGCTCCTGTGCAAGTATAGGCTGTCAGGCACCACTAGCCCTGCTTCTCATAGAACAAATTGTTCTGGTAAGAGTGGATGACACTGAAGTTCTTGTGCTGCAGTGAATGTTAGTACTTACTCAATACAGAGTCTTCAGCAGGCAAAGGTGTCACACTGCTTCATTTCTCAGTGTCTGTTTGCAGCCCTGCTACAGCGTGGGGTGACTTTGAGTGTAGCTAGATGTAAAACTACAGATGAAAAGTGGCCTTTTGACATACTCAGTGAGGTACTTTGAGAGGTCACATACATTCAAGTTTAGGAATTCACATTACAAAAATTTTATGGAATACAGCTTTGGGTATAGAAATATAACATTCACGTAAATTTTATTGTATAGACCTATTTTTTATCTTCTCTTTTTTTTTTAATTCTCATCTCGATACCTGCATTCACATTACATATTTGTAGTCATATCACAGTCACATTTGATATCTTGACTTAAAATGTGCATTAAATAGATTTCGAAGTGGACTTCCTAAACCTCATGAGCCTTCCTTAACAGTCCCCTAATTTTAAAGGGATGTCAGAGCTGCAAAATGCCACACCACAAAACATTTGAGGGGCACATGGTCAGGTGGTTCAAGGGACTCTGTTGTATCTTCATATCTTCTGCTCTATTAAGCATCTACTTTCTCCCCAGCTTGTACAGCTCCATTTCTGTACTGGAAATTCTCAACATGTGAAATTGCTGCTGCAATCCAAGTTCTGCTTATGAAAAGCTTGATCAGGCCTTGCACACAAGAATAATAACATAGTATGTGTCATACAGAGCAGTGAGCAGGCACATCACACTAAGAGTAAGTAAAAAACTGACTCAGAAACAAGGATTAAAGTGCAATTTTGATAGTGACCAACTTCTTGGCATGCAGTTTGGAACTGTCAAGCTCACATACAACAAAAAATTTTAAAATTCTGGCACTTTTTCTGATGTCCAGAATTTTCAGAAAAAAAAAGGAGAAAGAAAAACAAACTTTTCAGCACTTTTCTTTGTGTCATTCAGTTCTCTGTTTCATTTAATACATTTTTTGTGGCCTTTTATACCTGATTTACTGCACCTGACAATGTTCCTCAGGATAATGCTGTCAGGAGGATGCTGTCAGCTAGGAAAAAAAAATAAAAAAAATAAAAAAGAGAGGCTAGGAGGTGAATGCAAACAAATCATATTTGATTGCATGGCTTGCAAAATGTGAATGATCTCTTTGTCTTAATTGTATGGCTTGGAAAACAAAAACAAAGATATGTGGGACAATGGGAAGGAGAAAATTATTTTACGTCTAGGTGTAACTCATCAAAGAGCCTCTGTGTTGGTGACACAGCTCCTAACAAGTGCAGAAATACTATTTAGAGGTTCTGAAATAATTATGCAGCTTAGTGCAAGTTAGCTCTTGGCAGTTGTAGAACATTTGTGATGCAGAACGAGAATTGATACCTAACCAATGGTGTGACAACTAACAGATGTCAGGAGACAACTGCCCCTGAAGAGGGTATGAGAATATCTGTATATATGGATGCAGTTATGAGACCAGAGGCAAATAACAACCTGTTGTCACAGGAAGCAGAACAGTTTATCTGAAACCCCAGAATTTTTTTATCAATTATAACAGAACATCTGTCCTAGGATTTATTTATTCCCAGGCTGGGGATGTGTTTTGTCCAGCAACAGGAAGCATCATCTCTTACATTTGTTTTACAATGTTTAACTAAAGTAATTGGAAAATATTATCCACCATATGCTACTTCATGTCAGTGAATTATAAAATGTACAGAAGCACAGGCATAGAAATTATTAATAGTTAGCCCTGTTTCAATGAATACAGATTCAGGCATGGTAAAATAGAATGATATCAATGCTGCCTGGCTAGGATTCCTTGCAGCATTAGTACCAGTGGAGCAGTAGGATGTTATTAACACTGCAGAGGAGGAACAAGATTTCTCTTTTGGTAGTAGAGGCAATCCTTAAATATCTTCTTATTTACCAGCATATGTAAAACTAGCTCTTTATCTTATGTTATACCCTTGGCCTTTGTTTCACACTGTTCAATTATTATCTACCATGTCCTTTGCACTGCAGTTATATAACCTGCTCCTTAATTTCAACAGGACTCTTCTGAGGCATTTGACTTCAACTGGCCTCCAACTGATAAAATCTGCCTTCGTGTCTGTGGGTCTTCACATCGTAACTCAGTGGCCTGACAGTCCTGTCTCTGTTAGGCACTGCCCTATATTTTCTTTCAATTTAATCGCAAAAAGAGGCTTTGGGCAGCAACGGATCCCTGTACTGTCTTTGGGCAGCACATAATGTAGATGCAGATGTAGAGGGGTTTCATTCTCATTATATTTTGAGCTCCACTAATTAGCCTGTAATTTTTCAGTTTAAGATTTATATATCTACTTGCTTATGGAGCTAACCTAATTAGAATGTTGTGGGAGTGTCTGCCAGAAGTGCAGGCCTGTCTAACAATCTCCACTCCAAATCCCATGTGCTCTGTGGGTACATTGTTACTGTGAGACTTGCTTGGTTAGTAAATTTAACAAAAATACTTATTTAGGAAGGATAGGAATTAGTGCTTACATATAACCATAATTGGAAAGTATTGATTAAAATAAATAAAAAGTCTTTTTTATCTGTAGTAAGACAATGGTAGTCCACCATTTGCCCAACCTCAACGGGAAGCTGGAGCATCTGGCACCTCTTTGTAATGTAATATAAATTAAATTAGATTCTAAATTGGAAGTAAAGGAATCCAGTGTAATGCAATTTTACTGTCAAATATCAATTTTGGCATTGCACATAAATAAGTATATGTATTTTTCTATGTATCAATATTACATAATTTTTAAAAACCTGCATTGTGTCCTTTTCAAAAATACTGGTTTATATTGTCTGTAGAAACACATAAGTTCTTCATCAGCATTTTTGACAACACTTTTATTTTTCTTCTACAGGTTCATGAGAAGAAAAGAAAAACAGCTCTTTCTAGTGCTCTGTTCCTCCTATCCATTTCAAGCCAGATACATTATTTACCCTTTACCTAAGAAGTTTTACAACCTTGTTTCCATTAATAAAGTGAAACAAAAGACATTACCCGACCTAAATGCAAAGACTGAGCAGTGAGGATGACATCTGGTCACTGTCTAAATTTCATGCAGCTCTACCAGCAATTTCTTCTGTTGCAGCTGACGTTCTTTGTGTCAGGTTGCAGTGAAAAGCTAACAGAAGGAAGGTGGGAGACAAAAGGTGAGAAATAGCCAGACAAAGATAGAGGAAAAACAGTTCCACTCTTCAGGATCCAAACAAGTAAAATGCTTCTATGTAGATTTAAACACATACACAAAAATGAAACAGGAACCTTGCCTATTCCTCTTTTGTAGAAGTACAAATCAATATGCTCTTTGTAATTGCCTTTAAAATATTCTGTGTTATTTTGTTAGTTTGAGAGAATAAATTGCCTCAGAGCTCTCTGCCCTCCTCCTTTTGTAGTTTGTTCTTCTATTTTTTCACCTATGACTGCAAACTTCAATTGATGTGAAATACGTGACCCTGAAAGTGCCAGAGGATTAATTTCTTCAGTGATTGGCTTAAAGAGAAAAGAACCAGGAGCACTGAGAGTCAAAGCTAGCTCCCTGTTTCAGGGGACTACTTTTCCCTGTAGTACAAGAAGTATTTCTATGAGCTTTCTTTCTTTTCCAAGAGAGCACAAAGAGGTCAGTAGAAATCAGTAGCTAATATTTTAAAAAATTGCATTTCAAAACCTTAAGCTTCCTGTGCAAAAGATTCATCATTTCTATGGAAAATTTGGTTCCTTCTGGCAGCATTATACATCACTCTGAATACTGCTGCAGCAAACTGCCGAAGGTATGGAACAAATGAAGCATTAAGGGCGCTGTATATTCACATCTTTTGCTATGGGGAAAATCAATGCTAACAATTCTTCTTTCAGAGGCCAGACATTCCTCTGAAAATGCCTTCCCTGCAGGTCTCCTAAGACCATGCAATTGCATATATCTTTGATAGATTTGGGAGTGATGCCTGCTTGTGCTAGTGGGGAGGAGAGAAAGCAATGTTATATTTTCTAGGCTAAGTGCTAGCACTGGGCTCATTGCTTCTGACCACGCGAGGAGAGAGAAGAGCTGACCTGTGCTACTATTTAGCAACAAACAAAAAGCCATGACTATGCATTGTTGGAACAGTAAAGGCTTTAACTCTCCCCACACACAAGACCTCTCACCTCCCCTCACCCTCCCATATTGCATCTCAGGGATAAAGAGACGGTTAAGATGAGAACAGGAGGTAGGAGCTGATCCTGATGGGTTTGATGATTGTGTGTTTCAGATGATCAGCAGCTCTCTTGTGATTTCTAAGTAACGTTTATCTTTGTATCCTTTGGCAATCATAGAAAGGGTAAATCCTGTTCTTTCTACCCAGTGTGATTTTACGTGGGTTTGCACAAGCATATGGTCTTCTACACTGGATCTTTGATGATTAATGCCTTCATTTACGTTTTATTCGTATTATGGTGATGTGTGAATTTCTACTCTGTCCAAATAAGATTATGAAATTGTGCAGGACCAGAGAGACCATGTAGTTATGTTAATGACATTAGTGTGCTGGGAGCGGGGACAGTATTAGTTGTCCCTGTGGAAAAGAGATCATAATTGTGAAGCCTCTTTTTGATCTCTGGTTCTTGTTTTTTCTTCCTGTCTCCCTTTGTGAGACTAGAAGTGTCAAAATCAGAAACACAAAACATTTATTACTCTCTTGAAATTTCTGGTGGAAACTGGCAAACTTACAAGTGATGAATCAACTCGTTTTGGTATTCCACTGGAGACTACACTGTTCGGCAGGCTTTTTACACTGCTGAGAGAATTTCTGGCCATTCTGAATAAAGGAAAAACTGGAGGAAGCAAACAAATAAATGCATATTATATGGTGCATGTATTTTTTCTATATCTTGAGAAAAACATCAAAAAAACTTGAGTTGTTTGTCAGATCCTGACCTTTCTGTTTCAGTTGTTTGGTCAGGGAGATGTTAACAATACTGCATATTAAAACTATAGACTTTATTGGAAAACAGCCTGTTTAAATTGATACTTCTGTTTTCCAAGAGTACATTTATTATTTAATTAATAAATGCTACTTCTCAGGTCATTATCACCATCTCTTCTTAATTACTGAGACTTGGTTCAGTCATGCTCCTTGCCCTTATGCTTCATAAAAGGTAAATCCAGTCTTGTCAAATGCCCTCGGGATTTTGCCAACTTTCTGCTCTCTTTGCATTCAGTCACACTCAGCTATGAAGGATGATGATGATGAACTAGAAGACACAAATGTCTCCTCAGTGGCATCTATTATTGAGCTGCTGTGCTCCCTGGAGCTGCATTCTCTTTTTCCCTGACTGACAAGAGGAGCCTTGGCCTGCTCCAGCCTCTCTTGATCATAAATATGAGAAGGCATCGTGAGAAGGCATCATGGGCCTGTACCTTGTTATTAGAGCTAGACAGTACTGACACCTGTGAGAACATACATTCACCTAAGGAGGCTGAGCACATGAAGAATTGCACAACAGATGCAAGGAATAATAAAAAAGAAATTTCCAGTAACTGATTGTAGCTGTCTTATTTTTTCTCTCCTCCACTCTTCAGCTTGTGGCATAAATTAATCCATATTCTAGGCAAATAACCAACATTGTGAAAATAATTCAACTGGAAGAGACCACTTTTTAACTGTTTGGGGTTTGGGGGTTGGTTTTTTTTTTTTTGTTTGTTTTCTGTTTTGTTTTATTTTGTTTTGTTTTCTTCTTTCTCATATTGTTGTTTTGTTGATTGGTTGGTTTTTCGTGTTTTTTTGTTTCATTTGTTTGTTTGTTTTTATTTCATTGTCTGATTTTTTTGTTAATTAAAAGGTGTTACTAAGCTTCTTTTGCCTAGCAGTCACTTGCAATGTTGCTATGTGTACATATTATTTACAGCATATTTTTTTCAAGAAAATTTTATACTGCTCCACAAGTACACCCTAAGACACTGAGTGCTATTTGTCACAAATATGTGCTGTCAAGAAGGGCATACCAACACAAGGGAACAGGAGCACTTGAGCTAAATCTTTTGTGGTACATGTACATCCTGTCATTTTTTTATGGAAAAATGATAAGGGCACAACTGTGCAGCAGTGGGAGACAGTGATGGACTGTCAGTGAATGAATGAAGGAGCTGCTTCTTTTCTGGAGTTACTTCTGCATGTGCTGTTAGACCAGCTCAGCTGAGCAAGGCTGACATTAAGACTGATGTAACTTTCTGGCTGTGGAGCTTCCCTGAGAGTTGTTCCCAGCCTCTTCCAGGGGGAAGGTTGCAGTGAATTGTTCCATGCATTTGCTGAGGTATGACATAGGCTTTAATGGGGTCTGATGGGCATCTGCCTGTTTCTCCAGGTTCATACTATCAGTGCCTTTTCTCAGAATTCCATCATTTTACTTGCTCCTCAAAGTCCTAGAGAAGATTAAAGCAGTGTAAGGCTGGTTTTTCCAGCTAATACTTGTTTTAAGAATGAGAATTATTTCCTCTGCCTTCAGTGTTGCTATTCATGTATCTCACATTAATTGCACGCTTGCTCATCTCAGCCTTTTTGTAGGCATTCCTCAATTTACACTGAAGCTAGTGTGAACTTTTACATTACATTTGATAAAGCTTTGGATAAAGCCTTTCATACACATGCACAGGAAATTAATGTCTAATTGCAGGGCTTTCAAAAGGGCTTTCAAAGTACAGTAAAGGCTCACAGAGCTCTTATAGCTGAACTATTTTGAGTTAATTTTTTGTGTTAAAAACTTGGTACAAACAAGATGTCGAACAATAGAACTTTTACAATGAGCCTGTGGGATTAAGTCCAGATTTAGATTCCCCATCTCAGGGAGAAAGATAAACATATGTCTCAAACTGCCTTGAAAGTTGGTGACATTTAAACTGAGTCCCATTTTTCAAATCTGAAAAGAGATAAAATCTTATTAAGTTTTGATTTATATTACATTCTTGAGTTCATCTTAGATTAGTTTGTCTGAGATAGAAAACTTACACTTTGTAACCTGATTTTATTATCAGTGCAAGACTGCAGGGCAGTCATTTTTTATACTGATATTATTTCCAAAAAATGGTAATGAAATATTTACAGAAAATTATGAGCAGTAACTTTAAAAAAAATGTTTCCTTAAATAAATCAACCATAACTCAGATATCTGCATGCAATAAAAATATTTTTTTAATTGAGACAGATAATTGTACTAATTAACTCAGTATTAGAGATTTTTAGACCAAATTTTGGTTAAAGATGAATTGGGAAGCAATAATTTTAGATTGTAGCATGTATTTTTCAGCCTAAACACAACTTCTGTTGCAAATAAAAACTTACTTGATTTGTTGAGCATTTATTTTACTTATAAAGGATTTCAGATGAGGACTTTCCTGTATATCTCCTGGGAAAAGAAATTTTCTCTTTTACGTAAAATTAATCTTCATTTCAAGTTTCAGGATAGTAAAAACCATACTTTTCTCA
This sequence comes from Motacilla alba alba, assembly GCF_015832195.1. NCBI lineage: Eukaryota > Metazoa > Chordata > Aves > Passeriformes > Motacillidae > Motacilla > Motacilla alba. The sequence goes on from NC_052018.1 coordinate 12,231,787, forward strand.
TAAAAGAAAATTTGATAAATAACACAGACAAAGTAATAGAATTATTTTTCTTTTGAATCATGTATAGTAACATTTTTTGTCCAGTTTGACTTTTAAGTTTATAGCATCTTGGAAAAATCTGATTTGTCTAAGCTGTACAACACTCTTGAAATCTCTTAAAATGTGAGCTTGTAGTATTGTATTTCTGCATTCAGTCTGAGCACCACGTGAGGAAGATGGAACTAAGTGTAAAATAAGGCTGCAAAAAATTTATTACAATTCTTTTATTAAAAAAATATATTAGTAATTTTTCCTTATATTTACAATTACTACATCATTATTATTACTCCTTAAGTTTTCAAATATTTTTAATCAAGATAAGGGTTTTTTTTAATGTCATACTTGTGAAACTGGTATGTTTACAAATATTATCAGCACATTTCTTCTTGAGTTGAAGAATTGTGAAGTGATGAGAATTTGTAATTACTTTGATTTATTTGAATCCATGTATCTGAACCTACCTAGCTACTTGGGGAATTCTGCATCAATTGGGTACATGAACACAGAAATATATTGAAAATATTGAGATAAACAGCTGATAAAATGATAAACCAAAAGAAATCCAGAAAGGAGACTTTATAAAGATATATATTGCAACAGTTTAGAGTTGCTCATGCCTTAAAAAATGCTATGGATAATGGACAGGATTTCTATTTGCTTGAAGAGCTATAAGAGAAACCCAATTCTTTATGAAAACGTACTACAAGGATGATTATTTATTAATATTATATTAAATAGATGACAAGGAGACAATAAACTGATTGAAATAAGCTAGTCAGCTCTGTTTAAGAGGAGCCAGCAAAGGACTCCTTAGAAAAAGGCAAATAATGTCAGACATTCCATGATAGGAAAATCCTGCAGAGTGATCAGTTCTTACCAAGTAAGACCAAGTTACTCTGGCTTCACAACAGGCTTGGAGACAGAACTACTACAAGCCAAAAGCTTTTTAATAAGGTTCACCTTGTTTAGCAACATATTTTGTTTGCTGAATCTACAAATGTCTTCCATCACGAAGGAGCCATTTTATGAATATTGCTGTTGTGACATTTTAGTGTTTATGCAGTAATGCTGAAATGCAGGCATCTGTTTTACAGGCACTTAATGTTTTGCCTCAAAAATTTTAGATATATGCATGCTGTGAAGAATGAAAAATAATGTTTAATCTAGATAGATTAGATCAGGTTTTTATAAATTCTCATACAGTTTTTTTCACACAATCAAAAAAAGTTGGTTGTTAGCAACATTTTGCCATTGGTCTATGCAACAAAAATGGAGACAAACAACTGCAAGCACCAGGCACCCCAATATGAAACTGACTGTGTGTAAATCATTTCCCATCAAATGCTGCATCACCTGATCAGTATTATTGTCTTTTTTTTCCTGACAGTTGGAATCTTCTGCCATCATGAATTTAGCTTTCAGCAACTGGTCTTTTTATTCAGATTTAAGTAAATATGTTCCACAGTGTGCCTGGCACCATTGTGGCACACACACATTGATCAGTCAGGGGGTTTTTATCCCAAAAGGAATAATTACAGCTTAAATATTGCAAAGCATAACTCAGATCTTCCAGGGATTGTTAGATACTTATCTAGTACAAGCACGGGGTGTCCCATGTTAGTTGCATGGTGTCACTTTCACCTGTATCATTCTGTTTTTCTTTGCATGTGTGTAAAAATACCCACGTAAGAACTTATGTATTTGAAGAAATATGCAAATGTCAGGGGAAAAAAATGGCTAATTGTTCCCAGAGCATATCAGTGTCACACAGAGGTAAGGATTTTACAATCCATGTTTTACTCCTCAGAGTAAGCAGAGGAGCCATAAAACTCCTTTGTCACTGGCTTGTTCTTCAGTCACTGAAATGCCTTTGTATTTCTTGACACATTTCCTGAATGTTACTTCTCTGTAGATTACATATACAGATATAGATATATTTACTCTAATCACAGTGTAAGGACTTGGGAAAAGTATAATGGTTTCAATCTGGGGTATGACATTCAGTAAGATATTTAAGATGCTAAGGCATGAATTCAGCACAAAAAATTGGATGTTTTATGCACTAACAAGTATTTGGAATACCATGGTGATGGAACACAATCAATAAGGCTTAGACAGAAACTTAATTTTTGCTTTATTTCAGTTATATAAATAATTATAATCTCAAAATGCCAGCATGCTAAAATAAAATTGATATTTTTTATAAGCTATACTATGAAGTAGGTGCTTATAGGCAGTGCTTAAATATTTTGGCTCTGCAAAGTATCTTTAAAAAGTCACATATGTTGGGTAAGGTATCTATTGGTAAGGTATCTATCTACACCTTGACCATATAATTTCATATGCATTGTTTTAGGTGTACAAATTGTTGGTGGAATGTTTTAACCATTGAAGCACTGAGTTGCATAATTGCCTTGATCTTTTTTCAGTTTTCTAAAATTTGGAGTCAGCTCCAAATTAACATCTAGTTTTCCTTCTGATATTTGATATTATTGACACATTTTGTAGTGTCTGTATGAGTTGTGTGAGCTCTTATTACACAAACACTGCACTATCATCTTAGTGTAGAAAATGGAATAAAATGAGGAATATCTTCAAATTTTGCATTCAAGTGTTAAAGAAAAAGCCAGCTTCTAGATAGAAAGTTAAAACAGACTGCTGCTGTAAAAAAAAAATGCTTTCTTTGATCCCATAAAATACAATAATTACCTTCTTTACACATGACCGTTTTTTAAAATACTTATTATATTATAAAAATTATATAATCATTCTAGCAGGGACTGTCATAAATGTGCTCAGCAAAATGTAAAATGGACAATCCCAGAGGAAGGTGGTAAACAAGGAACCTACTGAGACTTGAGAAGATGGATCTGACAGTCAAAAGATGCACAGTTACATGAAGTGAGTGACATACAGTTGCCATTTTTGATAGCAGATATCATAATTACACCATATGGCCCAGGAGGAAAAATTTGAAAAATTAAATTGCCATGATATTAGCAAGAAAAGAGGTAATGTAAGATTACCATGTCACTAGACAAATATTAAACAGAGAGAAAAAGTTTGAAAACCTATGAAATAAGTATAAGACTACAGGAAAATATAACTCAGGCATGTGAAAAATTACTAAGGAGACCAAAAAAACTGGAGAAATAGAATCTCTCAGTGTACAAAGAGCAGATATGATGGTGAGGGAAAATGAAGTTGCCAAATTAATGAAGCAAATGATGCAGCCTACAAAGGTAATACTAACATTAACAGAAACATCAAAGCCTTCATAACTGGCAAAGCAAATGATCGTTGCCACCAAAAGGAATGGGACAGTATGTTTACACTTGTGATTAATGTATAAAATAGGTATTTTTTCAAGGGATTCTGAAAAGATCAGGATAATCTTCCCATTGCTTCCCAAATCTATTTAACTGCAAAGAATTATGCTTTACAAAGGTAACTGCAAATCCTACTCAGAAGCTGGATTAACCTCCTATCAACAAGTGCAACAAATTTTTAAAGGTGATCAAAATATGACTGTATACACCATTTCTGAAACAATGTTTGAAAGGAAGAGAAAGTGGGAACTACAGAGGTTTTAAATGTCTAACTGCTGAAGTAAAATACTTGCCAAACTGCAATTGTTGTCACAGCAGAGCTTTGCTGACAGATCATTGTCTACAATGGAAGAATCCAAAGATAAGAAATAAAAATTAAAAGTATGAAGTTTCAAAATAGGAAGATTTTTTTTTTATCATATAGAAATCTTGGGAGTAAATTGCCAGTCATCATTAGCTGTACTTTGATGCTTGGATGCTACTCACCAGAACATTTTGTGTCAGGATAGTAGACAACTAAAGAAGGAAGTACAAGGGTTTTTTTATTAAAATAAACAACAGCAGAGTGCTCATATGTTGTATGTGTTATTCCATGAATGGCATACAAACATTTTCACCACAAATTGTACCCTGGCTTGAAATAGAAGGTGAGCAGTAATGACAAGTGCACTCTTGCTGCTGAGACCAGTGTTTAACTCACAGAAGCAGAGAATCTATAGGATTTGGAATGACAATAGAAGGCCAAAGAGTTGGGGACAGTGTATTTCCTCCCTTAGTTGCCATATGCAGTATATACGCAAAATCCTAAAAAGAAAGAAGACTGGCCATCTCCAATGACCAAGCATGAAATGTTTAAATTTAACAAAAATAAACAAACATCCCACAAATATTCCTATTAGAGAAGCTAAACCAAAACAGGTGCTGGAGCAAAGTTCACAGGAAGAAGTATTGGATGGTGTGAATGACAATTACTGATAAACCTGAAATACAGTTAACAAGCTATTAGCAAATAAATCTTTGTTCAGGTCAGTTTAATTATACAAATTATCTCTACCACTGTGTCATGATTGAACTGAAATGGAACGGAATTCTCCTGAATGGGAGAAACAACAGAATATATATATATATTTTAGTCTTTTTAAAATATGGCAACACGAACTGAAGTTCAAATTCATAACTTCATCAAACACTGAGAACTGCACAAAAGAATAGCAAAATAGCTTTTTTGCCTTGTGCTCGTGACAAATTTGGAGCAATGACATTCACTGGTGAGAAAACACTGCTGAAGAGATAGCTAGTTCCATTTATTCCAGTCTCAAATAAGTCATCAAGGACAACAGAGAAAAGCATAAACTAATGATGGGAGAGACCAATAAATTATGACATTATGTCTTCAGCAAAGTTTCAACAGTATTATAAAAAAAAAAAAGAAAAAAAAAAGAAAAAAATAAAATTATGAGGCCCACTTCAGTACAGACAGCCCACACAGTGTCACAGAATTGTTCAAGCCCTGATCTCTTAACATAAGGCCATGTCCCCCTCAAGGCTGTTTCCTTGAGAACCAGTTTTGGCAACCATAATTTAAAAAATATATTAAGTCATTATAGAATGTCCAAATGAGGTTCACAAGCATGATGAAGAACCTCGAGGGGAATCTGTATGAGGAGCAGCTGAGGGCACTTGGTCTGTTCAGCCTGGAGGAGACTGAGGGGAGACCTCACTGCAGCCTTCAACATCCTCACAAGCAGAAGGAGGGGCAAACTCTGATCTCTTCACTCTCCTGACCAGGCACAGGACTCAAGAAAATGGCAGCAAGCTGAGTCAGGGGAGCTTTAGGTTGGAAGTTTGATTATTAAAATATGTTCTTCCCCCAGAGGGTAGTTGGGCACAGGCTCCCAAGGGAAGCTGTTACAGCACCAAACCTGACAGAGCTCAAAAAGTGTTTGAACAAGGCTCTCAGGCACACGGTGTGACTCTTGGGGTGTCCTGCTCTGGGCTAGGGATTGGACTTGGTGATCCTGATGGTTCCCTTCTAACTCAGCATGTTCTGTGAATTTGTAATTCTGTGACATTCATCTTGACATAGTTTGCTTTAGAATGTGGAATAGAAACTGCTGAAGCATGAAAACTGATATTTAATCACTTTATTGTAAATTTTTCTTGCCTGCAAGTCATCGAACAAGGAGACATGAAGCATAAACATGAAAAGAGGAAATGATCAGTTTGTCTTCCAAATGGTAATTTTACAAGCCAAAGAAACAAACAAAGGAAAATAGGAAGATAGGGAAAATAACAACACACCTAGCTGATTGTTAAATACTGGTTTATCATTAGGCACTGCGTCTTTTCTCAAGGACTCATGTATTTGGTGACTAATGCAGAAGGACTGGGAGGTCCAGTTTGTGCCTCTAAGAAATTTAAGCCTGGAGGAAAAATAGTCTGCGATGTGGGTGCTATTATGTAGAAAATAATGTAGCAGGAACAACTTGAATAGATGCAGAGTGAGCTTTCAAGGAACTGGGCAAGTGAACTCAAGCCAAGCTGGGGTTTGCACCCAACACTTGAACATGCTGTGTCTTCTGTGCTGACCACCTGCCTTGACAGATGGTGTCCAAGCCTTATAAACATCTAGGGGAGTGGTGGAAGCTCATGGGAGGGGGGAATAGTATCTATCTGTTAAGGGACAGGAGATAGTAGTTGATGAGAATTTATTAATCTGCACAGAGACAGTATAGTGTAAATGTTGGTAAGAAGGGACTACATTTCTGAGACAGATGTAGAACATGAAGAATCTCATTGCATGTTCCTCATGCCCCACCCCACACACATTGGTCTCCACAAAGGACTGCTTCCCTGACCAGGAACCAAGCCAGGCCACAGCAGTGAGAGTGCCAGATCCTAACAACTAGACCACTGGGGAATACAGAGATTCAATTAAAATAAATTACAGTAGTAGATTAGAATAGACTACTCATTTATTGGTCTCTCAGGGAGTGATTGATCTCACCTAAAATTAACTATCTAAATTTTGTCTAATTTAGGGATTTTAATTCCCTTAATAGTCCTTGGAGAAAGGGAATTCTTCTCACACTTCTAAAATACATATCTTCATATGACATGAGTCTCTCACCGGATCTACCTGTTTCTCTACCAATTACTGTCTAGGTGACCTGGTTAGACTAGTTGTCTTATATTTAAATGTCCAAAGTTATATTAAATTGTTCTTACCCTTGGGGTTGATTTAATTCATTTTAAGATAGGTATCTAAGGAGTGTATGCATCACTCCTCTCAGACAAGGGTGTGCCAGAGTTGCCTGGGGAAATCCTTCATAATTCTGTGAGGTTAAATCCTACTGAATACCTATCTTTAGGCAACTAGATTCCATAATAATGTAAAATTGGGACTTAGCTTGCACAATTGGCGTGCTGCTATGGATGACTATAAAATTCTCAAAAGGGGTAGCAAGGTGAGAGGGATTGTGGGAGAGTGTTTCCATCACCTAGAGCTTAATGGTTGAAGAATAGAGTTGAGTGTTTGTGGGTAAGAACTAAGGCCAACAAAGTAGGTCCTGATGGACCAGGAAGAGAAGGAGGTTGTAGTGAAATAGGAGTCAGTCTCTTCTCCCACATAAGTGACAGGATGAGACGAAATGGCCACAAATTGCACCAGGGAAGATTTCAATTAGATTTTAGGAAATATTTCTTCATTCCAAGGGTTGCAAAGCATTGGAAAAGTCTACCCAGAGAAATGATTGAGTCTTGTTTCCTGGAAGTGTTCAAAAAATGTATTCATTTGGCACTTAGAAACATGGTTAAATGGTGATCACAGAAGTGATGCTGGATTGACAGTTGGACTGGATGACATTAAAGATGTTTTCCAACCTTACCAATTCTATTGTTCTATGTGGCACTTGGAGACATGATTTAGTGGTAGATGTGGCAGTGATAGGTAAATCACTGCATGAACTCACTGATCTTATAGGCCTTTTTCCAACCAAAATTATTCAATTATATCTTTATTTCCTAAAATTAACAGGTTTTGTTTTAATTTCATGTATAGCTTTTCTATATTGGTTTTTCATTAGCAAAGACAAACCCAGCTGTAATTGAGATCCAGTGTAGCTGAGGCATTCAGACATATTTCAGCGGAAGCTGAATCAAGATCTCTATTGAGATTTTCTGCGATATCAGTCCAGCCCTTCAGACTGAATTTGTATGGATCTAAAGGAGCTATCTTTTTTTGGAATGCTTCAAGTCTCATAAATCAAGTGCTAAGCTTACAAGATGAAACTTTTCAATCTCCATGTGCCTTTACAAATACATCTATATTTGCAATATATATTCAAGACAAGTCAGGAGCCATGTGGAACACTTAATTCTCTTTCTATGTACATTTGTGACAAGGAAGGGTCAAAAACATTATTCACTTCCCTTCTGAATTTTAAGAACTATTATGGGAGTGATGACTGTAAAAAATAGATAACCCATATTTCCCCTCCATCCCATCAGCCAACATTCTCTTTTCCAGAATTTTTATTAGGCATTGAATATATTTTCTCAAATGGAGCAATTTGTCTATTTCTCACATGCTGATTAAAGAAAATTATAAATATTTTACAAGTAACACTAATCCCTTTCAGATTTGTTTGAGATGTATTTGAGTAATTTAGTCTTAGTTTAATAAATGTGGAAACATTGGTATACTGCAAAGGTCACAAATCTGTCATTCTTGCACTGAGTGATTTAAACACTTTCTCTTTTACATTATGACATAGATGAAAACTTCTTTTTGGCTTGAGAAACTGCTTCTGAATACAGCAGTTGCTCTTTCTTTTTTTTTTTTTTTTTCCATTTTAATTCTACCATGCCTTGTGTTGCAAGAGGGGAGAAAAGGTGAAAGGGATTACAGGCCAAACTCAAGCTACATAAATAATTTATCTAAGAAGAATTTAAATTAGTTTCATTTGGAAAAAATGTTCCTTTGCATCTTTTGTATAGAACCACAGGCAAACCCCCAAGATATGCACAGAAATATATGTAGTTCTTTAGTAGTGGTGGGGTTTTTTTTGTTAACTAGCATGAGAATCTAAATTAGTAAATTCATTTGGTCCTAATCCTTTAGTTCTACATATGTAAATAAAATTCAGAATATTTTTCATGAAAGGATAGTTAGGCATATTGGAGGAACCAATTTTACCAGAATAACAAAAGAACATATAGTTTATTACTGGAAATATACTGTGCGGAGCTCAATAGGGAATAATGTTGCACTGCTCTGGGGAGGCAACCTGGTGCTAAATAGCTTTTTCAGTGTTTCATTTCTTGGACATAAGAATGTTGAAACAAACTGAGCTATTTAATTTACTTACAAAACAAAACTGTGGGCAGACACAAGAAGATATATTTATGCTGTGCAATAGTGACTACTGCAAAACCTCAGTGATTCACAGGAACTCTAAGGGGAGAGTCATCTAGGAACAGAGATAATTTCCAGCACTGAAAATAGGGAACGATTTCAACAGGATTCAAAAGAGATTTAGCAACTACAGTACTATCATTCAAGCATCTTTAGTGATGTAAGAGGCAACAGGGATTCATCTTCTTTCAGAAATGTGAGATGGAGGTTTGAGTCCCAGTAGGCTCAAGACAGGAATGAAGCAGCACCTCTGACATTCTTCTAATCACTGAGTGTATTGGACAAAATATATTACCTCCATTCCAGTAATGTGTGTAGAGACTGTTAGGTGTGGAAGCTCCAAGAACCTTTATTCACTGAGTCTGTCAGCAGAATTCGGCAGAAAATATACTGATGTTTGTAACCTTGAAGAGGTGGGCATGAAGATTATACCCATCCTCAAGAATAAATATCTTATATGACTTCTATGTAAAATTTGGGAAACTGGAGAGCTTCTGCTGCTTCTAGAATTGAATGGTAGCTGAAAATGGTTTTGTGAATCTAAATTATGGATATGGGAGTATGAAATTACAGCTCAAAAATTCAAGATAATGTTGTGAATTTAGTTTCCCAAACACTAATTTGATGAGCCCCAAATATTTTGAATTCCATTATTTTTATACAGTTCAAGATACCAAGAACAAGTGAATGCAGTCTGACCAGAAAATTTTCTATGTCATGTCAGAAGACCTGACTAAATTCAACTCCATTTAGACATTTTAATTTTGAACTGAATTCTGCCATTAAAGTCTGAAACTGAACATAAGTGTAAAGGGCAGTATTCATATATCATCTTGCAATCATATCTTTTCTTTTTAAGAAAAATATTGCTATAACCCTTTGGGGCTTTTTCCCCTTGGCCTCTAAAGACTGTACTTATCCAGTGGACGCTAGAATAGATATATCACACAAAAAATATTAAGCATGAAATTCAAAAGATACATCTATGAAAAGAAGAAAACCACATTTAAAATGCCTGTGTTAATTTATGTCTGATGTAAGAATAAAAAGGAATAGTGAATGAAGTGATGATTCAGCTAAATTTAGTCAATATTTTTTACGCCAGCATAAATTCTAAAAAGCATTCATTGACCTAAATGCATGTGAGCATATCAGTTATTCTCTGGGGATTGCACTGCAGTCTTTTTTCTGTCTCTGAATCCTGAAGCACTGCATAAATTAAAAAAGAGAAGTGCTGAAGGATTTTTGAATTAAGACTCTTAAAAACAAGTTGATTGATTTGTCAGGCTTGCAAGATAAAATAAGATTGCCTTTCCATAGTAACCAAAGTTTGCTGTTATTGCATAATTAGTGTGTAAGGAAAAGAGAGCTTCAAGAGGATGTACAGCAGTCATGAGAAGACTGTTTTGATATATGGCAGTCATTTGTGCTGCTATCTTCTGCTTGACTGTCTAAATTCATACATTATTCCACCCTTTCATGTTGAAATTATGCAGTCACAGTCTTGCATTTTTATTGTATTTCATCAGACTTATGAAAAATTTTAAAAGGGGCATGAACAATTTTATCTTTTTAACTTTTTGAAGCAATTAATTTTTATTCTATCATTCTATCTTCCTTGATACAAAGGAGATATAAGTATTTTACAGACATAAATGCATTTAATGTTAATTTTAATTATAAAGGAAGTTATTTGTATAGGATATTGTATTGATAAATAAAAGTAACATTAATGAAACTCAAAATTGAAAATGCATGAGCTTTACAATTTCTGAAGATTTTGAAGAGATCACGAATGAAAACTGTGAGTATCAGAATACCTTTCTACATTGACAAACACTTTCACATGGACAAGATTTTCAAAATGTCTTCAACATTTTAAGACATAGAGTTCTTGGAAAATTGTGCATGAAAAGTGCTAAAAAGAATGTTTCTCAGGGGAATAACAGCCTGGTTTTGTTCCCTCTAATAAAACTTACATATTTTATATTTAAATGTATTTTGGTGATGGCTGATGAGACCACCTGCTCTTATTAGGTTATGTTTAAAAAGCTAAACACAGTGGAAACAAAGACTCAGCAAGCATCCAAGGAACAATAGAAGGCCAAGGCACCCAGCAAGTAACCTGGTAAGTGATTATGGAACACACCAAATCAGACACCTTAAGATTGTCAAAGACAAACAATTAGATCATTATCCCTTGTCCCACCTGCCAAGACAACTCAAGGAAAGATTTTCTTCCTGGAATACCATACAAACCAAGGGGGATGATTTTCCAAAAGAGTGCAGTACTTATTTTGAGATGCAGGCAGAAGAGAGTTTTGAGGGAGAACAGAGAGAATTTGAAGATGGTGGAAAACTATGGGTTGTCTACAAGGGGACTGTAAGAACATGTGAAACATTTAGAGGAAAGAACAAAAGTAGAGGAAGAGACAGATAAAGCTGGGTCAGCAAGAAAAAAAGTGGAATCAAAAGGAAAAGTAGGCATAAGCCTGGTAAATCAGATGCTTGATTACCACAGCCTGTCGTCGTAACTTTGTGTTAAACACATTCTAATTATCTTCTGCTTGACCCTGAGCCTCTGAGTGAAAATTGCTCTTGGACTTCAGATTAGATCCATGTTAGGTAGGAAGAGATCCATACAGGGAAATACCTAAGGCTTCAGTCTGTGTATGGGATTGGACCAGGGACATTGGATGGATTTCAAATGTGTGTTAGGATTCAAGATGTGTGTTTGTGACTCCAGAGTGAGGGTGTGCATACACCCTGATTTCAATCCCAGCTGTCCTGGAAGAAGGAACAGATGAGGCCATCTCTGATCTTCATGTAAGAGTGAGTGCTGTGGGTGCTTGTGTGGCTGCTGACACCTCTCCCTGTGCTGCTCTGTGTGCTTGGCCATGTGTTCATGCATGAGTGTGTGCAAATGTGCCAGCAGGGAATGCATGCTCAGCCCCACTGGGGCAGAGAGAACATGGACCTACAGCAGCTTCCTTTCTCTCTCACTGGGATGAGGGACCCTGGAATAATCATATAACCCTATAATTACAAGGTGTGACTAAACACCATATATTGCTAGTCTGCTTCCACAGAGTGCTGTGCATATGCAGCTCCACAAGTTCATTCTTAAGTACAACATTTAAATCCTCCTAGTAAGGAAATGAAAGCATTAACTGAAAGCCAGTTTGCCTCAAACTGAAGGTATTATTCCTTTCCATTTCTGAGAAGAGTATGATAAGAAACTTGGTGAATTGGTACATTTCATTGTCAAAAGTGTTGGCACAATGAACAGGCATTGAAGCAGTGAGAAGCTGGTCACGTGGGTCTCATAATCATCCATGGTACCAATGTGTGTTGGTTCCTAAGATGAGTAGCAAAATCTGTTGCACAGCAAAGGACCTGAGAGGCAGTTTGTGTAAGAGAATATGTTCCCCTGCAGATATTTCTTGTGATGACTCTCTACTTTATTTTTTAAATCATCCTTTTTCATGCTGCAAAGAGGTTGGGGATTAAAATGATGAGAGTGTTTCCATCATTGCATCTCTGAAACAAGATTGCAGAGGGATATTTTGTGCACAGATTGACCAGACAGAATGAAACCTACTATTTCATTGCACATCTGTTACTGCCTCCAAAAAAAGAATAAGCAGCTCATACCACTGAGTTGAAGGCTCTAAATTCTTTATTAAAAGTCTGTCATTAAAGCACTGTCTTATACCATCCCTGCTTAACTGGGGGAACCAGATGGGATGATATATGTTTCAGATCACAGAGTCACAGAATCACTAGGTTGGAAGAGACCTTTAAGATCATCAAGTCCAACCCATGCCCTAACACCTCATCTAAACCATGGCACTCAGTGCCACATCCAGTCTTTTTTTAAACACATCCAGGGATGGTGACTCCACCTCCCCAGGCAGATGAGCAATATATTCCCAGCATGTGCAGTGCTGCCAGAATTAACAAGTGTGTGTCATTCCTGCAGTTACGCTGTTGACAGAACACTGACACTCTTGCTAGTGACACAGCAGAAAGTGCTCTTGGAATTAACTTACTGACAGAAATCTATCAATTAAAAACAGCAACAGCAATATGTCATAAAATGATGTGGTGCTGACAGTCTACTATTTGAGCTTTAACTGAGAGAAGAACTCTATAAAGTTCTGTAATGTACATGCTTAGCATGTTAGAAGGAGCCATGGAACGCAATCCCATTTCCTTTGATCTATTTATCTACTCATGTGCTTTCTGTTGTCTGGGAGGAGTTGCTGAGTTTAACGTGAATTTCTTCTACTTCATCCCTCAAAAGTAAAGGCCACATGTTATTTATTTTCTCTCCTCAGAATTCATCTTCTCTACCTGGATTTTAATATAACTGGAAATAAACTGTTGATCATTCTGAGTTAGTAGATTTTAGGTGGGTTATTAAACATCAGTTTGGGTTTTTTTCCTCAGACTTCAACTCCATCAGATTGTTTCACCTCTATTTCCTACTTCATGAAATTATGATTTTGAGAATCTTCAAAATTATGTTATCAGGCTTCTAATAGCCCACTCTGATTAGTCCTTTTATCAGCTTTCTTTCCTAATTTTTCTTGATTTTTAGGTTTCTTCTCTGGTTTCAATGCTAGTGCAGATATTGCTGTAGCAAAATTACAGAGAATAATTCTAAGGACACATTTACATATTCTCTACAATCACATTTGCATGGAGAAACCTCAGTAGTTCACATGGTCCTAAGGATAATACTTTAGGACATGACTGAGCAAATAGAGAGGAAAATCATATGTGTGTTACAGATAGATAATCAGGCATTTTGTTCATGAGCAAGAAATATGAGTGTCAGGTTTGTTTTCTGAATGCAGTCACAGAATAGAGAGGCCATAAAAGCTGAGGGAGTAAGCAGAGGCACAGTTCCTTCAGGATCCTAAACCCTGTTCATGGAGCACAAAGCAGCTGCAAGGCTGTGCTGGAAGTATGAAGCAGGTCCATCACTACACTACAAACCAAGACAGGATTTTTGTTCTTTCATTCCCATGCATCCCTTGGCTATTTGGGTCACCAAGACAAACATCTGTGGGCCCAGTTGCAGATACCCACGAAGTCCTATGAAATGCAGTTGCTGAACAAAAGCTTCTGAAAGCAAGACAGAAGTCAGTATTGAGAATACAGCGCAGCACCAGAACAGAGGAATGAGGACTAGAAAGGAAAAATACCAAAGAATGCTCACTTACATTCAAGACACTTTGAAATAAACTAAGATTAAAAGCTGCACAGTAATTCATCACGCACAGAATGAAAGATTTATGTTTAAAAATAAAGTTGGTAATGCTCTCTGCAATAACACCATGCCTCAGCATTTAATCTTGGAAATATGCTCGTTCTCCCTGATAACAGCAACATAAATAATATCCTAGAGTTGGTAGCAGCAAAGTGACTCTTTATTCTCTCAGTGGGAGTTTCAATACCTTCATATAAACCTAAATCAGAATCTTGAGTGTTCTAGGACAAACTTGGTGCATGAGTGTGACCATTTATTAGTTTTCATAAAGCAAAATCTTCTAAAAAAAAAAAAAGAAAAAAACCCAAGTAAAGTTAACCAAAAATTACTCTTTCTGTTGCTAAAAATACAAATCCTGGTAGAATTTTTGCATCATCATGAATTGCAACTTGCCATGTTTAGGTGAAAAGCCCTATCCACCAGGACTTTAAAAGGTAAAATATTAAGACTCAATGTAATTGAAAAACATGCTCTTAATTCTTTACTATTACAAAAATCTTTCAAGTGTCTGACTTTGAAGACAAACAGCAAGCCTGTCAAATATCCTATCCATTCAATATCCTTTATCTCCCTACTGCCTCCCACATGCAAACAAGTGATATCAGGGTAATATTTATCTGTCATTAATACACACAGGAAAAAAATCAGAATTTGAGATACATTGTGGATACACTGGATGTTGAAAAACTACATCTCATTCTGTAAAAATATTGTTTGTATTTCACTACCCAAGTTTTACTGATATGACAGTGAGCTTGACTAATTCTAGAACAGATTGAACTCAGCAGGATACTTAGGTGTGTGCATGCACATCTCAAGTTAGTTTTTGATCAAAAAGGTGGAGTGGGGAACAATCAAGTACCAATGCCTGGTAAAAGACTCCACCCACAGAACAAGGCAAGGAGTTTGTTGAATCATAGTGTTGATATGCAAGAGCCTTGGTAACCAAATTATGACTCACACAGTCCTTCTCATCTCCCACATAGAGTTGGGTTTTCAAGCAATTTTCCCTACAATAGGAGACAGTCAGAGAAAAAGTAAAAAAAGTCAGAGAAAAGTCAGATCTCTCTAGGGGAAAGAAAACACTGAAACATATCAAGAAAAATGCAACATTTTTTCCCCAAGCTTACTCTGAGGATATGTAAGATAGCTAAAACCTTTATCAACCTGCACTGGCATTGCCAACTCCACAGCAGGATTTATGGCAGGTAACAATTCTGAAAGCCACAATGTGCATCCAAACTAAGCACCCAGCACAGGAAGAATGTCATCCTTCTCTGATGAAAAGTTCAATTTTCTGGAATAAAGCACACTTTCATCCACATTTCCTTGGCCTAGTGAGAGTAAGAGAGAAAAATAGATGGCAAAGAGTAGTTAGGCTTCTTAAAGAACAACTGGCAGGAGCTTAGATGCTGATAGTGAGAGCAGAACTAGAAGCAATACAGACATGGTAACAAAACTAATCCTCCTTACATGGCCTAACTAAAGCAGGAAAGGGGGAAAAGGGTACTGTGAAAATTAATTTCATGATTAATGGAATTCAGTATCTGTTCTGCTTTTGTTCTATTTGCATTGATTAATGCTATCAGATCTTTCTCTTCAAACACTGCGGCTAGATTGCCCCTGTGCACAGTTAAATCATGGAATGGCCCATGCTCACTTTAGTCCTGTGTCTTGCAGCGTGGTACAAAAAATAATGAAAATGCTGCTATAGGTTCCTTCATTGGTATTTTAATTGCAGTAATATACTTCTGCTGTCATAAAATTTTAGATACAATTTAAACTTGGTGGAGCTGTGAGACATAAACTAGATAAAGGGGAAGATTTATAGGTAAATTCGGCACTGAACTGGAGGATTAATGAAAAATGAAGCATTCTGGTTGCAACATTAGTCTCTGAAATGGCATTAATAATGTTATAGAAGAAAAAATTATATTTTATATTATAATCAAAATTTCATTAGCATTTCAATAAACTGAAAGTCAGGGCTTAGAACACCAGCAAACTAATCATTTTTAAAGTCCACGGTAGGTCTGCAGGCAACTTGGTTCATTTATTCTAAATATGCATTTTAATGGTCCATTTTGCCTTTGGAAAAACAAAAACTTTGACAACTTCAAGATTAATCTCTGCAATTGAGGGTGCTGTAAATATGGAAGAAAATGAAACAGCTTAAAATGTCCATCTCCCTCTTCTCCTTATCCCTCTCCAACCCCCCTGCCAGGAACTACACATGAAAACAGGACCCATTTTATTTCTAATGTAAAGTGCCTGTACATATTTGAGAACAAAGAGTAAAGGAGAGAATCCTGATTGATAAATCACTCAAATAAGAGGTCCAGCATTAGTGAGTTACTTTTTAGTGTGTGTTGGACTGACCCTGGTTGGACGGCAGCTGCCCACCAAAGCTGCTCTGTCACTGCCCTCCTCAGCTGGGGAGGGGAGAGAAAATATAACAAAAGGCTCATGGGTAGAGATCCCTCAGCAGTGACTGTCATGGACCAAACAGACTTGACTTTACAATATTTAAAAACTGATTGCTATGTTTAACTCAGTTTTAGTTACACTTTTCATTCTTCAAATCACCAGCTACCTAATAAATCAATCAAGGTCTCATCAACAAAAAACCAAAACAAAAACAAACAAACAAACAAAAAATCTACTATTGAATATTGAAGTCCAAACAGATTTGCCTTTAAATTTAGTAGAGAGAAAAAACATACTCCTGGAGTAACTCAGACACCACAGTACTGATGACCACACAGAAAGTCCTCTTTAAAAGGTGGTTCCTGACCCTGAGGTAACTATCTTTCCTCTCTCACCTGCCTGGAGGCAGCCACAGTAAGAGCCTTCATTAGATATTTGCCCTCCTCTACGACTCCCTGGAAATCCTCTTGCATAAATGTCCCTATGAGTTCCTGTGTGCTCCCCTTTCATCCCTCATTATTGCAGGGGGTCCTTAGGCAGACATGAGAGATTTCCAACAGCTGAACACCCAAAGGAACGTACTGATGGCAAAAAGAGGGAAAAATGGGGGAGGATGTGAGGAATTTTGGAAAAAAGGCTGTGGACAACTGCCATGAATGCTTGATTGAGAAAGAAAAAGGCTCACCAGGACTCATTCAGATAATGTCCCCAGTCAGGAAACTGTTGGAGGATGTGATTTGAGTCAGAGGCCTGATTACATATGGAAGTTCGTCAAATTAAGGCCAGCATTTTTCAGATGATTTTTTTGTCCTAGATAAGGTGTTTTTTATGGAAAATATGAAAGTGGTATGGGTCAGGAAATCATTTACAGAACAAAATGCGTTTAGGATACCTCTGGTCTCCAGCATGATCAGAGTGAGAGGATTATGCTGAAAGACACCTCAATCAATCAGCTCTGTGAGGAATCCTCCTCTCTTCACTGCTTTCATCTATATTTTTCTTGTCACTCCTGTATCTCATAAGACATAGTACTAAATAAAAAATAAAATTAATAGCATTTATTCTATCTGGTTTTTTTCATGCTTCTCCCTTTACCTACAGTACATAAAGACTATTAATCTGATTTGTGTTTCTCCTCTTTTTCCTATGTTTTCCTCATTTGTAGTTTCCCCCAAGCCAGAGAAGTTACAAGGTGGTAGAGATTGAATCCTAGTTATTTATGTGGAAGAAATAAAAAATGCACTTCCATAAATGTAATTTTTCTCTTGCAACTCTATGAACCCCTGAAGAGTCACATCATTCAAGTTACTAGTTTTCAGTAAGCAAGCAGCTGGATTTTGTTGTATTTATTCCTTCCTGACAATTCAGTCTCATCTGCTATAATGATGTAGAAGAAAAATAAAATCTTGGGTAGTATATTTTTAACAGAAAATCTCCTGTAAGAGACCTCTGAGACCATGTTTAGTGTCAACTTTATAGTATTTTCCAGGATTTAGCTACAGAAACATACACATTATCTATAGAAAATGATCCTAATTTACAAAAGCAGAGCTGCCGTATGTTGAGTGTTTTCACACAACTAAAAAAACCCACCACCACCACCATCACCACCAACAACAAAAAAAAGCCACAGGACAGAAGGAAAAGAGGGAAATAAAAGCTGTCTTGCCCTTGCATGTCCAAACCTTGCTTCCGACAAGAGACTTCAACCTTTGAGTGCGCTGAAGTGATTGACTGCTAGGGGAAGACCCCAATTAGTCCCAGCAGCTTGACAAGTTACTGCCTTGACCCAGACCCTGTGGAAATCACCTCCCTATCCTATGTATGGTTCTTCCACTGCTGCAGTCAAAATAGGTTGAGCTAGCAAAGATGTGTTTCTTTTTCCAGCCTCTCCAAAGGGCAGCACTTGCTCAGGTCAGCAGAGGTGGCAGCAGAAGGCACGGAGGGCACTGAGCAGGAGGAGAGGGAACAGCAATTAGCACGGGAAGGCTACAGGCTGCAGCCTCTGGTGGTGACATATTTGCAACCCGAGGAGTTTCCTCTTTAGAGGAGTAGCCACCTCTAAACCCCTGCTCCCTGTGTGACTACAAGTACAATCAGTAGTCCTGCACTATGCAGTTTCCTACAGCTGACTATCCCACATTTTGAGAACTCAGCCTAAACAGTCTGTGAACCTTTTGACATGAGTTGACCTTCTGGCCATGCACTTGAGTAAAACCTGTTGAATAATTCACCATAAGTAGTACTCAGTGTGAGTTTTGACATTTTATTGCAATAGACATACCGCAAATAATTCTACTACTGGATATTTTAATAATTTGTCTAGAGCTTTGACTTTTAATTTTCATTCAATTCTTTGGCCAGAGTAGGGACAGGGATGTTCCCTCCAGGGAACAGGAGATTGCCACAAGTTCCAATGTGTCTCATGACTGAAGGATTAGCTGCAACTGCATTTTTCTGGATAATTTGATTACACTCACCGAGGGCTTTATCTTTGTCAGTACATTTATTCTATATCAAAATAAGGCAGGGGGCAGAAATACTTCCTTAGAAACTCTGAATATAGAAAATGCTGGTAATAATGTGTGTTGTCTTTTATTGTACCTTAAGCATAAAACATCTCCTCCAGGAATAATGGCTAACTCTTCTCAATCCCTCAGCTCCTAATTTGGTATTAAACTCAAATTTTCTTACATTTACTCCAGAATTGCTTTGGTATTTGTAAAGAAACTCCAGTTCCATGGGAAACAGTTGAGGCATTTTTTCCCATGAAAGGCCCTGAAAGGCCTCAGATGTAATATTTTTTAGTAATATTGTGTAAAATGTTACTAACGCCCATTGGATGAAGACTCTGATACCAAGGATTTTGGTTCTTGAAAAAGAAAGATGCTTAAGTATAAATCAAAGAACTGAAAAACAAACATAATCTTTATTCTGAACCCCTAGGTTTTTGGTCATGACAACTTCTTTTTCCAGTGTCTCCTCCTAACATGAATATGTCATTCTGGCATTCTGGAGTTCCTTCCTTATGTTAAACTGAGACAATGCTAGTTCTGGCCAAACATACTCAGAGCATAGAAAATCAATACTTTGGCAAATTTTTAAAACTTTTTTCTTTAATCTTTCTTCTCTCCACAGTTTTTCCTCACCTCCTGCAAATTAAAGTACTTGGTTAATTATTATTAGTGTTACTATTCTATTCAGCACAGCAGGCCCCAAAATGAGGACAGAAGAATCACTGGTCTCCTGAGGAAAGTTACTGGATTGCGTAACTCTGATATTGCTGTTCCTCTGAACAATTTCTCTGCCTGATCCAGGTGTTCTCATAACACAAGTAGGAGGGAGAAAGGGATTACTGGAGCAATGGCACACACTGAAGCTGTTACAGAATCATAGGGTTCCAAACTTGTAATGCTAGTTGTGTCCTGAAGTACACTTATAGAACACTATAAAAATAATCGGCAATCATAAAAAAAATTGAAAGGATGTGTAGCAACACTGTGTGCAGTATCATGTCCTGTTTATTTGTTGTGTAGCAGCATTAAAGATGAAAAATATTTTCTGTAGAAGCTGTTCACATCTAAACAGAATTAAAATGTTATTTGCACTTATGAGAAAATCTCAGGGGTTCAAAAATTGTCCCTGGTTTCTTCTGAGCTACAGAACTTATCCAAATGTTCATCTGGAGACACCTCTGGGGAACTGGCTGAGCAGTGTGACTCTGCAAGGGCTTTGACCTTAATGAGACAGACCTCTAGATGAAAAAAAATAATAAAAGCTGTAAATTGATAGTAATTGGGGAAGAGCTAGCTTTGCAGAACTCCAATGAATGTAAACATAATTAAACCTCTTAAGATAGCATCACTGGCTGCAAATTTCTGATAAGTATAAACATAATAAAGTTCCTTTAGACAGTGTCATTTCCAACAGTGTTAGCCACTGTCTCATGTGAATGGCATGGATATAAGGAACATTTGTGCAGACAAGATTGTTCACATAGCCTGTCACAAAGTCTGAAAGGATCCCAACATATAGTTAGGGTAGGTAACGGTATATTTATCAAAACTGAACAGGAACTTGAAGCTTATTAAATGAGAACTAATGTGTGATGTAAATCTGGAAATCACAAACTCTGAATTCTGTTAACCAGTCCAATGATAATAATTTTATTAAAATTTGTATCCCATGCATCCTATAGCACTAGAAAATTAGAATATATAGGTTACTGTTAATTGAATTTCTTAAGAAGCTTAATGGAAGAAATTAAGGTCACAAATGGGACAGTGGTCAAGATTTTTTTTGTTTTATGAGTAGGAACTTACATACATTCTTAGAGGAGAAGAGCAAGTTAGGACCCAGGCTCACAAAAAGATTTTACTTTTGTTTTATATTCTCAAATGAAAGGTTAGAATGAAGACAACCTCTGTATATTAGAACTTTGAAACATAATTTAATAAAGTTCAGAGGGAGGAGAATGTTGTCACTGTATTTGCTGCTGTGCATCTGTCCTGTGAAAGTGTTCCTGTTAAACATAAGCTTTGAGCTGGCAACTCTCCCATTATTTTATTTTTCCAAAATGTAATAATATATCCTTCCTCATCTTTAAGAGGTATAAAATAGAAAAGATTTTTTTTAAATCTTCTTTCTATAAATTTTCAGTTCTTAATGGGACATAGTGAATTATTTGTATTTTATAATTGAAGGAAGATGGACAGTTTATAGCACTGTAATTTCAACTAGATCTGATTTAAATGAGCTAGATGCTGGGATCTAAATGATCATTAATTTGGTGCACCATTTCTTTAATCAAAGTAGAGTCCTGCCAGATTTCAAATAGGAATGTGTTTCAATGGAATATGTTTATTTCAACATTTGACAAGAAAAGTAAAAAATTTCCATCTCTTGTTTAGTTTTGAAACTCATTTGGGGGAAGGGGCAAACCAGATGAAATATTATCTATTATTTTTATATTAAATACATTTATATATATATATATATATATATATATATATATATATATATATATATATATATATATATATATATATATACATATATATATATATATACATATAATTCAAAATTATAAAGTAAAAATACATCACCCAAATTAAACATTTCAAATCAAGGGAAGCAGAATTCCTTTTCTAAAGGACATCTTAGTCTTCCTTTACTGTGTGAACCACCTCATCTGTTGGGTTTGCCAAGTGCAGGACACTGTTGCCCACTCCATATGTAGCACAGGAATATGTAGCCAGGCCTTCTAGCAGCTCTATGGGAAAGTACTTGATGGCTGGCAGAACAGCTACAAATTGTGCTCTGACTATTACAGAGCTTCAAAGACTGTCAAGATCATACGTAGTTCATCTGGGACATAAAATGCTTATGTTGTCTTTCACATCAAAGCAAGTCCCATTTTTCCCCTTAATTTCCAAACTAAGTATATATATGGATACATATTTTTATATTGCATATTTTTATTAAAAGTAAAGCATTATCAGATAGTTAGTCTCAGTTTTGACCTCTGTGAAGTCAAAAACCATGTGTATTCCTTAGAATGTATTTCTGTGTATGTTTTATGAAAGCATTTTGTCCTTATGGGACTGATAAATTGAGTATACACAAACAGCTTTGAAATAAATTTAGTAAGGAACTATTAGTTTATTACTGCATAGATTACTTGCTGACAGCAAGCAAGTTTTAAGATAAAAGAACTTCCAGTGAGTGTTAAAACTAATTGACTTTTGTTTGGCTGGTTTTTCATTGTAAATCCTTAGGAAGCTTGAAAACATTGCTTTAGTCAATTTGCTGAGGAAGGCTTTCATTAACAATATACTGAGCAGTGCTTTAATCAGTACATAAATCCACCAATTTCAGATAATTGGTGCTAATCACCATTTCTCAACATAAAAGGAGTCGAGGAGCAAGGATTTTTGTCAACAGCAAAGTTGAACGATACAAGAAGGCACAAGGCCTTCAGTCACCTTGTAAGCTCACCCTCACTCCTGGAACAGAGCGGTTCACTGTGCTGAACTTGTGCTAGATGTACCAAAGGCCACAGACTAATAAAAATCACATACCTGCAATTATGAATCTGGGCCACCTTGCAAAAAACCTGTCCAGTTGTCCAGTGTAGACATCCAGCTGCATTTTTATAACAGGAAGACAGAGCAGGTAGCACCGAGTGCCTTGTATTCAGGCAAGTATGCTTAGTCCCTCTGTACCAAAGCAGGATAACTGCATTCAGTCTGCTTTCCTTTGGACTCTCCTCAGTCCCTCCTCACCCTTGAGCAGTGACCAAGTGTTTGGAAAGCACATGAGTTTACACTGGCCACAGTATTGCCATGAACTCTGCCAGAAGTTCAGCACGGTGTTTTGCGTTCTATTACAGACGTGTCCCCTTTTCGCGAAGTCTGAAGTGCCTGACAAGTACTGCCCAAGATACTCCAGCCACTCAAAAAAATGGGAACTGGGGGAAAACTGGAATCTGTTCTCTTCTATCATGTAGTAATGGCATAAGGATGAGAATGTCTTTGGGCTTTTTTAAGAAGTGGTGGTTATCATGTTTGAGGATATACTAATTATTTCAAAGATCATTTGCTTGAAAAGAATATTGGTGAGTTCAATACCTTTGTTAGCCCTGAAAAAACTCAAAGGCCCAACTCTGTCTATTAAAAACTGTGCTTCCCTCAGGTCATTCTGAAATGAAAAAAAACCCAGAGGATTATCTTGCCTTGCTCTCACTAAAAATGGTCAGTTGTACAGCAAAAAGATTTACTCATATGTGACAATGGAGAAAACATTGTGTTAGTGCACAGTGGGACATCAGATTGCAACAGGACAGCTGTGAACTAACCAACTGCTCTGGAATGCAGCCTCGCCATCCACTCACAGTGAGAGCCAGAACAGGAGCTCCAAGCACACCTTGTATCTTGTTGCAGACCTTGCTGGTAAGATTTGGGCTAAAATTGTCTAAATGCTTCTTCTCACCTGACCCAAACAATGGGCTTTTGGTTAGGATTGTTACCAGCCACAGAAGTATTCTGGGCTTGAATCCCTTCAAGGCTGAAAAGGGAATTCAACTGGTCTTTTTTCTTCAGCATAAGTGCTTTAAATCTTAGTATATAATATAAAATTTGGGAGCAGTATATTTATGCTGTTTTAAAGGTAGATTCCTGCAGTGAGTTTTTCAGCCAACTAAATCAATTGTAAGTTTTTTAGGACAGGTAGAAGAGGTCTCAGCAGACTTGGTAAATGAATGCCTAGTTACTAGACATGTCAATAACCCACTAAGTTGGGTTATTGAAAGCAGGTTTTTGAAAGCAAATATATTAGATTTTAAAATGCAAGTGATTTTTCACATGTTTGAGATTTAAACTATTTAAGTCTGGCTTTAAACCTCTCAGATGGCTTCTATGAGAAACAGATGGCTTAAGTCTAACAATAATGTACATGACATGGTCTGCCTTGTTAAGTAATTTTAAAAAAATTCCCTCACAGAATACAAAGATTGGCAAATATTGCACCAAAATTTTCCAGTGCACTAACAGTTTTTAGATGTTGTTTCACAGGACAGGAAGTATTCTTCATCCAGATGTCTGATTTTAAGGCCTTTTTTAATGTTAAGAACATAAGAATCACCTTCTTCTAACAGATCAGTATTCCATGCTGTCTTCCAGGGAGCAGTGTTAGAGGCTTAATGTCATAATTCTGCACCTGAGACATCAATGCATAATCATTTCCAGTGCAAAATCATGCAGATTTTGGCTATACAGTAATCTGTCTAATATCATATTCCTCTTATGTATCTTACACATGCTTCATTTTTAATTATCCACTTTGTAAAATATTAATCTAGTTTCTGAGCAAAATACCATCTTCCTCAGAATCAGCTTTTCTTCTGCAAGATGAAATAATCACCTCTTCACTGCAAATATGTCTGAAATACTACGGTCAGGAAAAAGATGGGTCAGAATAGGTGGTCATTGTGGTGTTTTCTGGTGTAAAATCTATCTACATAATACTGTAACCATGCATTGTGTGATCGTAAACCACCTGAAATCCACGTGGACTTAGCTAAATTAATGCACAGGCTTTATAGCCTATGTTGCCTGGCAAAATAGCCAGTTCAGCTGGCAAAATATAGTAGGATGAATTTAGGGCTTTGTTAGGCATATCTGAATGGAGAGAACATAATGTTTTTGAAGTAGAATGTGGAGCTTTGGCCACCTGTCTCCAATTATACTCAGTGTGACAGCAAGATTAAAATGCCATCTAGCTCACTGTGAAAATATGTCCCATAGCATCTCCTTTTAGCTCAGGAGCATTAACACTAATAACACCCCAATGGAGAATCAATTTTTTTTGATACTCTCAATGATTAAATATTTTATACAGAGCTCTGGCAACACTTTTATAAACTCTCAAACACAAAATTGGAGCTGAAAACATGTACTGGCCCTGACAAAAACTGCATGTGAGTTTTTGCTAATTGAATGACTAGCACAAATGGTAGCCAAGTACATTCACCTGAAAAAATCATATGAAGCAGAATATGGAATCAAAAAAACCTGTGAGAATCAAAAAAACCGAGTATTGATTTCAAGTTAAATTATCAGACTGGAATGATATTGTTGATGTTGCTGTTGTTGTTATTATTATTTTGAGTGCATGGCTACTTTGCCCTTTGAAAAATCTATGCAAAACTGGACAGTACTTTGGTTACTACTGTACATAAAATTCTGTAACTGGTATTGATGCCAGGTTTACTTTCTAGACTTTCTCTATTCTTATTCTGAGTTACAAGGCTCCAAGGTCACAACACCATTGAGAAATCAAGTGAAAGTCATGAAAAATCCATTCATAGTCTTTCAAGTTGATAGTTAAGTATTTTTTTCTGACAAACTCACAACCTGAAGGTAAAAAGATTAGCAAACACGGGCCATCCTGACAGAAATGTTAGCTATGGAGATACTGCTGAAGGTATCATTGTTATATTTAGAGTGTTTCAACACGAATTTCTGTTTTAAGTTTCAGGTGTTTCATTTAAAAGTGCAAACAGGTGCATTAACTTCAGCTAAGATTTTCTGTGTTAACAAATGCTCCTCTTTAAGTTCCCTTCTAGAAGAAAAGGCCAAAGTAGACTCTGAAAGAGAGTAGCCATTGAATCAGACTCAGAAATTTCTACCTCACATTTTTCATGCAAGATTCTGATCCTAAACAGGACAGTTTGGACTGTCTTTACTACCTCATATAGTCATATACTCTAAAGATGTTAATTCTGGAAAAGATTAACAAGTCAAGTACTCGACTTTTTCACAGCAGGGATGTTTGAATTACCTTTACATCAATGCCAGTTTTTTTCAGATAATGTATTTCATAATCAGTTCATGGAAAAAAATCTAACAGTCTACCCTTGGTATACAAAGCACTAGAGATGCTAGAAGCATTTATATTTAGAAAAAAAGTTGTTTTCATTTCTGCTTCTTAGTGCTGAAAAGTAATATCTTGCATTTTCAAATGGGGCAGATCAGACATGCAGAACTGAATCCCTGAGTGTCTATAAAGTACAAAATTCAGCTTCACATCTTGTGATGCCCTGTTCCAGTTCTGCAAACAGCAAAGACCATAACTTACTTGATATGTTGAGAGTTATAATACGTAACCTCCCTGCATGGTGCAAAAACACTGTGGCAGAGATAGAAACAGACCTCACATCTTTTCTATACCATTACATCATGTTTCATCCTTCCACACTGTACTCTATATTAAAAATAAATCTCAAAAGGAAAGGACATAAATGTTCTATTTGTATTGCCATTATTTTTCAGAACAACATAAACCCAATGCCAATCCCTGTTAAAAAGTCTATCATATAAACCAGGACAGTTTGGATGGATCCAAATGATCAAGTGTATGAAATATAATTCAATGCAGCACAATTTAGGTCATTGAGAACACCAAAATATAGAGGACCCTGAACAGATAACTAGCACAGCTGTGTTTTGACCCTGATGAATGAAGGAGTTTTTGATATCTTCTAAATGCTAGTGGGGCTGTAGAATTGCTCTCAGTGCACTCCTTGGCATTTTCTTTCAATATGGTTTTGTGTTTGTTGGACTCCTTGTCATGCCAGCCCACTGCCATCTCCTCTGCCCTCTCGAACAGCTTTACTCATATCACTCATCACCTGAATTTTGTGCAGAATCATCAGCACTGGAAGGATTCTCCTACTCCTGTTGAGGAAAGGAACTTTTTCTTCTTGTGCACCTGCTTGCCTTTGTTTGCCTTTCTTTACAGATTTATACCAACTCTGGAGAATATCGACACATTCCAATTAAACTACACAGGGTCATAAAATATTCTGAGCTGGAAAGGGCACAGAAAGATTATTGAAGTTCAAATCCTGGCCCTGCACAGGACACCCCAAGAGCTGCACCATGTGCCAGAGAGAGCGTTATCCAAACAGTTCTTGAGCTCTGTCGGTCTTGGGGCTGTGATCACTTCCCTGGGGAGCCTGTCCCAGTGCCCAGCCCCCAGCTGGGAGAAAAACTTCTTCCTGATGCCCAGCCTAAACCTGCCCTCTCTCACTTCAAGCTGTTTTTTTCGGTCCTGTCCCTGGTCAACACAGAGAAGAGATCAGGGCCTGCCCCTCCTCTTCCCCTCATGAGGAAGTTGTAACTGCAGTGAGGTCTAGCCTCCATCTCCTCCAGGCTGAACAGCCTCACACAGCCTCCTCTCCAGACTCTGTCCCATCCTTATTGCCCTCCTTGGGATGCTCTCTAATAGTTTAATATTTTCCTGATACTGTGGTGCCCAACACTGCACACAGGGCTTGAGGAAAAGGTGCCTTAAGATGAAGTGTGGGGTTATTTTTTATGATTTTTTTTTCAGAAAATATTCCATTATTTTTATTAATCCACATTTTTTACTATTATTAAATTTTCAATACCAAGTACTCAAATGACAGAGGCAAAAGTGCTACTGTTATGCTCTTTAGTATTATACTATTATTTTTTGTGTAAGAGGGCAATTCTCCTGACATCTGTGCAGCTCTTATGCTTGAAAACTTAGGTAATAACCCTGAGTCTGGACTTATGTATCATGGCCCTGGCTAAGTCACTTTACTCCTGTTTATCCTCCTCTATAACATGAAGAGGAATTTGTTTCTCCATTAATTCAGCTGACAGGAGAACAGTAGAGTATTTCTGCGCCACATATACTGACCAACATCTGTGTCACGACCCTCTTACTGGAATTCAGAGTAAA
The DNA here is from genome assembly GCF_015832195.1 of Motacilla alba alba. Lineage (NCBI taxonomy): Eukaryota > Metazoa > Chordata > Aves > Passeriformes > Motacillidae > Motacilla > Motacilla alba. The sequence continues at coordinate 12,259,544 of NC_052018.1, forward strand.
TGTTATTGGTAGACAATTCCTAGACAATAAAAAGATACACTATTCACCATCCTTCAGTTCATACCATTTTTCCACATTCTTGTTCATCTCTGTCTAATCTCATATTGCTATTTCTCATTGCACTTTCGAACAAACAATGAGAACCAAAAATTCAGATCATGTCTGCTTTAAATGAGTTATGATAATATAAGGCTTTGTTTAGCATAAAGCACATAGAAAACCAGCCTTTAAGTAAAATTCAAAGCTGACTTCAGATGAGAGTCCATACTGCTGGCATCTTCGCAGAATTTCAAACCTACCCTTGCTAGAAGTCACAGGGACTCAATGTCATGACCACTTCCCTGGATAAGGTTTGCCTTGTGCTTTACCTCACAGTTTACATGAAACATCTCAGGGCTTCCAGATGTTTGGGAAGTAGCAGGATCACATACTTCTGGAAAAATGTGTCCTTTGCAATGATATATCACCAAAACCAGGCAAAGAAGCTGTACAAGTTCCTTCATTGAATGGCCTTCAAAAGAAGGAACGGGGTCTGTAGACAGCCTAAGCAAAATCAGCCTGCAAGGGCAATGGCTAGCTGTATAAACTCATATCTGGCAGCTCTAAACTCATCTCTAACAGCACTGGCATGTTAGAGAAGAACACACAGTAATTTGTTTTAGTTTGAGGTTCTTTTACTAGGATACCTGAGTGTGATGTATAATATCTAGCTTGCCAGAAAATAGGGACAAAAGCAGAAATATTTACCATTTTGCCTTTCACTTCTTTTCTGTACTTTTGCTTCAAATTTAAAGCAGTTTTTGCATTTAACTGGAAATATCTTGGTAAACACATTTAATATTTTAGATGTTCCAGTTTTTAAAGGGGGAACCAACCAATCTAAAACCTGTGTGTCAGGCTTTTACTGTTATCTGAAAACTTCAGCAGTCTCTGCTTGTGGAGTCTCAGCTGCAGACATGGGGGAAATGTTTGTAGTCCAGAGACCTCAAGAGAGTTACAGGACAATTGGTTCTGGGAAAAGGAAACAAAGACTGGTAATAGCATGGTGGTACATCCAAGGAAAATTTGTAAAACCTATTTCCAGCACCATGGCACCTTGTGTCAGAGTGTGGTTGGTTTGATCTTGTTGGAGGAACATTGTGCACTGCAGACATATTTAACTCTAAAAGAGAAGTCTGACCATTTTTTACCTTAAATTAGAGGAAATTACAAGAACACAGATAAAATGGGGATATTTTTAGCTTCTCAGTATTATACACTTTAGCAGCCCGCCTGTTATGAATAAAAATAGTTCTGCTTTGCTATCCAGCAGTTACAACCAGTCATTCAGCTTTTTTTCACTCAAGGAAAAGAGGTAAAAAAATAGTAACCTTTTCAGCAACAGAGGTGGCACTCTGACACAGATTGCTTTTGGTAATGCTACAATCTGAACAGATTTGTCTCACTTAGAGATACATCTAAAACCAAATAGAAGATAATTTAATGTCTGGAAAATGTATCAGCTGCCCAAAGGATATTTATAAAATAGACAGGCAAAGACAATTTTGGGACTTTTCTTCTGATTTTCTGGGCTTTTAGCCATTTGCTTCTTTCTGCTTTCCCTGCACCTTGCTGTGAAGTTATATGTGCCTCAAAGTCGGAAAGGACTGGAAGGTACACTTAAAAGAGCTGTGTCTGCTGGTTTTCAACCTGAAGCTAAAATATAATTTTTTTCTTCCTCAGCAAGTGAAATGCTAGTAATGATGCAGTTGTTTTCTCAAATCTAAAAGTAAGAAAGAAAAATTGCAAAGCCTACTGTTGTAAGTTTTGGTGACAATAAACCTCAATCCAATTAAAGAGAAGACCTCACTGCTGCAGGGGTCAACATTTATAACTGTCAGGTAAATTCACATATGAAAGGAAACCATCAGGTCAGAGCTGGCCTCTGTGTAGAGGATCACTGCTGACAACAGAATAGGAATTGTTCTTTTTTTGAATCTGTAATTCAACCTGACTTACATCTATAAATTCAGTTGTACTGTTAAGACTTGGTGTCCCATTGCTTCAGAATGAAATAAATGCTATGCTTCATGAAACATCTCTGTATAATATTATATTTAGAGATCTACTTATTCCCTAGTCTCAGCCACTGACCAAGGATAGACTTGCAAAATGGATTATATAATCTGTATGTCAAGGGATCAGGAACAATAAAGCCCAGTTTGGATGTCATTTACTTTCTTTTTCTCTGAAACTGAAAGAGAGATACAAAACAGAAGAAATTATAAACAAAACAAGGGAAAATACCCTCTGTAAGAAAATATATATCATAACAAAATACACAAGATGAGTTAAATATAGAGGTAGATGACTTGAATCCCTGAAAACTGGACAGCCACTCCATCCCCTATTGGAAGTTGTTCCTGGTCTGACCCTCACATCAGTGTAACCACCAACTCCTTTAACTTTATCTAGGCATTTTCCAGTTTGTAATTTAACTTTTCTTCTGTGTTTAGTGGGTGATCTGCACTAACACCTTGGCAAAGAAAATCTTGCTATTTTGCTACTTTTCATATTCTTTTATCAAGAATCATTTATGATTCATAAGTTGTTTTTGAAAATACAATGTGATTGAGTAATTAAGGATTTTCAGCCTTTTTAAAAAAATAGGCATTTTGCTGCATTGCATTTTTGCAGTTTCAAGTTCTACAGTTTGCAAACATGCAGGAGACCTTTCTATATGGAATTGAAAATTAATGCTAGTGAATGATCTGGGTGACATAGCATCTCAAGAAATGGAGATTTATAATAATGGATAATACTCCAATGGAAAAAGCAGTAATGGAATCCAGTGTTTGAGAAATGAAGCTGCAGGGATTCAGATTAATATTGCAACACAAAAATTTAATCAAAGGCAATTAATTGCACAAACTAGCCCTAAACCATTTGTTGTAGTTTTAAATCAAAACTGAACATCTTTCAAAAGCCTACAATGTAGATACAATATTGCTATTATGTGCCTGAGATAGATATTCATCAGTTCTTCTGTCTTGAGAAATCTGAGAAACAACCACTAGTTCTTACAGTGTTTTACAATTTAAGTAATTAAAACTGTCATCGATATTTTGATTGATGAGCATTTAAAAATGCCATTAATGAAGTAGCATTGTTACACATTTGAGTGCCTAAAGTTGCAAAATATCAAAACCCAGTGTGCCAACATAGAGATTTATAAGTTGGACAAATCCAGCTATATTTTTGTACCAGCAGTCAATGGCATCCCTGAGGCTAACCAACACAGTGCAATATCATATAGCTTTTCCTAAAGAAGGCAATAGGGATTTATTAAAAACACCTTGACTGACTTATATATATGTATAAAATGGAATATAACTTTGTATATTTCATTTTAGACATATCAATTTTTTCTTGGTTGAAACTTCAAAAATATTCATGGGAAATTTCAGCTTACATCATTAAGAGGGACTAAGAAGCAGGTGAAAATGCTTTTTTACAGAGGAAAATCTGAATCAGTCTTACCTTTTTAACATCTACATAAATTTGTCTTAATTCATACTGAAAGAAGACTGTGTATTTTAGCCCACCATATTTGCTCATTTTGAAAGGGATTGGTCTTACCCACCATCCTCTCTCTAAGAGTCTAGTCCAAGCAAGTCCCGCATCCTCAGCAGGCAGTGATAAGATGTAAATGTCTTCAGTGATTCATTCGTCTTGACATCTAGAAATCAGGGTGGCAAATATACAGCTTCTAGAAGAGCTTCTCCCTTGTTGACCATAAAAACAGCATCAGCAATAAGCCTAAATTGAATTTTCAGCTTTTAAATTGCAAAAGTGATATGTGAAACTCCAACATTTTATGATCTTTCTTAATAAGCCATTCATAAGAAATATTTGGCAGATCACAACCCAATCCTACAACATATTTTTATGTGAATAAATTCTAATTCATGCAAATGCTTATTTACATGAGTGTTTGCAATGGAGCTATTCCTTCCATAGTGGAACGACAGTGGTGGGTGGCAGAGCCAGGACTGCACCAGCAACCAGTTCTCATCTGTCCTCTCAGACCCAACAGCAAGTCCTCTGACAGAGATCAGTGTTTTCTTCTATCTATAAACACCTTTAAATTTTATGTGCATACTTCTCTATGAACTAAAGTGGTGAAACAGCATTGGGCCTATTTTACAGTAAGTTCCACAATAATGACCAGCACCAGATTCACAATGGATTGTTGGTTTGCTTGTAGCATATTGAGCCAGATGCCCTTCTAAAGTCAAACTAATTAATCTACAGTGTTTTCAATCTCCTTGTGTTGCTTTGAGTTATCCTGCAATTTTGCTGATAAAATAAATATTACTGTTCTCTAAGTAGATTGGAAAAATAATTAATGGAGTTCTTCATTATATTACTAGCAGCTGCATATACAAATGTGCATTTGTGGAAGTTGTCTCCAAACTTTTTATAGCACTAAATAGAAACTAATTGTCATCTAAATTCCCTATTGGCAGTCACTATATAATGCTAATTCACCTCTTAGTATCCTCAATTATGCATGAACAGAGTAACAGGTGGAACACTGCAAATGTTAATTTAGGAAATATTTTAAATGCTTTGTGAACGGAAAATACTGCTGTGATTGAAGCCATTCACTGATAAGATGACAAAGTAAAGGGTGAGAGGCATGTCAACCTTGGTATCTCAAAAGTATTATTTCTTTACTGAAGATGAGACCAAAATATCCATAAAATCCTGTCCTCACTGAAAGGTAAGCCTGTCATATCCTAATGGGAAAATGAATTAATTTTGTTTGTATCAAATATCTATCAGCAACTGAACTAAAAATTAGAATTCAAATCAATCAGCAAAGTACAGAAAAAATGAAGGAGTAAAGTGTAATATTTTCCATAAGTTTTGATCAGGAGTAACCACATTGAAATTTAGCCAACTACAAATTTAAGACTTGATTTAGTAATTTATTATTTCTCCCTAATCAATGTATGGAAATTGGCATTTACAAAGAACAAGTACCTACCTTAACAGGAGGGCGGAGAGACTTCTCTCCCTGTGTTGACTTAGAATTCTGAGTCTAACAAACTGAATACCTGACTTTGAGATGGCTGCTTCATTTCCTCAGCTCCTGATGAGACAGGTCTTTGAACCACATCTCATGTACAGTCTGAACTCCTCATCACTGCCATAACTTCCAGAGTTTAAGGTGCCCTGAGCAATGTGGCTAACTCCTGCTCAGGGTCACTGCTTGCAGCTGCAGTCAGCCCAGCCTGATCTGCACAGAAGGTGTTTTTCATGGACAACCTGCTGGAAATTTGGCAATGCCAGGCAGTCTCAGGGCTTGCAACACCACACTATAAACAACAGAGTAAGACAATTACATCTCCTTCCCTCCAAACTGTTTTTTCTCCATGTTAAATGTCAGATAAACTCAAGATATCTTAGGGAGGAACGGGAATGACTGGGGGTTTGCTTTAATTTCTTGGTCAGTATTCAATACCATATCTACTGGTATTCTTAGAGGCACTGAAAATGAAGTATGATTACTTTTTCTTTCCTCTGCTAGGATATTTTTTGTAGCTACTAAATTACCCTTTTTTTTTTTTCCTTAAATCTTATGTTTGAAGTTTAATTTTACTTTTCTGACATAAAACTCAGAAGTCTGAAAATCCACCCACCTCAGACAGTTGTCCAGAAGGTGATAAAACCTCAAAGTATGTGCTGTCCTACAACATCAGCTGAAAATAAAAATTATCATCGATGCTCATTCCTGGGCCCTAGTGAAAAGTGACTGCTTCACTTTTCTGAGGTTTCCCCAGGAAACATCAAAGAATCTTCTTCTTCATTCATGTTAAGCTAGTGAGGAGCATTTATACTTCAAATGCATCTGCAGTTCCTGTCGGTATACACAATATGCCTGCTCCTGAATGGGATTTTTCGTAAAGATAATTGTTGACATTTATTTTCTAAAAAAATTATTTCCCCTGTATGAAGTGAGCACAGAGGATGCATGAGTGATCACACAGAGGGAGATACTGAGATGTGAAGTAGCAAGTACGTATTTGGCAACAAAAATAATATGAAAATTTAAAAATATTTACTTTATCCTGTGTTATTGTGAGTGAGGGAGTCACAGAAACAGATTCAGCGATGGAAAAATAAGGAAGTGAGTAATTTATATTTATTTAGGGGGATGATGAAAGGGATGATGTGCATTACTTTGATGAACTGGCACTCGCCTTAGCAGATCTTTTGAATCATCTGTGTGGTACTGTGTTGAGTCATAATGTATTGTTGGGTGGCACTGCAAGCACAGAAAGACTTACTGAGCAGGTTATGTAAGAAAAGCAACTAAATCCCCATTAGAATTCTGCCTGAGACAGAATAAATTCAGCTTGTGAGCTCACTGTTTGAAAGAGTCTAGAGTGACTGACAGCCTTGGCATGTCATGCAATATTTGGGTGCCTCAGGGCTCCCCCGATGGAGATAACACCATTGGAGGGAGCTCAGCTGCTCTGTGTCACACAGCCTGAAGTGTGGGCTGGCTGGAGCAGTGAAAGCTGCCCTCCTGGAAATCCCCTTCTCTCCACACAGAGCACAGCACAGCCACAAGCAGCAGCAATGTTCATGATGTAATAGTGAGTGAACAAAATACAACAGCAGGACAATTTATGGTATGTTTTGTAACCCACTTTAATGCACTACTACATTGTCCACTAAAAAATACAAGCCCGGTTTTTCCTCTGTTTATTATTAAGTGTGGATTATGAGTAACTGAGATGATGGCATGAAGGCCAGTTGCTAAATTTGGACTAATTTTCAGTGTGAATGGAAGCACAGAGGGAACCAAATTATATGAAAATTGTAGGCATACCTGCAGCTTTTTATCCTAGGAAATCAATGATTCCTGCTGAATCAAAATGTTTTTATTATTCTCCTTTGAGCAAAGATTTTGTAGAAAATTAAGTAGACCTGTAGGTGTTGCCTCAACTTCTTTGAGGGCAAATTTGAATTCTGACAGTACAGTCAAGATAATTTACCTGGTTTAAGGACAAGACTTCCTGTCAATACTAAATTCAAGATCCTTTTTCTGGACAAAGTAACCTGATTCTTTAATGAAGCAGGCCAACAGTATCAGGCTTTTCTGTTCTTTGGTTTCAAAATAACTTTGTACAAGCTTTCAGAATAAAATCTTTAAAGGCTTAACCATGATTCAGTGACATCACAAATCAAAAGGAGTTTTGTCTGAGTTAGAGTTTAAGCTTTAGCATATATGTTTCTGCCCTGTATTTATATTACTTTCCTTCTTTTTTAGGTTTGGATTCACTGTTATTTGACTGCTGAACAAAATTACCCTAAAGGTTTTGCACATTGAGAAAAAAAGATAATTAGCTTTTTCTGGCTTCTCTACTCACTGAGCTCAGTTGCTATGACAACCAAAATTTTACCGCTTTCTTAACATCAGTTCTTTTGATTTCCTCAGTTTAAATTTAAAAAAATCCTTTAAACTGTGTAAAAATTTCAATATTTTCAAATATTTAGAACAACATTGTTCACCTTCATTAATAGTCACCATGCATAAGAATTTTCTTAATATCTTCTAAGAGTTAAAGAGGTCTTCTAAAATTCAAAGAAGTTTTCCAAGGGCTACTGAGAGTTCAGTGAAACAAGTGTTTGTAGCTCACCACTGATGCTGAACTGATCCTACAGCTCACTTATAAAGGGATAATACAGACATTACAGTTGAAATAAATAATTGCTATAGTTCTGATGTCAAAAGATGCAGCACATCCCAGTTTGGCAAACAGGGAGCTCTTATTATTATTATTTTGATTGCACTTGGGAAATACAGGTAATGAGGCATTTCTGTGATGGGGTGATATGATGTTCATTTTTTCAGATACAGCTTTTCCTGGCTGGGAAACTTTCAATTTGCTTCCAGCTGTTCTTCATACTACTCTAAAAGCAAGTTTCATTTCCTCTTTGAAAAAAAACCTCCTTTTCAAAATGATAGGCCATGTGATCTTTCATTGAAAGAGAATAAAACATTTATATGCCGAAGGCTAGAAAATAGAGGATAGTGTTGTTCATCACTGGAGATTTGTGTAAGAGCTTCTAGATTTGAGAGGTCCAGATAAAGAAAAGAAATTAGAATGGGTATGTATCATTCTACTCTCCTCTATTAGTCACATGGGGAGTACACCAAAGGTTGACGATTCCATGAACATGGTCTGGACAAAATCAGGTACTTCAAAGTACAGCTGCATTGAAGTGCATAGAATCATAAATATTTTAAGTTGGAAAAGACCTCTAAGGTCATCAAGTCCAAGCGTTACCCCAGCAGTGCCAAGTTCTCCACTCTACCATGTCACTAAGTGCCACATCTACACACCTTTTAAATACCGCCAGAGATGGTGAATCATATCCTTGGGCAGCCAGTTCCAGTGCTTGATGTCCCTTTCCATGAAGAATTTTTACCTAATATCCAGTCTAGCTTATGCTGGCACAACGGGAGGCCATTTGCTTTCATCCTGTCATCAGGCTGACTCCCACCTCACTACACCCTTCTTTCACGGAGTTGCAGAGAGTGGTGAAGTCTCACCACTCTCTACAGCTAAACACCCCCAGCTCCCATAGCTGTTCCTTTCACTCTTGTGCTCCAGGCACTTCACCAGCTCCATTGCCCTTCTCTGGACATGCTTCATCCTCTCAACATGTTTCTTGTAGTAAGGGGCCCAAAACTGAACACAAGATTCAAGGTGCAGCCTCACCAGTGCTAAGTACAGGGCCCCTGGCAATCACTGGTCAGCTCTAGTCCTGCTGAATTCCTGATACATGGAATGGTTGACACGAGGTATTTCTGCAAATCAGCTTCCTGAGAACTTTTACATGTAAAATAAATGGGAAACTAAGGAAGCTATCTGCCCACAGGGGTTGAAATTGATCTGCTAGAGAAATATCCACAAGATATGTCTTTTAAAAAGAGATGAGTTTTATGTTTTGAAATGTGGTAGTCCAAAAATGGTGACAATTCGGCAGAACTGAAAATGTTGCTCCATCCCTTCCAGTTCTCTTTTTGGAAAATATGGAGCAATTTCAGGAGGAACTTCAGGGAAAGCAGCTCTTTGTGAATTTTTAACTGTATTTCAGTAAATTGAATTCAAGTCTAGAGCTACACTACATGAAGCAAGGGCATACTAGAGCACAAACACGATTGTCCATATTGCTTAATTTGCACCCAGTTTCTGTCAGTTTTGGCCTTTGAATGGTTTCCTCTACTGTGTTTTAATCACAGCAGTCACAGAGAACACAGCTGCTCCTTCTCTTCACTCATCTTTCCTGCTATCTTCTTTCTGCCTCCTATACATGGTTTCTCAAGCTGAAGGCTGTGATGTTTGGTGAACAGCCTCCCTGCTTTGCTGACAGAGAGATCAGACTCACTGCAAGCTTCTTCATTTGTATGCACCACAACCACCTCTGTCTCTGCAGACTAGATCAATCTCAGTATTAGGGAGATTATACTGCTGTCAGTTAACCCTCAGCTTTTGCCTCACATTGCTCTAGCAGGAGGCTACATATAGAAGACTAGATGAGCTTGTCATTTCATTTCACCCATTCAATGTACCAAAAAGGAATTTTGCTTGAGGAAAAAGTGATAGAACTCTATGTAGTTTGTAAGCAAAAGTCCTTCTTGTTTGTGATCTAGTTAAAGACAAAGGTCCTTCTTGAGTAGAGGTGACCTAGAACTCATTCAGTGTTTAGCCAAAAACAACCTGCAAATGTTATGAAGGCAACATTTGGTAGAGCAATGGAAAAAAATGGGGAAATACAGTCAAGATTTCTGAGTTCTGATCCTCTCTCTGACTCAGCCTATGATGTGGCTTAACCTGTCACAAAATAATTCATTCTCTTTCCTTCTAAAACTTTGGAGAAACTTGAAAGACTTTTATTGATGTTTTGATGAAAACTTGCCAAATACTTTGATATCAGTGATGTTTTAAAAAATACAAAGCCACATAAACTTACCAAATTTGTCTCCCCAGCAAAGCTGCATAAACACTTACAACTTAGAGATTTCTGGTGCCTATGGTTTGGAATGGATGATACAAATAATAAATTTCAAAAGAAACTTCAAATTCGAAAAAGTATTTTTTCAAAATAAATCACAAATTTACTCAAGAGCTGCATACAGGATAATAATGTAAGTCTGTTCTTAGCAATGGCTTCATGGTAGTTGAACTTTTTGGTTTGTTTTGTTTTGATTGGTTTGTTTGTTTTGATTTGTTTTGTTTCTCTAATATAATCTTTCACTCCTGAGGGGAAAAAATCTTAACATTAATAATCTCAGCAACGTATTAAGGGAAAAAAACCCTAAAAAAAAAGAGAAAGAGCAATGAGAAGATTTGCCCAAAAGTAATAAATGGACTGGATCATTTCCAATGTGATTAAAAGAGAATTTAGGTTGTAATTAGAAGAGAAAACAACACTTAATTTAGAGATATTTATTCTGTAAGACAAGATTCTTCTATCTTTCTCTGTCTCACAGCCCTCCTAATGCCTTAATTTTCCCATTTGCCTCTATCATTGTGTTCTTTTCATTTGAAAAGTAGAAGTTAGAAAGAAAAAGTGACATGCCTGCAGCCTCTCAGGATTTTTGGCTGCATGTCCTGAAATCATGTGTAATTTTTGTTTATGTGAGTGGCTTAATTGCTGCTTTTAATGTGTCCATTTGGATGTGTAAGAATTGCCAAAGTGGATTCCAGTTACCAGAGCTGCTTGTAAATTTTGTATTCTTGGTTACTTTGGTTGAATGGATGAGAAATAAATCCAGAAATCTAGCACAAGTCAGGGTGGCTTGTGGACTGGGGAGCACAAACATGCAGTTACAATTGTGCTGAAGTCAGAGGATGCCAACAGGGTGCTCAGGAAAGGTTGTGATGGACAGTGCCTGAGCTTGTGTAACCAACAGTGCTGTTAGACAAGTTGTTTTATTATATTGAGTTCAATGTTATTAAACATCTTACCAGAAGGGATCCAAGGAAGAGGGAGTATACATCTACTGTCACATTTATAATGAGGAAAATTGCCTTTTGTTTTATTTTCTTTCATGGGGTGGGTTTGTTGTTTTTTTCCCTTCTTCCTTTTATGTTTTCTGTTTCACAGCTTCAGTTAGTCCTGTCTCACCCCAGCACTTCCTTCTCTAGAAGAGCTCTTCAGCCTTTTGGATGTTCCTCCTACTTCTTGTTGATTTGTGTAAGGGCAGCATTTTAGTAATGCTTTGTCGTAATACTACACAAAAAGACGACACAGACACTGCTGCTCTCCAGGTGAACAGAAAAAAAAAGGACTTTTATTTTCTGACTCCAGCATTTATAGTTTTCCAAAAGTGACAGTGGATTGGAGGGTGACAGTGCCACCTCTCCAATGACACTGGACAGACTAAGAGTCCATCAATTCTCTCCTCCTCCATGAAAGAATGCAAAACATAAGTTGTTTACAGAACTGTGTGTGAGAAAGTTTGTTACAAGAATGCAAACATCAGAAGGCTTAGCAAAGTCTTATAAAATCAGGGTGACAATGCTTGATTGTGAAATTCACTGCTAAAGACTAAATGAGACCATGGAAATATGTCTGCCATATGCCTGACCTCCAAAGCACCTGCCATGTGAAGGGGTTTCAGTTTTATTTCTTTGTTTTTCTGCATGAGAAAAGTTTTAATTTGTGATGAAATTGCTGAAAGAAATGGGAAAGTTTAATGTTATCTTCTCCAGTGGTATTTCTGGCAAATAAGAATGGGACTAGGGCCCTGTTATAACAAGACCGTTTCTGTCGCTTTGTCCAGATCTGAGCATGAAACAAACAATGGAGCAGAGCAACAAGACCACAGAGGTTCAGGAACAGCCCTGGAAGGCTGGTTTAACACAGGAGGATGAAATGTGGGCTGTTCTGTTGCTGCAGGCCAAAGTGGGCACAGCAGCAAAACCCAAGCCAGGCATACAAGCACAAAGAAGAAGCAGGTTTTAAGAGGAGACTGGGTTGAGTTGCCAGAGGGGTGAACTCTCTTCCCATACACTTGGCCTTACCTGCAAGGCACATCTCTTCTTTGTCCTTGCCTTTCCATCAACAGCATGTGATGAGTTTATTGTTAATTTTATGTAAAAATATCTGCAGAATTATGTGATTTTTAATTTAGGGGAGCTGCATATTTGTTACCATTTTTGAAATTATCATTAGCTTATATATGGAAATAACTTCATTTCTTCTCAATTTTTTCCTAAGTGTTTCTGAAATATAAATAGATTAAATACTCCTGTAAGCTAATGAAAGAGGAAAAAAGATGCACAACCAAAATGGTAGACATTAGGAAATACAGTTTGTCAGGAAATTTTGGAATAGTTTGGTTTCTGTGCCAACTTGTGCTTTTTTCCTGTTTTTTAGACTAGAATTTGATCTAAGAACAGCTGACTAGGCACTGGTTATTTATGTTTTAATTATACACACCTTTTGCCTTGAAAATAGAACTGCTCATTGAATAGCTTACACATGGCTTTTCTCCTTTTTACCTGCAAGATATTCACAAAAGTCTTTAACCCAGTCATATTTCTTCCACATCTGCAGCATTCTGCAAAAACCTGGCTTCACAATCAGGAAGTGCAAATGAATTCTTTATTGCTATCCCTGAGCTGGAATGTCAGAAGTTCTAAACCAGGATTTTCTCTTTAGATTGATGATTACATGAGGCAGGAGGTAGCTGGGGAAATCTGACCAGTCATGGTCTGAATTCAATTACTTCCATGTGGACTGAACTCTGTCAGTTAAAAGATGTTTTTATTGTATTTTTTGTTGTTCTTGTTGATATTACAACCCAAGATAGTAAAGTTGCTTATAGCAGATAGAAAAAGATGTCACAACAAAAACAAAAGCGACAACAACAAAAAAATTAAAGAAATAATATCAAGCTAGGAAGACCTCTGAGTTAAATGTGTTGCATAGGTCTTACTGTCAAAAGAATAGGGGAGCACTGATTGTTTTCCCCAGTGCACAGCTGCAACAGTGATGTGAAATTAGAGAACATTCTGTTGAACTCGTACTCATGGTGGTGACTTATTTGTATGAGAGTTCCCATCCCAATGAACAGGACACATCTGAAGTTACCTGTTACCAGTATTTAATAATAGTACTTGAGATTTGACCTGAGCTTTGTTTTTCCTTCTTTCTACAATCATGGCTACTGAGTACGTGACCATTTGTATGAGCTCTTACACAAATACAACTAGGAAATTTTCAATTTAAGTGTATATAATACATTAGGCTTATATGAGCCATTTCAATAAACCAGAAGAATTGATAGAGTTGCATGTGTCAATAAAGCCATTAGCTTCAGGGAAATTACTCACTGAAGCAGGATGTGTTTTGGATTCCACAGAGGAAGGGAAGATATGAGCCGCTTGTTTTTCACTGAAACAGCCCTCCTGATACCACTCCCTAAGCTGCTCGTATTAAGCTTGTGTTTTGAAGCACTTCAAAGCTGCAGGGCTACTTTGAGGAAAGCAGATGCTGGGGTTCAATAAGTGATACTACAGTTAATAATGTGGTTTAAGTTCTGAAATATATACCAAAGATATGAAATCATACAAAATATTGTTTTTCTAATTACAGACTGTGCTCCCACAACTATGCAGTGATGTGCTTGCCTTTAGTCAGGATATGGGTTTTTTATTTCTTTAACATAATTAGGTGCTAGTCAATATAAGAAAAAATTACAGATTTGAGTCGGCCAGTTTTGGAGAGGAGCACAAAATCTCGTTTTATTTGGAAATGAAAGAATTTTTATATCCAGAGGCCCATCCTATTCCCTTCTCAGCTTTGATTAATTTATTTACATATTAACTTGCAGGTTATCCCTGAGTGGGTCTTTAATGTCAGTAGCTGTTGCAAATACCAATCCTCTGTTGTACTCTACCCTGCGCCGATGGATCTGACTGCCCCAAACGACATTGTGACCCGAATTCTTTTCCATAAAAGTCTGGGCGTAGGATGTGGCTCACCTTGGACCTCCACATGGAACAGGATCACTGCTGAGCAGCACTAGCCATGCTCTGCAGGAGCCAGGCTGAGGGCACTGCTGTCACATGTTGAGTTTCATCAGGTAGCATTTTGGAGATGGCTGTAAAGCTGCACAATCTCATTCAATTTCTTCCTGTGATACAATATGGGACAACAATGCTTCTTCCTTGCCACAGGGGAAAAAGGAAACTGGAACATTAATTAGCATCTGGGAGTATGTTTGCATTGTGGTAGATTCATAAGCAGCAAACTTTACCATATTACTACATAAGATCATTACAATACAGTAAAAAAACTGTATACTCTCTATACCTATAAAACTCTCTATAACTATAAACTCTCTGTACCTATAAATACTAAACCAATATTTGTTGTAACACAGCTCCTCCTAGGCAGAAGTAGAGCAACTGTATGTTTGGGGATAGATACGTTCTAATTTCCAGAAACTTCCACTATTGTAAAGGGAAAAAGGAGTAAAGATGAAATAAAAAAACCATTATAAAACCACCCCAACTTATTACTGTTGCTGCTATGGAAACGGAAAAAAGAACAAAAACTACTTGGCAATTTGTTCTGGTTCCTACAGTGAATAAGCCTAAAATACTGACATTTCAAGGACAAAAATTGCTGTCAATAACTGAATATTTTGCTATTCTGGGATTTACCAGCACATTACCTTGGAGGTGTTTAGTTTCTAAACCTTTGTGATTTTTTTTTATTTTTTTGAAGTACAAGACCTTTTAAGTACATGATGCATGTTGTTATGGAAAGGCAAATAATTTTTACATGGAGAAATCAAATAGAGAGTCAATCTAGTCCTGAAATTAGAAATGTATTCACTACATTTTATTTATATTTATAAAGGAAAATGCTTTTGTAAAAAGAAGAAACACATTAAACTTGCAGGTGTGCCTAGCCCTGCAGAGTACATGGGAGCTTATGAAGATTGAAACCTCCTTGTTTAGAGGTTCATTGCCACTCAGTTATAATATACTCAGTGCACTTGTATCTGTATAAGAGGCTTCTGTCGAGATTCCCTTCTTCTGACTTACAGGTGGCTTTTCTCTGCACGGAAGAAGCAGCCAAAGCATTTCTGCCCAATAGTAATGTGAGGTTTAAAATACATTTTTAATAGTCTGCAGTTTGGACTTCTTCTGGAAATGGAGATGCAGTTATTTTATGACACAGAATAAGACTTTCAGTGTGTTTTCATCATGTTTTCTGACTTCAAAAACAATAATAGAATCCTAAACTTACTGGAATGAAATGGCAGCATTCACCGCTTGGCTTGGCAAAAATTTTTTGTTGTTAAAATTTGGAATAGCACAGACAAAATTAAACACAGGAAAGTTTTTATCTGTGGGGGAAAAGGTATCTAGACTCTTCTGGCAAGTAAAAGGTGAGAGAATTCACTTCTGTTCTCCTTTGCCTAGATTTATAGTGGGTGTTCTTGTTGAAAAATATCTCTTCAGTGAGAGATGGACATTCTTTTATTCAAGTTCCTCAAAATATTCTCTATCATCATCTTTCTCGGTCTGTGTTTAAGGCATATGGCATTCTTCTAAGTAATTCTCTCTGATAGATGCTAATTTGATTATCCTCTTATGTGCAACAAAAAGAAATATAATTGAAACATCTTTCAACTATAATTTATCCTCTAGCATCTCAGTGACAGGAATATTATTGATGTGGGTTGGAGAGAAAAAGAAAAATTATGGGACAGAATGGGTGAATGGGTGCTGAAGGTCTTTCAAACCTGAATGACCAGATGGGATCCATCCCATGATGAGGGAGCTGGCAGATGAGCTTGCAAAGCCTCTCTCCATCATTTACCAGCAGTCCTGGCTCACTGGTGAGGTTCCAGATGACTGGAAGCTGCCCAATATGACTGCCATTCATAAAATGGGTGGGAAAGAGGATTCTGGTAACTACAGGGCAGTTAGCCTGACCTCTGTAGCAGGTAAGGTCATGGAACAGTTTATATTCAGTGCAATCATGCAGCACTTACAGGATGGCCAGGGTATCAGGTCCAGCCAGCATGGGTTTAGGAGGGGCAGGTAGTGTTTGACCAAACTGTTTTCTTGTTATGACCATCAGACCTGCCTGGTGGATATGGGAAAGGCTGTGGGTATTGCTGACCTGGTCTTCAGCCGGGCCTTTGACACTGTCTCCCACAGCACACTCCTGGAGAAGCTGGCAGCCCACAGCTTGGACAGGAGCACTCTGTGCTGGGCTCAGAACTGGCTGGATGGCCGGCCCAGAGAGTGGTGGTGAACGGTGCTGCATCCAGCTGGGGCCAGTCACCAGTGGTGTCCCTCAGGGGTCTGTGCTGGGACCAGCTCTGTTTAATATCTTTATTGATGACATGTAATGCGATTCCGGGGTTTTTGGGGTCTCCCCAGCCCCAACTGCTGTGGGTGTCCCAGACAGCCAAGTCCAGTTAAGCACAACCTGTCCGGGTCCCTCAGGCAGGCTCCAGAGCTGCAGGCAATCTTAGCAAGCTCAGCTCTTAAGTGAGATCAGCTCCTTGGTGATTTTCAATTCATTAGTGACTTTGCCTCTTTGCTCTAGACTTTGGCAGATGCAGGGAGAGAGAGGAGAAGCGCTCCATGAGGTTCTACAGAGATGTCTTTATTGACAGCTTCTGCAAAGGGTGACAAAAGAGTGACAGCTCTTCTCCCAAACTGGGCAGAAATAGGGTTTTATATAGGGTATAGGAGTTTTAGGAAACAGTCCAATAGTAAGGGTTGAGGCGAAAGAGACCTATCGTCTTACAGAGAGATAACAAGGGTCTGAAGGCAGAAGAGGGGCTTCTTCTGGTCCAGTCATCATGACTAGGCATTTCTTAGGCAACTGACTGCCAGGGAGGCCTTGCAGGACCTGTGCCTGCTACATGGATGAGAGGATTGAGTCTTTCATTAGTAAGTTTGCAGACGACACTAAGCTGGGATCATGTGTCCATCTGTTGGAGCTTAGGAGGGTTCTGCAGAGAGACCTGGAACAGTTGGATGGATGGGCAGAGTCCAATAGGATCAAGTTTAATAAATCCAAGTGCTGAGTCGTGCATTTTGGCCCAAAACCCCCCTGCAATGTTCTAGGCTGGGGACAGTGTGGCTGGACAGTGTCCAGGCAGAAAGGGACCTGGGGGTGTTGGTCAACAGCTGGCTGAACATGAGCCAGCAGTATGCCCTGCTGGCCAAGAAGACCAAGGGCATCCAGGCCTGGATCAGGAATAGTGTAGCCAGCAGGAGCGGGGAGGTCATTCTCCCCCTGTACTCGGCACTTGTGAGGCCACACCTTGAGTGCTGTGTCCAGTTCTGGGCCCTCAGTTTGGGAAGAGCATTGAGAGGCTTGAGCACGTTCAGACGAGAGCAACAAGGCTGGTGAGGGGCTTGGAACACAAGCCCTGTGAGGAACGACGGAGGGAGCTGGGGCTGTTTAGCCTGGAGAAAAGGAGACTCAGAGGTGACCTTAGAACTTCTCTACAACTCCCTCAAAGGTGGTTGTAGTCAGGTGGGGGTCCGTCTCTTTCTCCAGGCAGCAACTGACAGAACAAGAAGACAAAGTTTTAAGCTGCACCAAGGGTTAAATATTAGATTGGATATTAGGAAAAAAATTTTTACAGAAAGGGTGATAAAGTTCTGGAATTGTCTGCCAAGGGAGGTGGTGGAGTAACCATCCCTGGATGTGTTTAAAAAAAGACTGGATGTGGCACTCAGTACCACGGTTTGTTTAAGGTGTCGACTCAATGATCTTGAAAGTTTCTTCCAACCTAGTGATTTTGTGTTTGATTCTGTGGGTGACCCCTTAATTATGAACTCTAAAAAATTTTACACAACTGTCCAATACCATTTCTTAAGGATCTTTTCAAGCAGAATGAATGTTTAAAAAAGTAGTCATGGAAATCACAGATGATAGGGAAGGCCACTTACGATCAGCAACATTCTCTAGGAGTCAGTGATTTTCCTATAGTATCATTTCTAAATGGTTTTGCAAGCGCACTTCAGTCATAATGGGTGTGATAATCTGGAGGAGGAGATGCTATCGTTCAGAATACTAGCAGCTATAAATACCAAAACCTTCAAACATCTAAATTCCCAAGCATTTCCAAATCAATTAGGTTTTTTCCTACAGAAGAGTTTCATAAATTCACTTCAGCCATTTACAGGAGC
Source organism: Motacilla alba alba (assembly GCF_015832195.1). NCBI lineage: Eukaryota > Metazoa > Chordata > Aves > Passeriformes > Motacillidae > Motacilla > Motacilla alba. The sequence continues at coordinate 12,277,792 of NC_052018.1, forward strand.
CACTGGAATTTCTAATATGTTCTTTAATGCAAAACTTTTCTGACTATAACATAACATAAACACAATACATCATTGTGAGTTGTTACTCTGTGCTTTTATTGCATACTTCTTTTTAAGACGGACAGCTTTAAAACATTTTCCTGTCAAGAGTGCATAATTCTGGAAATCCCTTGCTGTTACAGCATACAGCATCAGAAGCTTCTGCCTTGAATTAGAAGGAGTTTCCAGTTGTATTTTTCTTCATCATTTTCCCAGTATAGCAGTGAATGCAACTGACATTTCTGCCTGGGGCTTTTCAGTGTGCAATCCACTTGTGACACAAACCTGCCTCTCATTTGTCACTTTCTGTCCATAGACAGTAGTCACTGCTTCAAATGTGGAAATTTAAATTATCTATAAAATCTTAGAACTATAACATTGCAGAACCACTGCAGTAGGTGGGGTAAACAACGAATTTAAACTACAGAATAGTTGTCTTATTGTTTTATATAACTGCAAAATATCTATCTATCATACATAAAGTTATATTTTAAGCAAATTTGCTTATATAGCTTGTCTTTGTCTTGTATTTCTTAGTAAATTCAATTCAATAATTTTGACAGGATGAAAGTAATAGTGGATTTAGTACACTGAACAAAAATTCTTTCTTGTCTCTGCTCCAATAAATAGAGCTACTTTCAAAATTTCTGATAATTTATTTACAAGTTAAATAGAGAGAGAGAGAGTTAGGAAATATTTGTAACTCAGATCAGCTGAGTTTTGCCATACCCTGAATGGAGGGGAATAGATAAACTCTGCAATCATATATATAGGTTCATTAAATTTGTCTACAATTATATCAAGATTAATCAGAATTTTGTTTACTATAAAATTTGTCCATTGAATGGTAGCAGCTCACTTCAACACTTACAATACAACAAGTGGATTTTTTGCTGTATGAAGCTGAAGGGTAAAATGCTTGTTATTTATAGAGAAGCCAAGATTACACACTGTATTTTTAGATGTTTGCAGAATAAAGACATCAGGAATATTCATCTGCAGGAAGTGATTTCCCTTACACCAGACTTCCTTTAAAAACATGTCACAGCTTGAAGTGAAGTCACAGCTTACATTGGTAAAGTCATGTTATTGAAGGAATCATTAGTACCAGACTCCATGGTCTTTTAAATGGGTTCAAGACTATGTCAACATATTACACAAGTTGGTGTCAGCAATTTTAAATACATTTGAAATTTGATGCATATCCTACATACACAAAAAATAGGATTTGTACGCTGTGATATCCTAGAATGGTCATTCCTTCTCCCCAAACCAGAAATAATATGAAATGAAGCAGTAATGACACTTCCAGTTAGAAGTATTCAACAGTTTAAATGTCACTCCCATTTGCTGGATCATCCCTCCTTTCCTCTGGAGCAGATATAGTGGTACCATGGAGGAAACATTTTAACAGAGGTCTTCAAAGGGTTAATAAAATTTTACCAAATAATTTTCTAATGAAAACCAGGGAGTTTTGCAAAAAAAGTTTATATTTCTACTCTTCTACAGAGAATGGGCAATACAGATAATTCTAGGGTTTTTTTTTTCCTGACAAAAAACATAGTTGGCCTTGTTGCTTCTGCACTGGTAAACTGAGCAAGGAATGGACCTGAGCTCTGTCACTCTGTCATGTGATTATTCCAGCTCTTAAACCAGTAGGATCCATGGCACGGGTCTTGCTCTAGCTCACTAATGCTTCCTCAGGCAGTGCCTGGATGTGCTGCAAGGTCAGCACCTGCAGGACCATGAGCAATAGAAACTTTGGGTTCGAACCCTCTGTTTTGTGGAAATAAGGAAGACCTGCTGTAAGGACACAGACTGCATAATGATCATAAATGTGCCTGATCTATTTCATTTGCACAGATGTTGCAAATGAGAAGAGAGGGAAAAGTTACTCCTGGAAATGTTTTTGCAGAATAATATTCACTAGGTGAGAATTATACTTCTGTGAGAAGACTTGTAAATATTTCATTCACAGCAATCAGGTTTTATATAAGATTAAACTGAGTATCACTAGATCAGCTTCTGCTTTTGTGCCACATTCCCGCACTGCAACCTGAAAGAAATGAGGAATATTTGAGCTACTTGCTAGTGGGATCAGAAAAAGATACTTGGTCTTCGGTTTGTGGCTGAAGCCAAAAAAGAAGAAGGGTAGTATGGGTATGTGTGCTGTTAAAGATTGATTTGTCATGTCAAATAACTAAGAAAAAGAGGGAATCAAGAACAAAAGAACATTGTTGTATTTTAAGTAATTATCTATTTATCGCTTGTGTTTTGTTTTTTCTTGCTTGGTTGGTTTTCATTGGTTCTTCTTTGTTGCGATGCACTAGATTGTTATTTGGATGCTGCACTGGGTGTTGTGTTATACAAATGTTTTCCCCCTTTCCTCAGATGGTTGTTCCCTTGGTACGGTGGTCTGTCCCTTGTAGCCCCTCCCTTCACCCCTCCTCACTGGTGTCCCCTTGGCTGCGGCCTTCCGTCCCCGCCTCCCATTCCGCGGGTACAAATGTCCCTTGGGTTTGGAGCTCTTCCTCTTTTTTCACCTGGAAGCCCTACAATGCAGATGTCCCCTTCCAGCTAATAAACAGGACATCAGAACCACGTGGAGAAAGAGCGCTTCTCGTCCTTTACTTCGTCCATGTAGGATCCGTGCGGGCTTAAATCCCAAACTAGCTGGGGGGATTTACAGCCCGAAACCCACGGGTTCCTTCACTTCTTAGGTACTAATCTTTCAGCACTGCTTCTTTTTTTTTTCTCTTTTTTTCCTCCTCCCTGTTGATTTTGCCTTTATCTTTTGGAGGGAAGTTGTGAAATTGTTGGTTTCTTATTGGCAAGCATGAAAGCTTGGTATTTTATCATCAGTATTCACTGCACTATTCAGATAAGAATTCACTCTGAATATAACCCTGTGTGAGGAGATTTACTGCAAATTACTGCTCTCTGTGCAAGGTTACAAATGCCAATAAGATACTGGAGGCTCAGAGATAGTACTCAGCCAACACGTAAGGGTCAGCTAGATAAGTAAAAGGCAGATTGTTTTCCATCACACTGATAATTTCTATTTCATTTGGTATTTTGTCCCTGCTTAATTATATACTTTATCTAAGTCAAGTAGAATCTGAGAAAATTTTCATTAAGATTTTTGCATTTAAATAAAAAATAATTAAAATCATTTCTATGCAAAAGAGTGGAAAATTTTGAGTTTGTATTGAACAGATCATGCTAATGCAAGCAGCCACATGAAAAGATGTCTCTAAATTGTCTTTTCTTTCTCTCAAAGTGCAAGCAGTCACAGTGTCAGCACATTTCACTTGCAGATTCCTCACTCGGATCTGAGAGTTTTTCAATAGTATTCATCTCCAAAAAGGATCAAAGTGGTGAATAACCATCCATTTCCTGTCTCTAAACTCCTAGAGCTTGCTGTTGTACTAGATTTGCTTCCACTGACTCCCCTTTTCCTAAGTACATCAGGCCGTGCATATGTCAAACATGAACACAAATAACTGTGTGGACAGTAAATATATTTGGATACTACAGCACTTAAATCACAGATGTTTTCAGTTTTGTTAATGAGATGGCTTCCCTGGGCTGTGGTGGAGATGGTGCAGTGAGGAAGAGGAGCCAGTTGGGTTAACATGGGTACACAGCATGGGTACACAACCTCTTTGTACTGCTAGGAGCCTTGGTAGTGAGCACAGGTTCCTGCTGGGAGGCGTTCATGGGCTCTTCCCTGCTCCATGAGCCCCTCAGATGGAGAGATGATCCCCAATTCTGGAGCATGGCTAGGGGACTTCCTCCCTAGAGCTATTCTTCAGACACTTTTGGTTATCCCAGTACCCCAACACACTTGAGTGACATTATCTTTAGTACTGGCTAAAGAAAACCTTGCTGATGATCAGATCGTTTCAGTTTTGATTTGTTGTTGTTTTCTAATTTGGTTGACTATTACTGATGCTCATGATATGCTTGTTCTGGACACTATGAGTGGGACTTGAAGATTTACAAGTTGTTTTTGCCGTTTTGGCTACTTCCTTGGTTATAGCAAAACAATCCTGCTGCCTGAGACAGGGGGATGATCATGTTTTCAATCTCAAATATTAGACCTCTGATTTATGAAGAATCTGACTGGGATTCAACACATAAACAGATTTTTATCCTGTTCTGGAAGGGGATCCAGAAATTCAGTCTGGACCATATTAACCTGTATTCTTTTAGTCTGCACTTGACCTTCAAATTCTAAAGCCTTAAGTAGAGAAATTTGTAACCAAGGAAACATGAATTATTTCCCTTATTATTCAGTGAATTTGACACAAACTACAGAAAGCATCCATCCATTAGCACTCTAAAGCTAGAATGTTGTCCTACTTCCTTTCCTGTAATTTCTTTCTATCTTTGATAAATGACTTATAGCTTCAATGTCAGCTATCATAGATATACAGACCATGGTAGAAGAAATAAAAAGAAAAAAGCAATTATGCTCCTTGACGAATATGAAGAAAGATTTATGATTTCTCTTTCCTCTGTAGATGAAATATTTCTTGCAGAAGTACAGTACATTTCCCAGCAGTTTCCTCTGAAAAGGGTTGTGATGGGAGGGGGTGGCGGCTCTGTCAAAGATCCCAGATTGTTATGATTATCTCTGGTTTTAATTAACAGTTTTGACACCTTTCAGACAGACCTAATTCTGAGAAAGTGCCGATAAGAAGAGTGATAATGTTATGATTAATGCACATAATCGGGACTAGAAAGACCAAAGTTAATACTGTAGGTTGGCTACAGAATTCTCTGCTCTGTTTAAAAAAATGTTCAAGATTTTCTAAGCTTAGTTAAACCCTAGCCAGGCTGAGTACGGGAGAAAATATGAACATGGCTTTTTAGTGAAAGAGAGAAGGTGATTAGAAATAATCAGTTAATACCAAATGATTTCTTTGGCTTCTACTGCAGAAATAAAAATGACATCCTGTATGACTTTTAAAGATAATACTGAATTTTCCATTCTTTGGGGTTATATTTTCTGGTTTTCTTCTTTCTGTGTCTGCAGCCATCTGAAGTGCACCAAATAAACAAACATGCACAAACCAGAAGAGTTTCCCATGTTGCTATGTATGCAGATTTGTTGCAGGCAGGAGTCATCCAACTAAAAACTTGCAAGGAAACCTTTTTGTGAAATTTCTTGACAATTTATGTTGAAAATCAAGGTGTGAAATTGTGAAGGTGAAAACAGCAATGAAATTGTTCAGAGCCTTTTACTATAAGTACACAATTTATTATTATCTGTCATAGTACAAAAACAATTGGTGTCTGGGGAAAAAGAAGGAAACTTGACTTGGTGTGTATAGAATTTAAGATTAGTTCAAAGCCTGCCGGTGTAACTATATCACATTGGCAAAATTATATGATTTATGGGCTGTTAATTAAATCTCCCTTCTTTGTGTCATTACAAATATCTTTATCCAGACAACCAAGCCATAATTATCTAATGACTGTACATGGCATACTGATGAAAAAGTAGACTCAAACAACTCAAAACTTGGCAAATATGACAATAAAAAACAACCACAAGCAGAATGCTTGTCAACTATTCACAAATAAAATTGACTATACGATCAGTAAATAGTCCTTGCATTTTCAGTAATCATGTAATGAAAATACTTTTATAAATATATTGACTGCAACCTCAGCCAGTTTGCTGATGACACTGACACCAGACTGTGTGATGTGATCAAACATCTGTGCAAACCTCATGAAGTTGAGTCAACAAGGCCAAGTGCAAGGTCCTGCACCTGGCCCAGGGCAATCCCAAGCACAAGTACAGCCTGGGTGGAGAATGGATTGAGAGCAGCCCTGGGAAAAAGGACTTGGGAGTATTTGTGGATGAAAACCTGGACATGTGCACTCACATCCTAGAAAGCCAACCACTTCCTCGTCTGTATCAAAAGATTATATGGTTCAGATTAGATAATGGGGGGAAAAATCACTAAGAGAGGGGTTAGACACTGGAATAAGCTGCCCAGGAAGATAGGGGAGTCACCATCTCTGGAAGTGTTCAAGAAGTGTCTGGATGTGACATCTGGGGATTTGGTTCAGGGGTGATTTTGTTGGTGCTGGGTTGGCAGTGGAATGACATTATCTAGGATATCTCTTCCAGTCTCGATGAGTCTGCGATGAGCACTGCAACCAGGGGGTCAAGGCTCTCATGAGCCCTCACCTGGAGTACTCTGTCCTGCTCTGGAGTTCTCAGCATAACAAGGACATGGATCTGTTGGAGCAAGTCCAGATGAGGTCACAAAGATGCTCAGAAGGCTTGAGCACATCTCCTACGAAGACAGCCTGAGAGAGTTGGGGTTGTTCAGACTGGAGAATAAAAGGCTTCTGGAAGACCTTATGACACCTTATGACACCTTTTAGTACCTAAAGGGGATTCTAATGAGCTGGAAAGGGACTTTTAAAAGGACATGTGGCAATAGGATAAGGGGAAATGGCTTCAAACTGAAAGAGGCTAGGTTTACATCAGATACAAGGAAGAAATTCTTCATTACAGGGTTGATCAGACATTGGCACAGGTTGCCCAGAGAAGTTTTCAATTCCCCATTCCTGTCAGTGTTCAAATGTGGTCTTCAGGGCAGCCAGGACAAGGGTGAAAGATGGAGAAATCTTGACTCCATGTTTCAGAAGGCTGGTTTATTATATTTTGATATATATTATATTAAAAAAACACACTAAAACTGTACTAAAAGAACAGAGAGAAAGAGGCATCAGAAGGCGAGACAGGAATAGAAAGGAATGAATAACAAAGGCTTGTGACTCCCAGAGAATCTGACCCAGCTGCCTCCTTGATTGGTTATTGAGTAGAAACACCTCACATTGACCAATCAAGGATACACCTGCTGCATTCCACACTAGCAGATAATAATTGTTCACATCTTGAAGCTGAGGCCTCTCAGCTTCTCAGGAGAAGAAAATCCTGACAAAAAGATTTTCATAAAATATCGTGGCTACATTCAAGGCCATTTGGATGGGGCTTTGAGCAACCTGGCCAAGTGGAAGTTGTCCCTGACCATGGCAGGGGATGGAACCAGATAGGCTTCACTGTCCCTTTAAAGCAAATCTATTCTACAGTTTTATGATTCTACATTCAAAGTATTTTATTAAGGTAGAACCACCTATGGTAGTTGCTATAATAATATGAATTCCTTGATTCTATCTGGCTAATAAAGTTACCAAAGGTAGGGTTTTTTTTTTTGAGAATAACTTTAAGACTAAAGAATATCTAATTATTGTTATTATATTATGATTGAGCTAATGACAATTATATGGGAGTTAGCTTTGCCCAGCAAATAAAAGCTATATTTGTGGCAATCAAGTCTATATATTATAATGTAAGCAATCTCTTTCATAAAATGAGTTGTGCAAGGATGCATTTCTCGTCACTTGATCCATAAAGGGAAAATACTGTCATTAAATAGGTTTGAGATCTAGCAGCTCCAGATAAAAATTCAGTACTCATAGAACAAAGTTGGGTTTTTCTCTATATAGTCTCATTATCTGGTCCATAACTTCTAGAATACATAACATTATTGGACACCACTACAAGAAGCATTAAAATGGAGCAGTAAAATATTTTAACCGTTAACATGCAGAAGAATATGATAAAAATTTTGTGCCTCTGTAAATGCTCACTAAATCTTGATTTTCTTATTTGCTTGAGTACATAAATTTTGTTATGAGAGTTCAGACAGCTAAGATGGCTTCTTTTTGCTGTAGTATTCTGTATTTGCATAGCACCTCTCCTCTAAAAGGGTGGCTACATGTGACAGGTAAGTATTGCTTATATTTCTGTCTTTCCTTTACCCTTCACCCTCATCATCTTGGCCACTATTTCTTGTTGTCTTCTACGCTACACCCTATTCAGCATTATGGAAGGCCCAATACTGATGAAATTGCTATTGTACTATTTATCAACAGAGAATAAAATATCAACAGTGAAATGGGAAAGGATAATTACTAAATGTCAGAAAAGGGGACAGGTGAAAGCATTCTATAGTTCTGATATTACTGACATTACATTTCTGTGAAAAAAATGAAGAAAACTGAAATTATTTTTCTTCACAATATTAACTGGTTCTAGTACTATCACAACTTCTTTTGTAATAAAAGACAAGTAAGCATCTTAAAGGAATCAGATAATTAATTCTGGAAAAGTGCATGAGATAGAAGGGAGAGTTTTTGTCTATGGTACAAAACTTCTATCACATCTATACGACATTGCCATCCATCACATCAATTTCATTTGATTCTCTATGCATTTAATTTGATTTATTTTTCCTGACTTCTATCTCTTGCTGTGGTGTTTTGTATGCCCACCAAAGCCACTCTATCACTGCCCTCCTCACCTGGGCAGGGGAGAGAAAATGTAACAAAAGGCTTATGGTTGAGATAAGGGCAGGGAGAGATCACTCCCCAGTGACTGCCAGGGGCAGAACAGACTGAGCCTGGGAAATTAGTAAAACTCATTGCTAATCAAAAGCAGAGCATGATAATAAAAAGTAAAACAAATTTTAAGACACCTTTCCTGTAGCCTCCCTCCCTCTAGCTTAACTTCATTCACAGTTCTTTATTCCTCCCCTCCCAGTGGCTTAGGGAGGTGTGGAAAGGGAGTTATGGTCAGTTCATCACGTGTTGTTTCCACTGTTGTTTCCCCCTCAGGGAGAGAAGTCCTTCCCCTGCTCCAGCATGGGGTCCCTCCCACAGGAGACAAGCTTCCAAGAACTTCTGCGACATGAGAGCTTCCCATGGACTGCAGCTCCTTGTGAGCGGGTCCCTAGTGTGGATCCCTCCCAAGGGATGCAGTCCCTCAGGAACAGTCTGCTCCAGTGTGGATCCCCCATGGGGCCACCAGTGCTGCCAGCAAACCTCCTCCAGTGTGGGCTCCTCTCTCCATCAGCCACAGGTCCTGCCAGGAGCCTTTCCAGAGTGGGCTTCCCACAGGATCACAGCCTCCTTCAGCCACTCACTGCTCTGGTGTGGGTGTCCACCAAGCACCCATCCTTCTGCACTGACCTTGGGATCTTCAGGTTTGTTGCTGTCATGTGTCCTCACCCCATCTACTCTTCTACAATTACTTCTGCCCAATAAGTTTATTTTTCCTTCTAAAATATGATATCACAGAGCTGTTACCACCACTGCTGACAGGCTGGCCTTGGCCAGCAGTGAGTCCATCTTGGAGCCTCTGACCTTGGCTCTGTTGGACGTGAAGAAGCTCCTGGCACCTTCTCAGAGAAGCCCTTCCTACTGGACCCTCTGCTATGACAGCACTGCTATGCAAGCCCAAAACATTTGCTCTCTATCCAAAACAGAGAGACAACAGACAATTCAGCTGTCTGAACATAAGCACTCCTGTCCATTTGAGTTAGCCTAGAGATGCCTCCAGCTGCTGCTTCAGAATGGTGTGTGACGTGCCAACACATGTATTGCAATTGTCAATACCGTGCAGGTGCTTGGGCAGAGTGGGACATCCCAAATCACGTGTTTAGGGGTCTGAATTGAGACCACACATATGCACATTTTCAGAATATAACTCATCCTCTGTGTTTGAACCATGTGGCTCACAATGATGAAGTGCATTAGGAGGAAGTACCTACCCTTTCCATTTAGCAGAGAGAGTTCAGGGATTTCACTCAGTTGGCTTCTGTGGCTATGCTTGCCACTAAATATGTGTTCATCATAACTGGCAAAAATAGAAAAAAATATCCAAACAGTAATATTTCATAATATCAAATTCAAAAATTGAACCCAAATTAGAAGCACCACCACTGCCCAGTCTCCCCAAAAGTGTTAGTAGACATTAAGGTTATCCTCCCATTGTGAAACTTAATCTTCTACTAGGAAAAAGCCATTGGACATTAATTAGGAGCAGTGACCTGTGAGAAAGTCTTTAAAAAGAGGACTGGAATACTTTTTGTGTTGCTGTTGCCATTGCTATTGTCAGATATGTCAACACAGAAGATAGTGAACTTTTGGGGAAGAAACCTCTACTGGAAATTTTTTAAAAAAATATTGCTAATTTTATCAAAAAATGTTAATAAATCACACAAAATTGTATCTTCCATAAAAAACTGAAGCTGGCACTGAAGTCCTAGCAAATAAGTAGTTCAAAAGTTAGAAAGTTAGACAGTTAGGCCTCTCCAGTTTAGGCCTTTTTATTCTTTTAATTTGCAATAATATCTTGGCCACTAGTGCACAACATCCTTCTTATCTTTCCTGACTGATCTGTTCAGTTTTCCACAAACATACCTTAATCGTCTTTGGAGCATGGATTAGAAAGCAGGTGTCTGACTTCTCGGGGGCCTGTCCTAACCCCACCCTGCAGAGCTGGTCAGGTGCCCCATCGCAAACTGTGTCTGCTTCCACACAAGCTCCAGAGTCAGGCAAGGATCCAGTACAGTAACTGAAGGTAAATCCTATAGTTATTCTTTTGGGTAGTATGAAAAAAGGCAAAAGGTTTTTGAAAAATCATCATTATGCTGAATCCAAAGCAATTACTCAAACAGCTAATAATCCACTGCTTATTAGTACAACATGTTTTTTTTGTGCATCTGGATGTGGGTGTTAAATCCCAAACAGCTGTTAGTGATTCCCTGCTGTATCCCTGTATTTTTATTATTGTAATCCATGTATCTCTTGAATATTAGAAGCATTTTAACACATAAGAGTTACCAAGCAACTGCTCAAGATAGCTTTATTATATGCACATTTCTTGCATGCTTCATGAGGCTGCTCTGTGAACAGAATTATCAAAGCACAGGAACAGAACACTAAGCTAGAGAAAGAGACCAGCTAAAGGAGACAGCAATTTTAGAGGACTAATTCTATGAAACTCACTCTATTTAATAAACATCAAAGACTCAGCATAGAGGATGTTAACCTTCTGCAGCTCCTGGCTTCACGTTCTGACATGTGAGTCTGGCTGCAAGCTTCATGCCACAAACAGGATTTTAAAGATTTAAGTCTTTCTATCTTGGCCTTAGAATTATTCTTGTGTAGAGGATATTCTCAAACATTCAACCTTAAGTACAAACCTAATGACCCCAACATAAATGAGCAGCTCAATATGACAGTTTGTATGTGGTAGTAGTGCTCCTACAATGCAGTGTCAGTATTCCTCATTTTATTTAGTCTAGCTTGTGTGCCCTTTAGTTGCACCTCATCATATTTTTAGGCCTTTTCTCCAATATCAACAGTGCTCAGACCTTACATCTTTTATAAAAGTGAGATATTTCCTGTAATCACATGATTTCTCAAAGCTGCAGTGCTTGGAAGCAAGCAATTACATAATTATTTTCTATATTGGTCAAAATAGTTTGATTATGGTAAGATTCTAAGAAACTGTCATGCCATGGTGTTTTTAGTGAACTGCAATTTATATACACCTCAATGCTTAAACTGTAACAAACATACAATTTAATTAGAGATTTGAGGAGAAGATGGTAATAATGTTCCTTTCTGGAAAATTAGGTGTTTCTGAGAATGATGATACCCAACAAGACTAGAGCATTAAAAAGAAAAGTCAATATATGAGACATGAAATGTTGTTCATTGAAAGGATTTTGGGTTTAAGGCTAAGTACATTATTACAAAATATGATTTTTTTCAGTCTGCAAAATACAAGCTGCTTTTCTTTCCTTCTGTACTTCTAACTCCAAGTGTGCTATGGCATTGTAGAATGAATTTTCTTTATTTTTTTGCTAGCAGTAACGCCCACAAGAGGATATGCAGGAGTTAGCACATCTCCTGCAGAGCTTGTGTTCAGGCAAAATTAAGAAATCTTTCTGGTTAGCAGCTGACATGGAATAGAGCTATTTGTCTTTTCTGTGTAACCTTGAGAATTCCAGCTTCCAGGAACACAGCTTACTGCTATGCTAACAGGTCTGTTACTGACAGGCAGTTGTCTTAGGCTTTACTGCTTGCCTTGGAATCAAAATAAATCCATTTACTGGCTGCTATGCTTGGACTCATATTGATGTTCAAGCAGAGCAAGCACCAGTGTCTGATCTACAAGTTGAGTAAACTGTTTCTGTATAAATTAGAGTTTTCATGTAGAAATGCAGTATGCTTTCGCATAGCTAATCAAATGGGATGAAAACATGCTGAAAAGCTGTAGCATCCATATTTTCCATTAAAAGGATGCTCACCTTAGAGTCAAAGAAAGTGAAAAGCTCTGCAGGATAACCTAAAAAAAATAATTGTATGTTATTAGCAGGGCACATGTAATAGTTTTTCCAAAGTATCCTTCTGGGTCAAATTGATTTCAGATTACCTGGAATATGAATCCACATCAAAAGCTGTGGCAATCCTTTCTTGAGCAAGTCTCATACCAGCACTGACGTAGTGGTTGCCATAAATTGCCACCGGGAAAAGGGAGCATTGAAGAAAGGATGGGATGACTTTCTGTCCCTCACCTAAAACCATAGTGGAAACCATAGCAACAGTGGAGCAGGAGACTACAGCATGTTTCATATGGCATAAAGAGCATGATAAATCAGGTAGACTCACACTGGGACCTTTTAATTTTTAAGTGATTTATCACAACATGTGATATTTTATGATGAAGAAGATTTGCTTATGGGATGCCTTATTTGGTCCATTAGTGACTGGCCACACAATTTCAGACATTAACATCTGCTTCTCTTCCACTAAGCAGCTCTAAAGTTACACCTGCAGTTGTGTGTCATAAAGCATTAACCCCTCAACACTATCTGAATGACTCACCTTTGTTAGAGAACGGGTGCACTGATTTTTGAAGATGGACTAGCAAAACTCAACACTAGAATGGCACAAAGCGTCATAATGGTCATGCTGTTTCAGGCATCTTCGGAAATACACTCGCCAGCCTTTCCCCACTCACCTGAGGAATTATGCAGGATAATAAAGATCATTTAAACATCCTCTCTTCAGACTGCTCCATTTTAGCTGTTGATGGAACATGGCATTGTCAATAGAATATGCTCCTACTAAACTGCTTTCTGTGTGTAATATCTGGGAAAAAAAAAAAACCAGCTTTTTTTTACTGGAAACCCAGTATTTCCTTTTGCATAATACATTAACACCCTGTCACCTATAAATACTCAGACTCAACCTCCTGTCAGATTCCATTTGTATTTCTATTTAATATTTTCTTCCTCTTCTGTCAGCACACTCTTTGATACTCTTTACCTTTTTACTGTCTTCTTGGGACCTTGTCTGCACATGAAATTAATTTGGCAACTCCTTTTGAATATTCCTGTTTCTAAATCTTACTTTTAGGTTGATTTAATTTCTGAAGTTACTTAAATAGGTGATAAAATGCCATAATGAAGATTTCTAAATACATTGGTATTCAGGAAAAAATACTGCAGATTACAATCATTCTCTACCTTAATCCAAAATAACATTTTATTTCTGGTCTTAAAATAAAGTCAATTGCTACTGAGACTCTCCCTAGTGAAGTGAGACCATGATTGATGTTGAAAATATAATTAAATGAATAATATAATATAATGTAATTTGTAATCATAATATTGTTCTACCATAGCAGTCTTTTTTAAGTCTACTTTAATCATATCTTATATAGTTCTTGCAAGCAATGAATGATTCTGGGTATAGAAGACTTCTTATCTGATAGACTTCTACTTTCTGCATGACCATTGCAATACAGAAGTGTCCAAAGATCTTCTACAGTGAATACTTTTAATTTGATTAATATGGTCTGCCTAACTGATTTTGTTTCATCTATTTGTTGTACCGCTCATCACTTTGAGCCACTAACATGGGGGGTCCCCACACCATTCCCCTGGCTATGGATGGAATCTGGAGGATTTGAAAAAGGAAGATTTATCTCTCAATTTCTGACTTTTATCTTGAAGGCTGCCTCATCTGGACATCTTCTCAGCTCTGGTGGATTGACCTCATTATTGGGATATTGAATCCCCAACTGCCTCCTCTTCTTTCTTGTCCTCCTCTTCCTCCTCTTTCTCCATGGTGTCTTCATATGTCTGCACTGCGGAATGAGAAATGTCCCGGGAGGGACGCTCAGCACTGAGACCCTTTTCCTATACTCAGCACCGTCATTTTCCCTGCCCGTTTCTGGAAATTTCCAACCATATGTCTCCAAGACAAATCCTAGGGCAATCTTGGGGGACAGTCTGCCTGCTAGGAGGCAATATCATTAAATCTACCCATTTCCCAAATGCAAGCATCCCTAACTCTCACTCATGTGGGGCAGCAGGCAGGTTGCACCATACCTGCAGAAAAACTGCAAAAATGTTTTTTCTGGGCCATGTGGACATGTGGTTTAGTGCTGTGCTATACAGTCACATGCAGTCTGTCACAGAGGGAGATAAGAACTGGGGGGTAGTTTTAAATAAAGAGTTTATTTTACTCAATATTCTTACTCCTTCACCATCAGTCCCCCCAAAACAAAGAAAAATTTATTATTATCCATTTCTACCAGTGAAACTCTTCTCAGAATTGGCCTTAAAGACATAGAAAATTACCTCAGCACAATTATATATATTGTTGATGCCAGTCATGGAAATCTTATAATTTCTTTTTGTTTGAAAAATACATATGTGCTTGTATACATATATTGCAACTGAGAAAAGCTACTGCTTAGCAAATAAAAGCATATTGTCAATGGAAAATTTGTCACAATCCCAATTTTCTACAGGCTCTTACAATGACACATTTTTATAGCAGCTTTTTTATGTCACCAGTGCACTTGCTGAGAGTAGACAGATTTTAGGGTTTTACACAGGTTAAATTACCTTATGACATTGTATGATTGCTTTGCAACACAGCAATAAATCTACGGCATCCAGTGCTTGGGTCCTAGGCACTAGGAACATTATTTAAAGCAAGGAACTGTCATGAAGATTCTGCACTCACTCTTTGCCCCAATTCAGTTCAAGAGGAGGATACAGCTGCTTCATGCTTCCCAAGATTTTAGCAAAAGAAATCACACTTTTTGTTCCACACTTTTTATTCTGCTTCTGCTATTTACATAGTTAGGATACAGACTGAAATAAATAAAGACTTCTTGCATTTAAAATCTAGTGAGATCTGATCTCCCACTGAAGGGAGAGGGTTCAGGAGCTGTAGTTTTATTATCAGTAACTTTGGGCATCTGCCCCTGATCTTTCCCTTTGCCTGGGATTATAACAGTTATTTTCTGCATTGATGAAGGAGGAAAATAAAAAGAGGAACAAATGTCAACACAGTGATGTGTTTAAAAGGTCAGAATTAAACATTAAGTTAGGTCTGCTGTGGGACAGGACAGCAGTGCACTAAAAAGGGAATGACCATCCCTGAGGAAGTGTCCTGGCAGTTCTGCACCAGGGCAACAGCCAGGAGTTTTCACTGGGTTTGCCAGCAAGGGCACAGCTCCCTCCACAGTGGCACCAGGGACAGTGAAAAGCCAGTCTCTGAACTCTACATGGACTCCATAACTCTGCCCAGCTGCCAGTGGCTCTGCACTGTCCCTCAGGCATGGAGATGTCACAGCTCCAGCTTCTTGAAAATCTACTAGGCAGTTTCCAAGCCATTGTCAGATCCCATTGGCAACAGACCTCAAGGCTCTTGTTTCTTGTATGAAAACAAAACATATATCTGATATATCCCTGATTTCACTTTATAATATATAATATGACTGGAAACATGTCACTTGTAAATATGGACAATATTTCACTTAATTTTTATTTTAATCAATATCTCAAGGAATATTCCCAAGGATTTTTGTTAATACTGACTTTAAGCAATTAACAGATGTGATTCTTCTGCCAAATGTTAATTAAAGTAGTTTAGTTAAAAATCTGTACTAGGACTAGATCTCTAAAGGATGTGCAGAAATTCTCCTTAAAAATCTGGTGCTTTTCCACAGCAAGTTAACTATCTTTTCCACTCATGTTATGATGAATTCTATAGGAATTTATAGGAACTTCAAAGCAGCCTGGACCCCAGAGGATGCATTAAGGAGCCTGCAGAAGACCTGTCAACAACTAGTCAATGCTCCCTCTCACCTATCCACCACCTAAAACCAATTATGAACAAATGTCAGGGAAATTATAAAATTTGCTGCAAGATGATAAATCACAAAAGGAACAAAAAAAAAAAACACATAAAAAACCAAACCAAAACAAACATTAAAAGCTCCAAAACAAACAAATTTTAAAAAAACCACAAAAAAACCCACCAAAATAGTTGTTAGTCACAGGGAAATATAAATAACAACAAGCTTTCCCTGGTGCTTCTGCTTCTTTTTCTTCTTCCTCCTCCTCTTCTCCTTCTTCTTCCTCCTCCTCTTCTCCTTCTTCTTCATCATCATCTTCTTCTTCTTCTTCTTCTTCTTCTTCTTCTTCTTCTTCTTCTTCTTCTTCTTCTTCTTCTTCTTCTTCTTCTTCTTCTTCTTCTTTTCTCTTCATATATTTTATTTTGATTTTGTTTGTTCTGAGCACCATCTGCTGGATGTTGCCAGCTTGCACTAATATCCCTCCCTGGAGTGAGAAGAGGTTATCACACACACAAGCTGAGTGAGGCAGACCCTGCTGTCACATACAGACACCACCTTTTATATAAATATCCTCCAAATCCTCACAAAACATAGGCAACTGGCATATGTTTCATCATTTATTTTTAAACACACGAGAGGCACTCAGTAGGTCATGGATTGCATCAGTGCTGGAAGTGCTAAAATAAATCAGTGGTCAGTGGTACAGCTGAGTGCTCCTGTATCAGGCACTAATTTGCTCTTACCTGCAGACAGGCAGAGTGTGCCTGGACAAAGACCAGCTCTAATCCTAATTATCAGACTCATGTTTATTTAGTGCTAAAAAGGTGTAAAAGGAGGAGTTAAACCTTCCACTTTTGTTTTAGGCTTACTACCCTGCCTTGTGACCACAATCTGATGTGTTTGCTCCTTAGAAAATCCCAACGGAATTTCTCAAAAATGTCTGGTTTCACTGACTCTAGGACCTCCCCATTAGAGCCTATTAGACTTGTATACTGAAAACACAACCTCATCTCATCTTGTAAACCTCAATACACCTACTTTAGAAGCCTTCCAAACTATGTGTATGTAAGCTGTGCTATTAAAGTGTCCACACTGGTCTTTATTAGCTGCTGCTTAATTTTTTTAAAATTAATTTTGCAAACAAACTTTAGGGGTTTTGGGAGGTGTTCATGCAGATCTTGGGGGAAATATAGCAATATTGTACACTGTTATCTGTGCTGAGTCACTAAAATACAATTATTATCTGTGTGGACCTGATATAGTTAAGAAGAGAACAAAACACTTTTGAGCAGAAAAGTAACCCTGACAGAGCTATAGCTTGAAGAGGGAATGAGATAAAGAAGGAACCCTCTCTTCTAGAATAAGGAACCCTCTCTTCTAGAACTGTCTTTTATTTTTTGCCACAAATCACCTGATTTCTCCCTGAAAACTGAGGCAAATGGAGATGTTGCTAAGGGCAAAGGCCAAACTAACTAGTGAAGAGAGAAGGAGCAAAACAGAACATGTCTTGAATCATATTTGAGAGGGATTCTATCCATGTGCCCTAAAATGCAAGCCATAAAGAACACGTGCCAAACAGAAACCACTTCAGGACAATTTCCACTTACTAGTTTTCCTTTGGTAGCACAGGATATATAGGCCAAACCAAATATACCGTCTGCAGTGTTTACAATAAATTCCTTCTACTTTGGACTTACTGTGACTATATGAAGAATATGGGAGTGTAGATAATAGTATGTGTCTGCAAAGGGTACATCAAGAACCATCATTGTGAATGTTAAAACACCCTCATAATTTCCTTAGAGACTTTCTTTTCTGAAATGAAAAAGATGATGAAAATGTTGCTTTTTTTTTCCCCCTTCCTTAGTCCCATTGTGATTGCTCTAGCATTCCAAAAGATAATATTCAGGGGTTTATAAGCAAAGAAATAGATTGCTGGGGGTCAAAATAAAAAAGTGAGAAATCATTTTATGCCATCATCAAAAGATGAAATCAACAGCACTATTGTTAATAATTTACTCCAGATGGCACAGCACTACTGCCACTCTGATCCAATTGAATTTGAAACAAAAATATTTAAGATTTATGGAAAGATTGAGGAAGCTGATGTTCTTATTTCCTGAAAATGTTCTTGCAATGTCTGACAACATTAAAACACGTTTATTGAGGTAAAATCAGGGAGTTGTGCCATAATACAGGTTTAAATGGATCTTTGGAAGTCATGTATTCAACTCCCCACTCAAAGTAGAGCCTGTTGCAAAGCTGAATCCAACTTTGAAACCATAAGGTGGTCAGGGCTTTGTCAAGCCAAACTTTGTATCTAAGGATCAAGATCCCACAGTCCCTCTGAGCAGCCCATTCCAGTGATTTATCACCCTCATTATGGTAATTGGCTTTGTCTTACTTCTTAATTGGGATTTTAGCTGTCTGCAGCTTGTGCCCATTTCCCCCAGCACTGGAGGCTGTGCATCTCTAAGAGGAATCTGGCTCCATCATCACTGTAAACACTCACTAAACCATTGGAGAAAAAGCAGTTTGTTTGCTCTTCTGTGGGCTGGACAAACCCATCTCTCTACAACCATCTCCATGTCTCACGTACCAGTCCCCCAATCATCTTGATGGCCCTCTGCCATACTCAGCTCAATTAATCAGTGTCTTCTTTGTGCTGAGAAGCACAAAATTAGACGTAGTGCTTTCATGGCAGTCTTGGAACTGCTACACTGAATAGCCAGCAGCAATCACATCCCTCTTCCTGTGCCTGTGGTCATACTAGTACAGTCCTTGATGTTCTTAGGCTTCACTGCAATACATACAAACCAGTTGCATATAAACCAAACACTGCTGGCTATTGTGTTGCTCTAATATAATTGTAGTGTTGTTGTGATGGACTGTAACTGAATTTCCAGAGAAAATGTGTCATTAACTGCAGTTGTTATTTAATAATAAACATAAAATGTAAGCCATGTTATCTATTTTAAAGATAATATCTTAACGAAGTTCTGTAAGCTGGAGAATCCCTCCTACGAGCTATACAACAAATACCATGTGGAAGACACAGCAAATGCAACTGCAGTAGAAGCACACACCCCTTTGCACTGCTGCAGTCAGTTTTATCCAACACTAATGAAGTTTGTAGAACTCCTACAGAGCAGATAATTATTACATTATGCAGAGGGGAGGAACTGAAGCATAAATAAGCAACTGAACTAATTTTGAAGTCCGCATTTATGGCCTAAATGACCTCTTACTGAGTGGGAGTTTTAGGAATGATTTAATTAGAGAAGAACTGGGTCAAGGCTAAATGCTTTTGAAAATCTCAAGCTACCTCTTCTAACTCAAGGTCAAACATAGAACAGAAGTCAAAAGAAGGCTCCACTCCTAATCCTTTAATTTATTTATGCATATCATACTCATAAACAGTGAATCAGATTCCTCCTGCCAAGGTTCTAACATTCCCATAGGGAGCAACACAGAGTAAAAAAAGGGGAAAATTGGTTAGTTCCACAGTTCTGGGGAATAAAAATAGTCAGCTACAGAGTGGAAGGATGTAATAGTATATAGGGTTTTTAAACCATTTTGTAATTCAGATATTTAATGTTTACGTACAATACATTGGTGTTCAGAACATTTTTTACAAATTGCAAATAAATTATATCCCACGAACACCATTTTTATCAGGGCAACCTGTCAAGCTACCTTCTTGACCACATATTTTCACAGCATGATAAGTTTGCTTATCTTCAAATCCTGAAATATCTTTTAGAAGCTGCAAGGACTTTTTCTTTCTATTTAATAATATGAAATTTTTTTAAAGTGAAATAAAAGATCTCAAAAATGTTCCGGGGTGAGCAGGGATATTTTATTTTATTGTTTTCTTAGACAACACTTCAAGAATAAGCTTAAAGACCTTTAAATTAGGGGTTTTTATTGTATCACAACAAAAATTAACACTCTTGAAAATGTCATCTTTATCAAGTAATAGAACAGAAAAATCAGGAAATAACCATACAAGGGATGAGTGCCACAAGATGGCACTGCTTCATGCCATCAGCTCGATTTTACGTGTCCTAAAACTACTAATAGATTAACAGAGATGATAAAATAAAACCAACAAAAAGATACATATATAGGCTTATAAATATATTTATAAATAAAAAAAAATTAAACTTTGCTAAATAGCAGATTCCATAGAAACAGGCTAGAACTCATTCAGCAATGACACATTTGCCTCAATATTACCCAGAGGTGGAGAGGGCCTGGAAGTAAAGAACTCATTAAGATTGTCTTGTATTAAAGCTTTCATTGTAAGACTTAAGACCCAGGAAATATGTCCTCACAGCATTCCTCCACCTTTTTCTTTCCTTTGAAAGAAAAAAATCATCTACACTGGTTTCTCTGGTCAGAAAAAGTATTTTGCAGAAGAAAGGAGTTCTGTAGTATGGGCACTTAGACACTTGTGCAGAGTGTGTGTATTAACATTATTGACAGGCCTAAGAGGAATTGTACCCAAGCTTCCCAGAACAGCAGCATGACACAGAGCACCATGTTTCCATCCCGGAGAACAGGAATTTGTTTCAGGTTGGGAGAAAGGTGGATCAAAAGAACTTCTTGGGCACACCCAATACATTCAGTTTGGTATTGCTGGTTGAAACTTAAGACAGCTGATGCTTATTCAGACCTAAAAAGTTGTGCCTCTTCTATTAGTGGCTTGCTCTATAAAGCTCCAGTAGCTTTATTACTCACATTTCTTCGTGAATGTCAAGATCAATTTTACCTGGAAGGTCTTGTCCTAGACCTTCTTTGCATTTCTCAGGGAACACTGTGTTCCCAAAGGCCTATGGAAGAAGGCATTCATTCCCACTGACTTCACTGGGAAAATGTAGGCCATTAAATCTTTGCCTGGTTAGCAGTCCTAAGTTCTATGTACAAGTCCTGCTGGGGACTATGTCACCCAATTAATGTACAGCCTGTCTTTATGTCAGTACAGGGGAGGGCAACTTTCTCTCTTGTGGGAAAATGCCAATTTACAATATTTTTCAGGCATGTCTTAGAAAAACATGCCTAAGACCTTTGACTGAGTTTTGAGTTGCAATTCATCACAAGTAGAACTGTATCTTCAAATAAAGCCAAAGATAAAGGGAAAATCTATGCTGAATTTAAAGCAATGTCTGAAGTTCTTTCCTTTTTGGATTATTTAAATATTACCCATATTTTTTTCTACCTCTGTATTTAGAACATGCAGGAAAAGAAAATATTTAGCTATGAAATGTGCATGTCTGTGTACAGCAATATTACCTCATTTGATGTATGAAACATCAAATTTGATAAGCATTGCTAGAAGCCTTTCTAAAAAGTATTAATTTGCTATTCTAAAACATTTTCCACCCCTTTCTTAATAGTAGAATCATTTAGGTTGGAAAAGACCTTAAGATTGAGTTCAACCATCAACCCAGAACTGCCAAGTCCAGCACTACCCCATGTCCCTAAACACCACACCTCATCCACATGCCTGCAGGGACGGTGACTCACTTCCTTGTCCCACTGTTTGACAACTCCTTCAGTGAATAGATTTTCCTAATTTCCAATCTAAACCTACCCTGGTGCAACCTGAGGCCATTCCCTGTCATTCTGTTGCTTGTTACTTGGGAAAAGAGATTGACACCCTCACCACCGCCTGCCGTGGTGAAGTGCACTGGCACAGTCTGTCTGGAAAAGCTATGACTTCATTGATCAAAGTCCATTCCTCTCTACTATTGGGGAAAAAAAAAAATCAGGCATTATTTTAGCAGCCTTCATGGAGAAGGAAAGCAGCAAAAAAACCAAAAAAGGGGGAGTAGCATCAGGGCTTTGGAATACTTTAATCTATTAAAGACAGGAAGCGAATAATAAGTGTGAATCTTGGCAAAGGGTTTCTCAGCTCAGATCTTTATGTGTTTGCTGGGAAGGGAGGAGAGACAGGAGGGGGGGAAAACAGACATAGTGTTTGGAAGATTGGCTCAGGACCCTGAAATATGTGTTTGTAGAGAGTATTCTGCAGATAGTCCAGCCTTGTCATGTCTCTAAGCAACAAGATCTATAAAATGTACTTGCAGTAACAGAGAGTAAATTGCCTCAAATGTGCATAAATTTTAAGCCAGATCTGAATCTTTATTTAATGATTGCTTTCTTGTCACAGTAAGTAGGGGAATAAATATTGTCATGGCTTTATGACCTTCATAAAGCTTATTATTTTTCAATATTCACATCATCTAGAAAGTATTTATATTCAGAGTTCTGAGTAATGCTCAAAGTTGTGGGCAATGCTCTTTACCTGAAAAATTCACCTCTTGATATTTTTCAGAGGACAGTGCTGGCAGAATGTAGAAGTCTCTGGATTATGAAATATTCATTTGTGTTATACCTTTATGTAAAATACACTTATTTTCCAGTGCTTGTGATCTAAATGACACGAAACATTTACGTAAGTAGTAATAAATGCATAATCTAAATCTAGAAATAAATTGAGTTGAATTATAAAAAAAACCTATTTCATAATTCTGTTAGAAGTACACTTCCAAATTGCCACATGCAAATATGAAGTATGTTATGCCTATTCCATGTACATTTATATATTTACATAATTATATTTATTTTTTATTAAAAATGTCACAAAATAGATTTAAATCTTTCTGGTAATTCACAACATTCATTAAAAACTGTACAAGAAACAAAGTAATATTTTAAAATGGAAAACCAATGTTTTGAAGATGAGGAATAAACCACTATTTATTGGACTTGAAAATTGGACTTTTTTCCTTTTTTTGTGCATGCATTACAGTAACTGGCAATATTTCAATATGACCGAATAAGTTTACTATAATTGATTGACTTTTACACCACAGAAACATCATTCTGTAGCACAGAAGAGAGAGAAGATAGTAACAGCTCAAACGACATATTAAAAGGTGTGAATTTTGCTATTATTATAAAGTTGGTGCTATTGAAGATATGAGAGTGTTATTTATTCATTAAATATGCCAAGGTAGGTATTTAGCAACAGCATTCTGACTGGGAACACTGGAGGCCAACACAATTTGCTATTTAACTCTATATAGAACAATACAAATTAGCTCAGCTGGAGAGGAACCTGGGGAGGGTTCAGTGTCTGTACCTCACTTGATAAAGTCTCTTTCATTTATAACATCCTCTGGACTGGATAGTTTTGTCAAACAATAAAAAACACCAAGCACACTTACAGACTCCTACAGAAGCACCGGTGCCCCCATCTCAAGCTGAATTCCACCCCAGATGTATTTCTAGAAGACCATTTGAGAGCTGATGTGATTGTCCACACCTTGACTTCTAGGATTGCTAGATAGGTGTTAGTGTTGACTTGGTCCCTACCTGCTACTGCAGAATGGCCTGGATCACCTTTGTATTTGACACATCTCTCCAAGGCTTCTAAATATGCAAGGCATCCAAAAAAGCAATGGATATTTATGTGTGAGCAAGTGAACAGAGGATATTTTGAGTTTCAGTATCCCTTTACAGCACAAAAATGGCTCAGCAAGAACTCAACATCTGTAATTTTTCTGGCACCAAGGAGCTTTAGGAGCCTTCTTCTTCCCCCCGTGCAAGACTATGTCTTACATAGTCTGGTCTCTGCTTTCAGACAGTTCAAATGGCATTCATCTGTCCTATTTTACACGCTTTTATATGATCTGATCTCATAGAATAATTTTCTAGTCAAGGAGGCTACGACACATTTTTAGACTGCAATTAAATGTGTCTAAAGTACATGGTTAAAATAGGTCAGATGAATCACATGCCGATTTCTCCTGATTGTTTATACAGTATGGCTAAGTCAGGTGTACACATATAAAGTCAGGTCAGATGAATCATGCAGTGTGGTATCCCTCAAGGACAGAACTGGAAGGAGGAGCTGCATTCCTTCCAGAGCGACTTGTTACCACAGTGTTGTCAGAAGTCAGAAAGATTAATTTCACTCGCATATTTGTATGAAGCATGATCATCATTTTGCATGTTATTGTTTGTAAGTCTCAACAAGTGAAATATTTTACTGTGGGAAAATAGGTATATCATCATCAATATTCAACTGAGAATTTTAAAATTATTTGGTTTAAAAAGAAGCACATAATCATGCTTTCAGAGCATTAGGCTCAAACATATGGCACAAAATTTGTTGGCTTTATGTCTTTCTGCCATTCTGAACACAGGAGAACAGCAAGCGTTTTATGCAGCACAAGGGGGACCAGATAGACAATGACTTACTATGCATAAAACCTAGCAGTGAAGGTCCATGCCTCACATAAATTAATCATTTTAAAAGGCTTGAATTTACACAGCTGGTTTATACCAAAATCATTATGATTATCATGTGATTGTTTTGTTCTGGTACTAGGAGTCCTAGACCTAAATTTACTCTGTCCTCTAAACAAAGACTGAGAATTGAATGAGGCCTTGCTGGGATGAATATTTTAGCAAGTGCTTTGTTCAGCATAGAATAATCCTCTTCACTTTTGATCCAATTCATCAAATCTTTCTTTATGCAAATGCAATTCCTAGTGAAACTGGATTGCACACAGATCAGTGAAATTATGGAAGTTAAAAATAACTGGCAGCATCTAAAAGTTCAGCAAACAGGAGCAAAAGAGAGAGCAGAAAGCAGGGATGAAGGAAATGAGGGAACTTCACTGTCAAACTGGCTTTGGTGTCAAGAAAATGCCACATGTTTACTGCTAGGCAATAAATTACTGCATATGGCTGTGACATATGCATATGCAAGTTGCTAAAGCTCAAGGGGCTGAACAACCACAAAATGATAGGAAAGTTGAAAATACCTTCCTGATGGAGTTGAGGACCAAGAAATCCTTACAGAAGGAAAAGACACAGAGGACTAAACCTGAATGTCCTTCAAAGGCAGTTCAGAAGAAATTCATGAGTTCAGATTTGTGCCAGTTCCTGTGCAGCATGGAGATTTAATACTGAAGGAAGTATACACATATCCTTAGCCAGAGGACTGTGAAGTATCTATTAGTTAGTCAGACAAAGGATGATAGAAACCTTTAGAATCTAAACATTGCAAAAATGTTACATAAATTTTACTAGTATTTGCATGAAAACTGTGTTTTCTTAGCCTTTATGGTAGTATTGTTTACTCATAAGAAGGCTTATATGCCTTCTGAATAAGAAGGCTGCTCACTTTAGCAACTCCCAGTTGGATGACCTGGTTCTACATCCCCAAAGCCTGGAACTGGGAAGAGTTGGACACCACAGTAATGGATTAAAGTTATGTTTAACACCTTGCTATTTATTTCATGTGAATGGAAAACTGAGAGACTCCAAAAAAAAAGCTTCATAGACAGGAAAAAGAGATAGCAAAAATAACATGTTGGTTGCAGTAGTCAGGGAGATGTGAGTCTTTATTAAAAGGCCTTAGGAATTCTTTTTGGCTCTATCTTTAAAGCACATTGATGAATATTGTAACATGGCATTTTTTGTTGGACCTCCATGCATTCTATATTATCTATAACTATTGTGTCTCTGGGAAAATTGTGAATATTGAATTTATTTTGCTGTCTTGAATTTTGCATCCTAGCTTTTTTCACAAAAAGATAAAGGGAACAAAGAGAAAAAAAGCCTTGAACATGTATTCATATGAAAGATAGTATCTATAAAAAAGATCATCTTGAAATAAGCCAGTAGACTTCTCAGGAATGTGCTATTACAAATATTGTCACAGTTGGAATGAATACCTCCTGCAGCCTAAGCCTGCTACCATAACTGGTCTGACTCTGTTACAAGGCGTCCCAAAGGGGGGAAAAAAAAAGGAAAAAAGTAGCGACATTTTAACAACGTGCAATGACTCTTAAGGGCTGTCCTCATTGACTATGACACAAACATCTAATGTTCCTAGTGTCACTTTCTCCAATCAGCACTTTAATATGTGCAGTATTTTTTTTTTTTTTAAGGAGATGCTATTTCACTAGATCTTTTGTGAGGGCTTTTTATAACGGGTTGCACAGAAGCTGCCAAGACCCATATTTGCCAGTTCTTTGAACAGTTAAGCCTTCTCTCAAGTGACCTCTCTGGTCACAGTTGGGCCACCAGCCCTACATTCTGTTCCTTTTCTTTTAGTATGCTTATAAACAAGAGTAACTGCAAGTGTGTACCTATAAAGAAGAAAAGCCATACAAGGTTTGATCAAGAACCAATCTGTGCCTTTACAACTGCCTACAAACATTTGACTTGTGACAGACCTCACACTACATTTGAGTATCTGTAGTGCCACATATGGATCTCTGAGGCAAAAAGTGATGAAACGCTCCTGCAGGCATTTGCAGGTCTGACAGAAATACTGGCCTCTGATGAAGATTTAGAACAGATGTGCAAAAAAAAAGAGCCACTGGATTTTTAACTGTTAAGAAAAATAATTACTACTTTCTGACATAACCAGTGGGAAAACAGAATTTAGGAGCTTTGCTTTTCTTAGAAATCTTTTTGCTTGAGCCTAAGAGACACTAAATTCCATTAAAATTCAGGCTTCTAACAGAAATATACTGTTAAATAATTATAACAGGACTGCTTTTTGCTGGCCTTGGCCATGTGGCACCATGGCAGGGGCCATGACTGACCCTGTTCCCCCATCCTGGGCTCTGGCACTGGGGAGTGGTGCTGGCAGAACAAGAGCGCCCTCAGTGCTCCCCAAACCACCCCCTGCCCTGCACCCTGCTGCTCCATGACACTTCATTTGAAACACAGAGATCCCCAGCCCTCTCCAAGGTACCTTCTGCAGAAAATGAATGAAGAATATGCTCAGTCAATATGCTGTGTCCTCTGCAGGGAACCTCCAAGGGCAGCTTTGGTCCCAAGGAGAGGCTGGGCTGGTGGGCAGAGCTCTGGCACCAGGAAGGTGTTGACAGTTTGTGCTCATCACCAGGCTGAAGCAGAGAGCCTCTTCCTTGTTCCTAGAATGGGCTTGATTTGTAGATGCTTGCTCTAAAATTATAGTAATTTTAAGGAAAGGTTTAAACCAAGGCCGTAGGAAGCACAACTGATGAAATATTGTGGTATCTGTGAAATAAAGGGGGGATTTTGAAAACTACTTTCCACATTAAGATGTCTAATTTCAGCCTCACTCAAAAACACAACTTGCACTTATCACTACGAGCATCACCTATATGTTTTGAGGTGACAGCTGCTACAGAAAAAAAAAGAAATTATAATCACAATATGAGTTTGTAAAATACATTGTGAAATTTCTTCTTTTCCTTTCCTTCATAGCACATATCACTGCTATAGCTATGTCAATTATCCCAGCCCTTTACTGCTGTTCTTAGCAACTTATCCAGGCCATGATAGCCATTATGACTTGCTGAGATGCACATAGCACAGCACAGTACTAATGCTCCAGCTGTGAATGGGAAATCAGGGATGGAGTCACATTTTTCCTTACTGCATGCAGGTAGTAATTAAAGCTACCAGAGATTTTCTTCATTGGATTCTCCCATGGCTCCCCGAAGTTCCACTCCCAAACTTTATTAAAATATAATCTGTGCAATGTTTTTCTGTGCAAGGTATAAAGTCCCCTTGAGTACAATTGTTTGTGAAGTGATGGGTTTTTGCTGCGCTTTAAAGTAGTTTTAATATTCCTGTATATAGAGGAACACACGTCACTGTACACGTGCAAGTACAGTTTGTTTGCAGTTCGGGTTTTATCAGCCTGCGCTAACATAAACATACCCTTGACAGTTATGTGACTATGTAGATACAGTATCATAACATTTTAAGACTTCAAAGGTGAATTCTCATTACTAGAGGGTTTTTGCGGTTCTGTTATATGCACAAGAAATGGTTACAACCAGAAGGAAAGGGAATCAGAACACTCAGGTTTATTTAAGAAAATCTAATTAATATTGCTGCTCATTTTCCGTTTTTACTTTACAACTTCATGCTTCATGTTCTCTACATAAAATCTCCTCTTGGTTTATTTGTGAGTTTTCTAAACACTGCAGACTAAAAGTTCAGTGACAGCTAACTTTGTCTTCTATGAATTTTTTTCAATGACAAGAACGTGACAGCTAACTTTGTCTTCTATCAATTTTTTCAATGACAAGAACGTGTGCACATGTGTTTCCTGCTCGAGGTGAGATTCATATTCACAGGATATGGAAAGTTAGCATGACAAAAGTAATGACTGTGTAGAAGGAAACTCACTTTCGTTAGCAGGCATCCTATTTACTCTACTGTCACCTCCCATGATATGCCACATGCCATTTTAGACACCAAACTTCTTTTAGTGAAAACTTCCTGAACAGAAAATGGAAACTTTGACCAAAAAAAAAAAAAAAAAAAAAAAAAAAAAAAAAAAAAAGAGCTGAGTTTACCCTGGGAAAAAAATAGATCAGTGAGATCTTTCCTCAGATCTACCCACCCAGCTTCTACTGAGCCCACTGATCACATATGAACTTGATCACAGAGGACTATGAAGAATTGCTATGTGTAATTAAAAAAAGCCCACTTTTTTTTTTTTTTTTTTTTTTAAGCCACTGCTTTCTACTCACTGAGAGGACTGGCTGTCTTCAAAACACTTTTTCCAAAACCTTTTAATTATGACTTAAGATTAATTTCTCTGGCAGGGGCTGAGGAAGGATTCCTGGACAGAGGAGTAACATCCAGTGGGATTGGACAATGATCCTCAGCAGCTATCTACAGGATTACTGTGGGATAGAGAAGGACAGCAGTAAGTTTGCATTAATAAATCCTCATAATCTGTATGCAGAGACACAATCACTGTGTTGGAGACACCACATTCAAGCCAGTGGCTGGATTTATAACAATGGGGGAGCTGCAGGGCTCACAGTCACCCTGACTACATATGGGCATCACAGGAACTGGAAATTTAAGGGAAATAATTTTCCATGGACTTAACTCTCCTACAAGTTCTACAAGCACTAAAAAACTAGGCTCATTGTGATTGCAACTCAAAGCAGTGAAATTAATATAAAACCAGGAGAAATTCCCAGGAATTGGTGCAAAAACTACTTTTAAAAAATATTTTTAGGGTATCTAAAAAACAATAACAAAATAACTATTAATTTGAGTGCTGCAAGAAATGGCAAGCTTTGCATCTTTATTTTAAAAATGAAAGTTCTGGATGCTGATTTCACCCCAGAATCATCTGCAACCGTTCTTTTGCAAGGGCTATAACACCAAAATTTAAAAGGATGTCATTTACCCACATGATAAATTATATCCTGTGAAGCAAGATTTGACCATAAGTCAGCTAATGTGAATGACTGAATTTAGAATCATGGAATAATATTCTTCTCTGCTCTGTGATGCATGAATTTAATTTTGCGCAGTGGTACGGATCACTGAAAATTACCATTTCCAGGGTTATGGAAGAGCTTGCCACCAATT
The DNA here is from genome assembly GCF_015832195.1 of Motacilla alba alba. NCBI lineage: Eukaryota > Metazoa > Chordata > Aves > Passeriformes > Motacillidae > Motacilla > Motacilla alba. The sequence goes on from NC_052018.1 coordinate 12,307,295, forward strand.
AGAAACCATTGAGTGCACCTGAATTTAGGAACAAAAAGGCTGAGAATCAGTATAGAGATGTGAAGTTCTAGCTTTGGAAAAAAAAAGTGTGAATGGTTCACTAGTTACTAAAATAGATCGAGTGTTACAACAGCAAGCGCTTGTAGACGTTACTTGTGTAATAAAAATATGGGTGGTAGCAAATTATATTGCTGTGAAGAGCAGATGAGGAGAGACGCCTACTGAAACCTGATGCTGCCTTTGAACTTTAAAATTTTGACTTAATAAGCTTTGCAGTGGCGCTGCTTAGCAAAGAGCTGTCACGAAGGGCAGATTTGTTTCACTGCAGAGTTGCTTTATTAAAAATCCTTAGCATTTCCATAAAGTCCTGATTCAGAAATAGAAGGAGGAGTTACACTGAACTTGACTGCTGACCTGACAGTGAGAATGGAGCTATTGTGCCCAGGACTGAATATGCATATCTGTGCTTCTCCCCGAGCTTCACAGGGCAGCTCCCCTCCAAGGGAGAAGAACCCTTTAGAGATCTGAAAGCTGCTGCTGCCAGATACTGAGACCCTTGGAACAGACCCTAAACTCTGTAGGTTTCATGGCCATTAAGAGGTTAAAATACAACTTTTAACCTTCTTCTCCTTTTTTTCCTCTCTGTTTGCTGTAGGGTAATCAATGGACTGCAAGCCATGTGCAGCAGCGTGGCCCATGGCGTCATCTTTGTGCTATTCAGCAAACTGCAAGCTAGATGTGCTCAATTAATAGTGAAGATTGTCAGGGAAGCAGAGCTGGAAATGCTTATTTGGTACTGCATGAATTGAACCTGCTTGTTTGAATAAAATACTAATTACCTCACTGACTCTTTTGCATTAAGGCTTCTCTTTATGCTGTGCTTTACTTGGTGGGAAGGAGTTGGTACAATTCAGCACAAAATGTGATACAAACTAATGCTTGGGAAGGAAAAAACTCTAATGGCACATTAAGTGTTGTCAATTGCATGGCTTTCTTTATTATTGCTGAGCTTTCAGGATAAAGAAAATACCATCTGTAATCATGGCTGCACAAATAGAACACGCAGAAAGGAAATTCATTCCCTCATCTCCTCATCTTGAACCTCAGAAAAAGGCAGTGCTCTTTTCTACTCTGCATGTGTTACTGGGAAGACTAGCATGCAACTAAATCACATTTCCCCTCCAGATTTTAACTGAATTTCAAATGCTGTGATGCAGATAGATAGGCCTGGGATTTGATCTAGTAATGATGACAAGAAAAGCTATTTTACTTGACTTCTTCTGTGCCATTCTTGAGACATAGAGGCTGTCTTCTCTAGGAAATGTTTTAATCCTTTTTCAATTTTCATCCTGATGGAAGCTGTGGTGCAGTTAAGCATTTTCTTGTTAAGGCTGCACTGAAATAGAGCTCTTGGTTCTAACAGATCCTTCTTAAAGGGGTACCAGCAGCAGTAACCACTTATTCTAAGCAAAGACATGAAGAAAATACACTGAAAGACTAATAGAATATGCTTCATTCTATTTTTAAGTTTAATTTGTTTTATGCAAAATCAATTGTTCTATAATTCAGTGTTCAGTTGCTCCTCTAACAACTGAATGAACGGAATTTTTGTCATGGGAGAAATAGTTTTCTATTGCCACCAATTAATGAGCTAGAAAAGACTGTTTGCATAACCTGCTGTCTGAAAAATACTTTATTTTGCAATGAAGTGACGAACTGAAATCACTCTACAAGGCAGAACTGCAGCATGTCTAACTACGACCACTGCAAGAAGCAGTGCCAATGCAAGGAGACCCTCTGAGTTCTTGTCACCAGTGGTGAGAAGCTCCTCTACCTAAAATGAAAGGTCAAGGCAACATCATCATGGAAGATGGCTTTGTGGGCTTTGGGATTAATGGATCTCCAAAGACAAAACAGGGAGGGGGATGAGATTAGGAAAGGTGATATTATTGGGTAAACAGAAGACAGTGAGATGGCATAAGATATTTATTTCTTAATCATAGCATTTGATGGTGAAAATGAGGCAAAGTTTTACTGTCTGTTGCTTATCTCTACTAGGTGGGAACTAATAGGAGCTCTCTAAGGCCCTTGAGAAGGTTATCAAGAAGAACCATCCCTTCTGCATCCCTAGAATTTTTCAAGGCCAAGTTGTATGGAGTCCTGAGCAACATGGCCTTGTGGAATTAGATGATTTTTTAAGGTCCCTTCCAACCCAAACCACTCTGTGATTGATTCTAAGAGAGGGACAGGCTCTCCTGAGTGGTGCATGGCAGGTGGAGGAGTTTCAAAACATACATGCTGAAAACAGAAGTTCAAACTGGTTGTGAGGCAGCGTCCTCAACACGAGGACAGTCACAAGCAGAACAGCTTTCACACACAAAAGGTTGTGCACTTCACCTCCTTGTCAAGATCCAACTGGATTTTAAACACCAGAGCAACATGGTCTGAGTTGACCCTACTTGGTACAGGATGTTGGGCTAGAAACTCACTGAGACCCTTCCAACAGGAAATATTTTATGATCCTGTGAGCCTAAGATTTTTTAATTTTTTGTGGACACAGGTCTGTTTCCACACATATAAATGAACCTTCCAGAATTCACTACTGTTCATTATAAACATCTGTTTGACTGCTCACTACTGACTTTCCATAATTACTGCTGTATTTACCTTTCAGTTTAGTGAGATTTTATTTCATTTACATATAGACTCAGTGCTTGTTAGAAGAGATGTGAGGTTATTTAGAGAACACAGAAGAGCATGCTCAGCTTTTCCAGTTCAGATGCCAGAAAAGGCCAGAATACTTTACTAAAAATAAGGATATCTACTTTTTTGAAGTAGTTTTAACATCATCAGCCAAAGGATAGTATGTGAGCTATAATAATTCTAATTATAATAAGACAGAAGAAAGAATAATGCACTTTTTGGAAGTGAGGAAAGCATTATCTCAATGTTCCTAACACTTCTGTTGCTGTGCTGTTTGCATTACATGCTAGACAAATGACAGTCTAGGCTTGGAAAGTCTAAATTGTAGGGGACTTAAATTGTTTTCGTGTTGGCACCATCTCAAATGGAATCTAACAGTACCGATAAACTTATATTTTCTTTAAATTTTTGCATTCCTTTTTAAAGAGGTAGCATTCCTGATTCTTCAGATTTTAGGTGAAAAAATAATTATAGGAATGTGAGGATTTTTTTTGTCAAATGACACGTAAGACAGTTTTAAACTTATCTTCCTTGTTCTCAGATAAATAAAAAAAGAAAAAAGAGAGAGGTCAGTCTCCTACTGGCTTGCATGTAGTATAGATGTTCTACATTTTGGGAAACATGGACAAAGAGAAAAAAGGGCCCTGCAGAAAAAAACTCCCTAAATTTACACCAAGAGATTTTTATCCATCCTGATACAGCAAAGAACAGAAAAATCCAAGTGACTTTGGTAAGAGCTATAGCATGTGCTTTGAGTTATTTGCTATAGGATAAGAGCAAAATAATTGCAGGAGAACTCAGTTTTTTAAGTTCCTTGAGTTTGCTGGGCACTAAGCAGATGCCCACTCCAGGAACAGCCAGCTCTTTCCACACTGTGCTGGAGGCTGTCACATCTACTCATATCCTCTAGAGATGACAGGGTGAGAACATCTTAAATGTACTTTTCAGTCAAAATGGAGTGACCCAGGAGAGAGCTACTTTTTAAACTGTTTAATCTAACCTGGCTCATTTTGACTACAATAGCAAATCACTCCAACAAATCTTTGGGGACAATAAACAGAGGCAAGCTGTGAGTGGTGATGTGATGGTACCAATATAATAGAACTGAGAAAATGACATCCATTCATACCTTAATGCTCCTGCAAAGGAGGGTCTGGATCCTGCAAATCCTTTCCAAATAGTTAATGCATGACAGGGTATTAGATCATATTTGGTTTGATGTATTCTTTAAACAATGGTGCTGCATACAAAAAAAAAAAAAAAAAAAGAAAAAGGCATTTGCTAAAAAGGGTATTTAAAGCTGCTAACTTAAGATTTTAGGAATTAGGAAATATCAGAATCAAGATTTTCAAGTACATTTTCAATTGGGCATAGTCCAGTTGGGCACCTACCCTTCTTTCTGGCTGAAAAGCAGAGACTTGGGGAATTGGTTTATAAACAACAGGCATTCATGTATATGGATTTTGCAAAAGTTGGATCCACACTGATATAATATGGGAAATTCAAAGCCTGGCTTTTCCTATTGCAAAAGACTAATTTAGCAACCCAACTGTTACTTCAAAAGACTTGTGTAATTTCCTATAACAACTGCTCATCACTTCATACATCTTCAAATTGGAGTCCTGGCCTTTTAAATTACCTACAAAGATTTCGGCTCAATTGAAATTTCGTGACCGCCATGTAGCAATGGAGCAAAATTAGATGGCTGAAATTTCCAGTTCCATCAGCTCTGTCCTCCTTTCCTTTGAAGGAGCCTGCTGTACTCAAGGAAAGCTCTACTGCTTATTTCTTGAAGCATATTCCAAGTATTGTGTTGGTCAGTAGCTATATGAATGTAAATTGAAAGAAGGGTCCTAGGCCACCAAGAGTTCAGTGGCTCAGGAGTTGCTTCAGAAACAGTTCTCTTGCTATATGTACATTTAACTCTGATATGAGCACAGGAAAAGTGACTGAGGACCATTTCAGTTGTCTAACTTGAATTTATTCTGGGTATAACAGAGTCCTACTGGTCAGGTGAGGAAAATAATTTTAGGAGTAGAACAACAATAGCTATTGTGTTCACTGAGGAGTAGCTGTAGGGTTGTGGTTCAGCTTACCAGCCATGCTGCTAGAAAAATCTTCATTTATTATTGCTGCTTTGAAAGGCACCACATAGGCCTGGCTGTTCAGAGTATTCAGTCTCTTGGGTTTAGATCCAAGCTGAGAGCTCTTGAGGAACACTAATTTAAAAAAAAACCAGAAAAGAATAATGAATTTTTATAAATATTCTGCATTTATAGGGTATTACACATGGTACATTTCTATAAACAAGCTTTGTCCCTGATGAACTCCATAGATCTTACCAAAAAATTTCAAAATTTGTTTTGAAATATTGTAATATACCAAAGATACACAGGTTTCTGTAAACTGCCTTCTATACCAAATGTAAAAATAACTGACACATAGCCACCAAAACCAGAAGACAGCTCTCTGAAAAATGTCCTTTCAATGACATTCACACACGATATAACACATATATACAGCACTTCAACTTCATGTCGCTGTAGATGCTGTGTTAGCTTCTCAAGCTTCCACGTCAGCATTCCTAGGTGTGGGAATGTTGAGAGCCTTTGCTCCTCTGCTTCTCTGCATAAGTTCTATGGGAGTTTGGTGAAAAATACAGGATTTTCAACACAGAAAATAACAGAGAAGAAGCAGGGCTGTGGTTTGGGATAATCATGATGGCATAGGACTCAGGTGGAGTTGCTGCTTGCTTTCCATGTTTGAGTAAAAAAATATGTGGATTATCCCAGATACACATTTAAGCTAGATAAATACACTGAAGAAAATGTCTAATAGATTATTTTTCTAAAAATCTAACTCATATAAATTCCTAATCATCTATCTATAGCTCTGAACGATGGAAGTTATCATCTTGTATTCTTGTGATTCCTGCAGTATTGGTTACCTCATTTGCATAAAATGAATAGAATAAATTGTTACGAATCCAAAAATATACGGTTGCCAGGATACATCTTGCTCGATGCAAATGAAAATGGGTTTGTGCCGACCAGCTTAAAGTAGTTTGGAACTTAGACATTTTCTTATTAACATTAATAGCGATAAATGAAACATTACATATCCAGTGAGCTATTGAAATTATTAATATTTGTTTGGGAAAAGGAATTTTACTTCAAGCAAATCTGAACTAATGGTTGTACAATGTAATTCTACTAAAATACCCTGAGGTTGTACTGTAGAAGCAGCATTCAAAGTGAATATTCCATGCTTGCTTCTTCATAAACTTTTGAATTTAAATCATAAGTTTCTTGGTAATTGTTTTTATGATTTTCAGTGCTACAGCCTTAAGAACAAGCAGTGTATAGAAACACTATTATTATGTTTTGTCCATGTATAACATGTGAGTAAAGTAGTTATAGTTGATAATCATAACAAAAAAAAGTCCTAGGATCTAACCACATTTCTATACAATGACACTGACAAACTCTTATTTAATGTATATTATTCTGACTTGTAAACATAACAAAAATATAATTTATTTTTATTTGAAGCATTATATTTTATACATCCCAAATTTTAAGCTGTATGCATGCATATAAGTATTTTTAAAAGCATGGACCAGAATTTAAACTATATCACTTTTTTGAGTAAATTTGTTTAGTTTGCATTGAATGCCTACTGAAGATACTTAATGCATAAAATAATTACATTTTTATTGTTTGCCATTCAAGTTGTATACATGTCTTTAAAAGGGGATTATATATCCTATATATCGACTTCCAAACAGGTAGATAAACAGGGATCAGACTTCCAGCTATGTTCAGATGAGACTCCAAGGTTTTATGGTGAGTGGTGTAGCCGCTCTAACCTGCCATGGCTGGTCCCTTGTCAGCAAAGGGCTGGCTGCCCATGCCTCTGCCAATGTCACGTGCCAGTTGATACGAGAGAGAAACTGGGGGTGACTACAGTCAAGGCTCAGTGTGCTCTGAGAAAAAAACCTCTTCATCCTGAACATACCTGTGACAATTGAGATGAGGAAGTTTACCCCCTTACTAATGGTTGGTTCCTTGATAGGAGAGAAAAATACTGAAAAAAACCACAGCAGCACTGTTCTTTCATAGGAAACAATTTCAGACACAATTCGGAGTTGGAAAATTATAGATTAACTCCCTCCTCTACTCACTCTTTTGATTTGTTGTGTCTTGGAAGTCACTGGCTTCATTCCTAATTTTCAGTCACACAACTCAAAAAGAAGATTATGTCCCTAAATTATAAAATAGCACGGAGGTTCCTCTTCACAAGTTGCCATTGCAAACAATATCAATAGTACTGTGAATTATACAAGTGATGACAGGACCATATTGAATATTCATATAATTTACTTCATAGAATATATAATTATCCTTTTTTTCTCTGTTAACAAAAATAAAGGGCTTCCAGACTGAGGAAATGATTAAGGGGCTGATGGAATGGGCACTGAAATTAAAGACCCTTTCCTTTGAATTTGGTAATTTCTGAACAGAGCTCTAAACCTTTCTTTTCCTCAAAATGCTCTTTGTAATAACCTGTTTCCTTTCAGTCTGCACAGAGCTAAAATGAGCATTAAGGAAGATTTCCCTTTATTCTACAAATAAACACCCACATGTAATGCTGGAGAAAAGTGCTAGATAAATACATTAGTTCTGCTTAGCAAGTTAAACATCAAAAGCTGAAAAGTTGTTTGCCCATCTGTTCGGAGACTGCTGGTTGCATCCAGGTGATTTTGAATGCAATTTTGCATAAAGGAATGAGTTTCAGGACTTGCAAGGCACCATACTCTACAAAAGACTAAACAACACTGTTCCAGGTAGATAAAAATACAAGTGTTTACCAGTATTGCAGATGACTTCTATGAATCATTCCTGTTTAAAAAAAGAATCTATGTCACCATTCAACTTTCAGCAGATGTTATAAGACCAGCACCTAAAAAAATCCAGAGATTGCTGCTATGCTCCTATGTCCCAGTTGAGGCATGGCAACTGGTTATGTATACATTGTCATAACCATGAAATAAAATGTGTAAAAATCCCCTCAGATTTCAGACTGCAAATCACTTTGGATGGGATTCAGTGTGAGATTCAGACTTCAAAGTTTTGGATGTCTGTCAGGAGGTGTCTTTAGCTAAGTGACTTAAATTTCCACTGCAGTGATGACAGATTTACTTTGGTAGCAAGGGGCATTCTGGCCTACATCTACAGGTCACAGGACCTACAGGTGCTTCTGGAAGATTAGCAGAAAGTAAGGCAAGACACCCAAGGGTAACTTCAAAATCTCTGGATGTTTGTGCTTATCCCACCTATGGATCAGAACTGGGGTAGCTTTAAGCTGTGATAACCAGACTGTTCCTGGCTGGCCCACTGCATTGCTCACTGGAGAACTGATTTTAGACGCCTACCTGCTTCTTGTGATGTGTGAAACTACTTCATGAAAGCACAAGACCTGGACTTTAGTACTGCCTGTTATGGGAGATTAGACACCTAAATAATGTCTAAGAAATAGAGGTGTCTGCATACCCAAATTTAGAGGCACAATTTGCCAGTGTAAATGCAAGCACATCCTTTAACCTGAGAAAGTTTAGGGTGCTTGAGGTATTGGGATGGGGCTAGCAGAGATAAGACAGAAAATCATAGGTATCCTGAATCTTTTCAAAGAAAAACTGGCTGATATGTGAGATCAGTCACAGAATCTATGTGATCAGAAGTTACTTTACTGAGGAATCTGAACCCTACCCAATGTGCTGCAAACTGATTTTGTCTCACACAAGCACTAAGATAACAGTTTCACACAGACAGTTGTGGCTTGGCTACTATGCCAGTAGGCAGTTAAATAATTGTTTCCTTGTCTCTAACGTCATTGTCCAAAGCTGAGAATCCGAAATCTATCACTCGCCTGCCATTTCCCCTACAGGCTGATCAACTTCAGTCTTATGGTAGTATGTGACACTACACATAGATGCTCTACAATTAATTTCATCAATATCTAGCAGTCCCTTTAATTTTGCAGGATTTAAAAGTAGGATTTTTCTAACTCCTAAATATTACCTGAATGCAGAATAAAAATATTCTTCTGGCTAAGTCCTTGATGTATTCAGTACAGACAACTTGAGAGCATACATAGCAAGCATGAATATACTCTCTAAAAACTAGAGTTAGGATATTACCAAAAGATGGATGACAGCTGCCTCTTCTTTTGTAAAAGCATCCAGTTCAACATATAACCATTGTAAAAGCAGTAAGAATGCATGCCCCAGAAAAATAATTAAAAGAGGACATTGCGTTGCTAGCTGGGAATCTGAGGTTCAGTTCTTTCTCCTGGTTCAAGTTTTCCACGTGACTGTTCTTCCCGCTTGAAAGTGGAGCAATGCTATTTACTTCTTTTAAAAGGTACTTTGAAACTTGTGGGTAAAAAATGCAAGCCAGCAGCTCAGTGTTCTACTAAGCTGGGTGCAGTAAGGGTAGCTATACTAAATGTGCTACAGCAACAGAGACAGCCTTTTAATAGACTAAGTATGTCACTCGAATCATTTTCTAACTAGACAATTTGGAATTTTCAGACTAAAAAAAGAACGATTCAAGGACATCTGGATCAAGCCTGGGTAAAGGGAAGAAGTTAAATCATGAAAGTGATGGTGCTTTGGACTCCTTGCTCAGAGGGAGTGACAGGCCAGAGGGTCAAGTCAGCAGCAGGCCCTACATGTTCACAGCTCCACCAAACCACTCCACTTCGCAGCGCTCCAAAACTTGCCTTATTCATGAGAATCACACCTCTCTGAGCACACAGCTCTCCTCAACATATTTGCCCGAGGCAGAACGCAGCTGTGAACTCTCAGGTTCACTGGCACGGAGCTGTGATGGCTTTGTGGTCAGCATTACAGCTTTTCTCACATTTAAAGAGCTTAGCCAGCAAAGCCCTTTGAACAATCAAGCAGGTATTTCTGTATTTCTAATATTGTCACTTTTTGTTTTGTTTTTCCTTTTCTTGCATTCCCGCTCTAAATGACGCACAGACTGGCTTTTGGGGAAGGGGGAAACCAAGTGCTGCACAGCCATTCTGGCGACTTTAACCTCATTTAACCCCCAGCACAGCAAGAGGAAGTACAAAGTATTTTCACGAGCTGTGAATGGGCTCAGATCTGGTTTTGACGTCTTGAGGAAGCGATGCCTTCTGCAAAGCCAGAAACACACACACAAAAAAATGTATGTGAAATTCCGAACTCCAGGGTTCAGAGTCGCAGAATCACACAGAAACCGTCCCGTCCCACTTCCCCCCACCCCACAACAGAGGCCACCGGAGAGAGGAGGATGGGATCCCTGCGAAACAGGGAGGGTTTGGAGCAGCGCCGATGTCCCCAGTGCGGGTGACAGTCACACGCACCCATGCCCTGATTCCGCCGAGCGGCCGAGCGGACAGCCCAGCGCCCCGACCCGCCGGCTGGGCAGCGAGGGCGTCCCCGCGTACGGTCTGCACGCGATGGGACACGCATCCCTGGCCCCATCCCACCCCCATCCCCATCGGAGGGCGCCTCGCCCCGCGGCGGCGGGAGGCGGGTCCGGGGGAGCCGCGCCCGGGGCGGCCGCCGGCGGGAGCCGCACGCAGCCACCGCGGGGCGGGGCGGGTCTGCCAGCGTCGCGCTGGGCCGGGCGGGCTGGGCCGCGCCGCAGCGCCGGCGGCTGATTCGGAGGCAGCGGCGGGGGATGGACGAGGGTACCTGCGGCGGCCAGCGGCGACGGGCGGCCCAGGTAAGAGCGGGGAGGCACGGCGGAGCCCGGGGCTGCGCGGGGTCGGGGCTGAGCCGCCTCTGCTGCTCCTTCTCTCGGCGCCCCCGCATCGCGGCGGGGCGGGGACGGCGCGCTGCAGCCCCGGAGTCTCCCCGCTCCCCTCGCCCTCTGAGCCTCCTCAGCCGCCTTTGTGCCCGCTCCCCGGCCCCGCGGCGTCCTCCCCGAGGTGCCCCTGTCCCTCGCACCGGGGGGGGGGGGGGGCTGCGGGCGGTGGCGGGGGGGACCCGGCGGGACCCGGCCAACTGTTGCCTGGGAAGCGCCGGCCCCGGAGCGCTGCCAGCGGCCCCGGGGCAGTGAGCGCCGGGACCTGGCTTCGCCCCCAGCCCCGCTTGGAGAGGCATCGGGTGCTGTGCGAGCCCCAGCGGAGGCGCCCGATTGGCCTCGCCGAGCCGAGGAGACGCCTCCCCGGCCACCGGGCTCTCCCGGGTGGAAGTCTCCGGGTTTTCGCTGCCGGCGGGTGGGTGCCGGAGCCGCCGCGGCTGCAGGGACGAGCAGCGCCGGTGCGGAGCCGGCTGTGCCCGCGGCAGGGCCCGGGGAGCCCGGCGGAGCTCCGCGCTGGCCCGGGGTGGCGGTCAGACAGCGCGTCGCTGTGCCTGGCTGGACTGAGTGGGGGGTGGGCAAAGGGAGATTAAGCTTCAAACTTTGATTATACCGAAAACTTTCTATTCCAGCTGCTGGTGATTGCTGGATGCAGGGTGCCATAAGCGTGGCGTTTCCAGAGGGATGTAGCTAGACAGGAGATGAAAGACAGGCTCTGTAATGCTGCATTCATCTCATTTAAATCGCTGTCCATGTTGGGAGGTGTTGCAGCGAGCAGATAGCACGCTTGTATCTATTATTCCTATTATTATTTTGCTCCTCATTTGATTCCAAGACCGTTTAGTTTTATTATCTTCATCTGGGGTTTGTTTTGCTCAGATCTCAGTAATACATTGTGCCACTGTGTAAAATCGAATGCTCTGTAATTCACTGGCTACACAGAGAGGCACTTAACTGCATAGGCTTTCAGTGGTGCTGCTAATAACTTGCCGAGGGTGGTGATGTGAGTTGATTTCCAGTCTGTTCTTGGTCTCTAATTGCCATACAGACCACCTTCACACTCCGGTTTTGTTACCAGTTCTAAAGTCAGTTTATATGTGTTTGGGGAAAGGGTAGGTTAAGGGGGACAGAGATATCTTTGCATTGTTTCTTCTGTTTTGATCATCTGCAAGGCCATAAAAAATTAAAATTACTTTGGCAGTGAACTCTTAGAGGGGGGAGATTTCGAATGAAATGCTGTCGTGACATGAGGTTGAGGTTGCCTTGAGGGCAAAGATTTTCACATGCTCAGCACAGCTCTACAAAAATACCCCAACTCCTATTACACATGGAAGAATGGAGCTGATACTTCCTTTTTCTCTGTTATGGTGACTTTCGTATTTCTGTAACATGTAAGGAAGACCGTTACATCAGCAATGTACTTTTTGAAAGTAATTTAAAAAATAAACCTTGTAATTTCTCACATTTAAATCTTTTTTCTACTCTCCTGTAATACCCCCAATCCTCCATCTCACCAGGCCCAAATTAAAAATTAATTATAAAGTCCTACTGTTTCCTATGGTAGACTTTAAAATAAGTGTTTTAATGAAAATAAATTACAGATTATGGGAACATCGTGAAAGGTTTGACTTTATTTTATAAAGAGCATAGAGTAGCAAACAAGAATAAAATTCTAAGAATTTTATTCTTCAACTTAAACTGCTGTAGTATAGTTTAACTGCTGGTCTTTAAAGTTTCACTTAATGTAAACTATGGCAAGTATAAGCAAGGCTTTCTGAGCTACATACATGGTTTTTCAAAGACTGCAATATTTTAGTGTATTCTGCTCTGCACTTCTTCAGTACCCCCCTGTGCTGCTTTTGCAGTGATGCTTTGTTTTTTCCCACCAAGAACTTCTGCTCTTTATTAAAAACTGAAAATAAACAAACCACAAGTGATTGAAAAGACAGTGTATACCAGTAATTAGAATAAAACACCCTTGATTAAGTCAGAAAGGAAAAATGGTGTTCATCTTGGATACTATTGCATAATTACTGTCGTCAGATGTCATTTTGCCATGACAGTGAGTCTATTAGTGAATTTTACAGTACTGAGAAGATAATTCATTGTTAGTGTGCTTAGCTTGTCCTCATGACATCACTTTTGACGCTGTTTTGTCAGGCTGAAATATCTTGTCCTCAGCAGTATGGCAGCCTTACAAAGGCATTGAGGATTTGCATGTGCAGTATGTTGCAGATTTCCACATTGTGTGATATACAAAACGAGCTTAAATGCTACATGTTATTTAGATGAATAACAATTCCTGTACTTCGACAGAAATAATATTTTGTAGGTGTACAGATACTATAAGATCTCTTGATCATATTTTTATCTACTTCCAATTGCCATTCTAATTAGAGTTTTTGGAGAAACTGTAAAATATTTTTTGTGGAATTACTGGCATTCTTGAGCACTAGATGTATATTACATGCAGTAGCACATGAACTTAATCATTCAGTTCACATTTTATACAAACCAGAAAAATGCTATTCTGTATCCAAACCCTGTATATGATCCAGACATCATTAAGTCTTCTGTTAAAATCCCTGGAGACAAACAGGGTATTTTATTGGGACCTATAATGTCAGTGGATAGGGGTGTATGGATGCTAACGATGTATGTTAATTTGAAGCAGCCAAACATCTTAGTGTTTCCTCTGTACTGAATTCAGTATGTATTTGGATCCATTTCAATATTATCAATCATTCTTTTAGCAGTGCTTTCTACTCCTGTTATCTAGGAATGCAAAACAGTAACACTAAATCAGAGAAAACAGTTTGAGAGGCATGAATTAAAATATTTAATATATGGGGCAGTTTGAGAGCTGCAAAAAAATGCAGTCATAAATTTGAATTTTGTTGTTTAAATTAAAATTGTAATAGAAGCTGCTCTGCACTTTTGTGAATGATGACGAGAGCAATCTGAATGATTTGAGCTGTACAGGTCCTAATTGTTATGAAGTACCAGGAATTTATCATTCTTCTACTTAGACAGAAAAACAATTCCTGCTTCCAATTAAAATGAAAAACGTGTCTTATTTTCTGTCTTTACATACTGCTCAATACAAGTTCTTGATTTAAACTGGCAGCAGCAGTTGATCCTACAGAAACAAAATAACAGTAATAGGTATGGGACATAACCTTTCAGGACTGACCCAGTGCAGCACTAACACACAAGTGCTTGAAAGATTTTTATGTAGTATTGTAGGTTTAAAATGTTTAGAAATTATGCCAACATGAAGATACCAGCCATGAGATTTAGTTAAACATCACTCAGCCTTAACTCAGGAATGGTTACTTTGGCATGCTAACAACTGAAATACTCTCATCTACTTCATGAACTTGTCAATAGACTAGAAAACCAGTGCTCTGAGGGATTTCTTTGTGCATATTACTTTTTTTTTTTCCTCCTGTCCATGACAGTACTTCTGTAGTGCTTTTCATTGTGGATGGGTTGACTGATTTTAATAACATGGTTTGGATGACCAGCAGTCCATAAAAGGTGAAGCTAGTGCATAAGTTTTAGTCTTATCTTTGAGTAAATCTGTGTAAGGAATTTGTGATGTTTATAATGTGTGAAACATTAATTTTGAAGGTTCCAGTAGCAGTGCAGCTTGTTGTGTTAAGTGTGCCTATCAAAATGCTAGTCTGGTTTGGTTCAAGTCTTGGGTTAATAAATGTGATTCATGAACCTGTGTTCTTCAGGCCTGGTGAAGAGCATCCATAACATCCATTCAGCATGGGAGTTGTGTCTAGAGTATGGCATGGAGCATACTGAAATCTTGAGTTTGATCCCATTTGTCTGTGATGAGCTTGGGGCGACAGAGTGCAAGTTTGCACAATATAAAAACACTGTGGAGGTGGTTTGGTGTTTTTAAGGGAATGTGTATACTTAAACTGACATTTTAGATAAAAGTAATTCTGCACTGTCCTGTATCTCTCTGATACACAGGTTTAACTTAAAGTTTAAATAGTTGTTAGAAGCTTTCTTATATATAATTTATGGGATTTGTTGGGGGGGGGATTCTTCTCTCTGCTGTATTACTGCCTGAGTTCATAAATTATTTGAGTGGCCTATTTTACAACTAGATGCCTCAAAGCTGAGGTTGATGGTCCTAAAATCCATGTCTGAAAGCACACTTTTTTACATTTTTTACTGTGAAGAAAATGAGATGCACCATTCTGCATCCATCCATAGCTGTTAACTACTGAGACTGTTCTGGAGAGTGGAATCTCTCTCCTGCTTCACTGCCTTTGGCACCCAGATATGGGATTGTTCCCTCAGGATTAGAAAAGCTTGTTTTGCTAAGAAATAAGTGTAAGCTATTTACTCAAACTTGAGTAAAAGCATTTGCAATTATGTTAATCTCTCTTCTCTTCATGTTTTATGGTGCATTAGTTGCATGCCTCATTCATTAAGTGTGACATTTTATTCCCTGTCCTTTTTAGCTTTAAGTACCTTGAGCTCACATCACCCTCTTCCCAAGAGACTGAAACAGAGTGTCATACAGTGTCCTTTATTTCACCTGTCACCTTTGGGAAAAAAATAAAACAAAAACAAGACAGTAATTAGGCCAGAGGCCTAAACTCCTGCCCTATGACTAAGGCATTCAGGTGAGGGAAATCTGGTTTCTATAGGTGTTTCATTCTTCATCCAGTAAATATTTTTCCAATTTATAACTTCTACAGAAATAGTCTTAGGACAGACAATAGCCTGTGGTTTAGGGCTCTACCCTGGTGTGCAGAGATGTGGTTGGGAGGCAGTCTCTCAACCTGAAAGGAGCCTACCACCCACTTCTACTTCCTCTGTGGTTGCTTTCCTGATGCTTTTAAATAGCTCGGTGGTGCTTGAGGGCATGCTCCTGCCCTCTCATCCGAAACTTCAAAATTGCATGACTCCTTTCCTCAGGAGCTTGTGAAAGGAATGTATCTTGCTTCTAGAGAGGCCTGAGGGTTTTACAACCCTTTTTAATAACATAGGTACCTCTTGAGCTTCCAGGAATAGGTGACATCAGTTTAAGGTAAAGCCTTCACAACTTTCTAACCTATTAGGTTAGGTGGTGTCCTGCTTGCTATCCCAGTTATCTTGCTTTCCCTTCTACACCCAAATTTGTTGCAGCCATGCTCAGAATTCTCTTGTGAGTCCAATTTGGGTTTCTAGACTTACACGGATAAGTAAATCTAGGAAGAGCGCAGATTTTGAAGGGATGAAGGCCAGACTTTGGCAAGACTGAGGACTTCTGGAGAAAGTCTTTCTTTTGGTTTTAGGATGCAGTTTGAGTCTGGTTTGATTCAGTTGTCCAGTGCAAATGTTTTGTCCTGGATGAGATGCTTTGCAACAACTGTTGCATCTATGCTTGGTTAGCAGGCTCAAGGAGGCTAGAAGACCCATGTCCTGCATAGACCCATGTCCTGGAGCACCTACTGGGATATTTCAAAACAGCTCAGTATTATTTGCCTCTGGAATTGAACTGAGCCCAGTAGTGTCCTAAGACTATTGTTGCCTAAGCTGTATGTGGTTACTCTGAGAAGTGGGAGGAAAGGGTTGTTTTCATGTTTTCAAAGATATTTCAGAGCAAACCTAGTTTCTGTTTTATTTTCTTTATTGTGAGTGTATTTAATACCTAGCTTGATCATTATAATTTTCATTTTGCAGCTGCCCCAGATAAAATCTGGAAGGTTAGCTTGAGTTAATGGCTTTCTGGGAAGAGGTGATAAAGTTCGTCTTCCGGTTTCTCTGGTGCATGTTAATAATGGTGTGGAGCTGTGGGGCAAAAATTGATTACTGGTTTTTTAGCTGTTATCAAAATGCTGAGTGATGGTGCCACTTACAGAGCAGAATTGGTTTTGGAGAAGAAGGAAAATTCTCTCTGGTAACTGATCCTTATGATTCTATCTCCAGTAAATTGATTCCAGAATTCTAAATAGCCTCCATGGAAGACATACAGTAATATTTATTTGGTATGGGTGATCTGTTGGTCCTAATTTTTCAGAGTGCATTGCTATAATACTGTGGAAACTGGGGAGGGAAGCAATGGCAAGGGGAAAATTCGATAACATTTCTCAGAGTTGTTGAGATCTGTTTAGATTTGAGAAGTCTAGCTTGTTAAATTTGTTATGTTTTATTTCCAAGAACAGTCTAATTTTGTCTCAGTTGTACTTTGTCCCACCCACATACACACAGTCTGTACTGTATTGCTCTGTAATTGCTGTATTTTGCTTCAAGGATCATCTGTAGGCAGTTGGCGACTTCTTCAAATACAGATTTCATGATGGACGTTGGCATCTTTAGAAGCTTCTGGAAATAAGTCTGTAATCCTCTCCCTAAGAATTGGGATGGTGGCAGGGGAAATGGGTTCTGATATTTTGTAACTCTTTTCCTTTTTTTTTTTTTTTTCTTTTTTTTTATTATTAAAGCATAAAAGCCCTGTAGGACTGACTGGAATGCTTCCCTCTCCCAAGGCTGTGCTGCAGCAGGGCTCTGTAATACCAATTACTGCAGGGATGGTTTTGCTGTTCCAGATGAGATCATGATGGGGGTGCTGGAAAATGAGTCTCCCTTAAAATGTGTTTTATGCTCTGAATACATTAGAGATTGTGTTATTATAGTGCAATACTTAGGTCTTTGGGGTTTATGTTTTTAGTTAGTGAAGGTGTTAAAAAATCTACTTAGAATTTTTTATCAATGTCTCTTGTATTCAACAGGAAAACAGAAAATATTTCCTGATCTTGAGGTATTTTGGGACTGTGTTGCCTGTAGAACTGATATGTATTTCTCTAGCTAGATACTCTTCCTGCTTTTATTTTATTTTTTCCCAGAAAGACAAGGCCATAGGACACATATTAGAGGTCCTAGATGTATAGGTAATATGTTTGTCTGGTTTTATACTGTGAGACAGAAAATTTTTGGGGTCTGACTACTTATGCCTTTGTTTTACAGAGGTTTTGATTCATTAAGGCACAGACAGTATCATGTTGTCCTTTACTGAACTAGAAGTAAAACTGCCAAAAAAAATCCCCTTTTGTTCTGCTGCTGAGGAACACTGTGGGCTGCCAAATCCTGACAGTCTGAGTCACCACAATTGTAATAAAGTGTTTGTACTTTGTCGGTTGCTGTTATTCAGTGTCTTCTAATTTATTCATAAGGCAAAGGGACACCTACAGATTTTAAATGCTACTTTTTAAAGAAATAGTGTTTATAAAGAAATAATATTTGGCAATAGAGAATTAAATACACTGTAGCAACTTAGAAGCTTGAAAGCTTCTAAGGAGTAGATAGTTAATCTTTAATAAAAAATATACTTATATTCATATATTTGCAAATGTCATATTTCATGCAAGAGCAGTGCTAGACTTCACAAAATGATGGGATTATTTTAAACTCCTTACTGAGCTCTGTTGTTTTGACCATCTGATCTGACCTGATAATGATCTGATAACCAGGGAGACTGCTTCCTTCCTAAAAAAAAAAAAAGCCAAAAAAAAGTTTTAAGGACAGGGCCTCTGACCCTGGAAATGCTTATCTACATTTTAGCTTTGAAGTATGTGGGCTGTGACCCAGCAAGCCTAGCTCATGTAATTGAATTCAGTTGTTTTCAGCATCACTTCCAAACAAAGCAGTCAAGTTCTAGTAGTCAAATTAAGTTGTAATAGCCACATATGACTCGGAATGAGCCTGTATAAAAAGCTGGAGGAAAGCAGGGTGGCTCTGGCTCAGTGGTGGTACCTGTAAGGCTGACAGGTGTGTTCTAAGACCCACAGCAGGTGTTCTGCCCATGGTCATGTGCAGACTGTGGTTCTCTGGCTGATGGATCTGCTGCCTGTGCTTGGGTTGGAGAAGGGAGTACTGAGAAGTTCTTGATCCCATCACCTGTTTATCGAGAGGAGGTGGGTTTCTATATAATTTCTCAATACTGTAGCTGTTTATGGATGTGAGTCCTCATATTGTCTAGTATCAGTTATTGAGGCAGAAACAATGATTCCTTTCTTTCCATTGATAAAATAACAATAAGGCTTTTATTCTTGATACATAGGGAATTTTGTTGTGTCATTTACCTTTCCCTACATTGAGCTAATGAAATTTACACAGTTCTCTCTCTCAAAAAAAGCATCAAATTGGCTAAACTTGATTCTTAATAACTGTCCCCGATTCCATCTCGTAGAGCTGCTGGTGAAAAGGACCGAGGGGGGTGTGGGTGGTGTGGGGGTGCACTGGGGCAGTGTGGAACACATGGAAATTCTCGCAGCAGAAAGTACTATAATTTTAATTGCTGCTCAGTGTCATACTACAGCTGTTTCCCAAAGAAGAGGTTTGCCTGCTATTGACAGGACATTTACACAAAGGAAGGAGATGGTAGATAAGCCAATGCAAATATATTACATGCCTTCTATGCTTTGGTTTTTAATACATGCTGTGGTGACGAGTTCAGTGTGAAACACTCAGTGACATGTAATTATATATGCATTAAGTGGAAGTTGATTCATAGTGTCCCTTTCTGAGAGTACCTATCCATAATGCACTGAGGTAGGGATGCGAGAGGAGCAGCACAGCTCTGAGCTGCTTAATTCATGTGGCACTGCAGTCCCGCTCAGCTGCTGACTTCCTTTTCCTTTTTTTCTGCCCATAAAAGGAGAAAAGTGCTGCCATATGACTTGCTTTAGAGAGAATCACAAGATTAAGTTGGGGCCAGAGGGAGGGGGTGGGGGGGAAGTTATTCAGGTAGCTTTGTTTCTTGTACATGATACAAAACATTCTGCCTGCTGTGTTTAATGTGGTATTACTAGCAAAGTATGTGGTAGTATTTCCTTCAACTGACATTGCAATCAGACATTTAATTCCTATAACAACTTTTTTTTTTTCTTTTTGCATGGATGAGAGATTCTGAAGGGAAGAGATATAAATGAGTTTGGAAGGAGATAACTTCTGTTCTTAGGGATTAGGCTGTCCTCCAAACCTTCAGACACTTTCCTGCTGGTTGTTAAGGGATGACTGTATGTGGTAATCTCCCATCCTGTGCCAGTGACTGTAGGTAGGCATGCCTGAATTCATTGCCTAATTTTGCACTGTTAAAAAGCTTCATCTCCAGTTTTTCCAGAAATCAGACTAATTAGGTGATTCTCTGAAGATTTACTCAGATCAAATCTGGACAACTCTGTGCCTTTTCACAAAGTCCTTGAGCTCTCTTACTCTGGAGTCTCTCAGTGACTCTCTTTTACAATAAAGCAAGAATTGCTGCCTTCCTTTGACATATTCTGACAAAAAGCACAGCCCTCCCACTGATGAGGGTCACAGTTTCTCCACAGAGCAAAGGCAATTAGCACCTCTGAATGAGTTCCACCCAGTTTCTGGCATGGATTACTAGATGGTGTTTGATGGGCTACTGATTCTGCATCAGAGTGCACAGCAAGCATCAGGATGGTCAACTCCCATGCTGCCAGCTAAAATCCTCTGTATGTGTGTGTGTGTGTGTGTGTGTGTGTGTGTTCAAAGCCATCTCTGAGTCAATGATTCACAGTATTGATCGGCTTGGGTTTAGTCAGTCTTGCTGCTCCCTTTATTTACTGATGCTGTGAAGTGATTTGACATGGGAATGTACAAATCAGCTGTCTCTCTTCTTGCTCAGTCCAAAACAAGAAGTTTTAGAAATCACAGCAGAATGTCTGTGCAAACCAGACTTTTTTCTTTGACAATTATGAAGAATGGAGATCTTCGACCCAAACATTTACTTTCATACAAAGTGAAGCATTTTATCAAGGAGTCCAAAGGGAGCTGGAGAAAATTCAGATCATAGTAATGAACAGTCATTTCCTACATTTCCTGACATCACCCTTTTCTAGTATCACTGTAGGTATCCTGGGGGGAGAGCAAAAGGACCATACTAATTATGGATCTAAAGTAATTTGTTTTTTCTCTAGCTGTTGGTTTTTAGGTTTGTTTTTTTTTACATCCGAACTAGGATGTAGGCCAAGATCTGTGAAAAACAGATGTCTGTCTCATGCCTGCAGTGTTATCATCACTGGGATTTAATAAATTTGTTACTTCGCGTATGTGGGTGGGTTTTTATTGTGTTGTGGACTTCTGGCTGTTTTTCTTGAAAGATCTGCCAGTTTTATGGTTTATTGGAGTGATGGTTTTTAGTTGAGTGTTGATGTCATTGTTGAGACGTATTTGTCATCTTTTCTTCTCTTTGGAAGACTGAAATTGTACCTGTAGTTCAAGGCACTGCAGTTAAAGTATTCACAGGTAAATCAGAGTCTGGGCGTTCATCTGGGACTACTAGGTTGGAGCAGATGGCTATTAGGTAGATTATTAGGTGGACTCACTGGACCAGATTGGCAGCTGGTATTGCAACAGTTATAAATGGGTGCTCACGATTTTACAGAGTAATAAGCAGTTTTGTCAATATTGCGATGGGTTGACCCTGGTTGGATGGCAGGTACCCACCAAAGCTGCTCCGTCACTGCCCTCTTCAGCTGGCAGAGAACAGAAGACATAATGAAAAGCTTGTGGCATGAGATAAGGGCAGAGAGATCCCTCACCAGTGACTGTTATGGGCAAAACAGACTCCACCTGGGGAAATTAGTTTAACTTATTACCAATCATATCAGAGTAGGATAATGAGAAGTTAACCCAAATCTTAAAACACCTTCTTCCCGCTCTACTCTTCTTCTTGTGCTCAACTTTGCTGTCAATTTTTCTACTTCTTTCCCTCAAAAATGAGAGAAGAAGGGAGAACGGAGGTTGCTGTCAGTTCAGCTCACCTCTGCCACTCCTTCCTCCTGACATTCTTTCTCTTCTCCAGCATGGGGCCCTTCCCACAGGAGACAGTTCTTCATAAACTTTTCTAATGTGAGTCCTTCCCATGGCCTGCAGTTCTTCATGAAGTGCTCCAGTGTGAACTCTCTCAAGGGATGCAGTCTCACAGGAGCAGGCTGTTCCAGCATGGATCCCCCATGGAGTCAGAAATGCTGCCAGCAAACCTCCTCCAGTGTGGGCTCCTCTCCATCAGCCTCAGGTCCTGCCAGGAGCCTTTCCAGGGTGGGCTTCCCACAGGGTCACAGCCTCCTTCAGGCACCCACAGCTCCACTGTGGGGTCCTTCATGGGCTGCAGATGGATCTCTGCACCCCCATGGTCCTTCATGGGCTCTAGGGGCACAGCTGCCTTACCATGGGCTGCACCAAGGGCTTGCAGGACAATCTCTGCTCCAGCACCTGGAGCACCTCCTGTCCCTCCTTCTGCACTGGCCTTGGGTCTGCAGGGCTGTTGTGCTCATGCTCTCACTTTCTCTTCAGCTGCTCTTCTGCAGCAGATTTTTCCCCCTTCTTAACTTAGTTATCCCAGAGGTGCTGCCACCAGCACTGATGGGGTTGGCCTTGGCCAGTGGCAAGTTGTATCATCATATCCTGTTCCCCTTCACTGCCCCTCCCCACTACCAAAACCTGGCCACAGAAACCCAATATACAGTGTCACTGCACTTAAGACTCCAACGGGAGGAGTTGGAACTGAAGATGATGATCTGGGGGTCAGCAGTTGTGGAAGGGTTGTATGTTTTTGTATTGTCAGAATGGTTTTTCAGTCCCCTATGACACTGCATAATCACATCTATACACAGTAATTCTTGCCAAGTACAATATTTACATCCATATTTGCACCACGGTAGTTGTGTTTTCCTTTGGAAAGTTTTATATGCCTCTCTTGTCTTTACAACAACTTCTTGCTTGTGTTCCTTTTCGCACAAAATACGGGTAAATGTTTTCAATTCAGGTTTGCATGGATTTTTTAAAAGTAATTAATTTGGGAATTTTGACTTAGACGTAAAAAGACAAATTTGTGAAGACATATATAACTTTGTGAATTACTGAAATAAACCCACAGATTTGTTCCTAAAATGCTGATCTTGTAAGATGAATTTCTTCCTTGCCCATCACTCCTATGTGAATGAAGCTTGGAGAAGCAGAATCTCAGCTGTGCATCGGAATGCAGTTGATAGAGCTATGCCCATTTTATACCAGCTGACAATCAGGGCTAATGTTGTACTGGCAGCAGTCCAGGCTTGCCGAAATTAAGAAATCAGATGCTCATGTTCAGTCCATCTGAACACATTAAAAAGCTTCAAAACCTAGAGAATGCAAATTTTCACGTGTGCTGCGTATGATACTCATGGAAACACAAATGCTCAGATGTTACATGATGATGTGGTTCTGTTCCCCTGAAAGCAGCGGCCAGCTAAGCAAGGTTGATCTGTTAATTCTGAAACACATTTGGCTGGTTATGGAATTAACTTCTAAAAATTATGTTCTCCAGAAGCAACTGGGTACTGTATTTGTGATGCATGTTCATAGCAGGAACTAAATAAGGAGTAGGTATGGCGTGCGACTCTACTGTTACATTTTTAGTCCTGCTCATGACACAGTTTTGTTCTATGCCAACTAACACTCTCCCAGATAATGCCCAAGCATAGTTCTGAGGTTGGGAGAGACGATGGACTGTTTCCAAAAGTCTGTTTGGTTCTGGCTGGGCTGTATGGAGGAATAGGATTTTAGTTGTCCAGCTACAAGCTGTAATGTGTTTGCTGGTTCCAAGCCCAGAACGTGGCTGTGTGCCCTGATCTGTTTTATTTTTTGACATATATGTGGCCACAATTCCTGCTTTCCAGGAAGCTGGGATTCAGCAGCTTCTTTGGGGAGGCAGTAGCAGCATTATCAATGTGTGCTTAGGAAGTTAGAAGAGCAATTCTTTCAAGCCTGGAAGTGAGAAGCTGTCTGGGAAGCTGGAAAAATGAGCCAGAGCAACTTAAAATCATGGAATAATTGAGTTTCATATTTCTTTTATAAGACAAGCCCCAGAGAATACACAAGTATAATCAGCCATTTTGAAAGTACTTGTTAAAAAAAAAATATATATATATATATTTGAAGAAGTATGGCCTGGCATTTTAAATCAAAATGAATAACCTGAGTATTAAGCAGATGGCATCTAGAATGTCCTCAACCAGAGGATGTGTATCCTGGCAATAGAGTAAAACTTATCCCTAACTAAGCTTTGCTGTCTGTTAACTAAAGGAGCAGTGCTAGTGCAAACCTGAGTTGTCATGATCCTTAGCTTTTCCCTAGAGAATCCCTGTCTTCAGCAGATGTCTCAGCCTGCTTCTAATTGTCTGTTTGCCTCCTGTCTAGGAGGTGCAAGTCTAACCTTATATTTAGCAAAAACTGTAGGGTGTGAAGTTTTGTGTGTGGGTGTATTTTTTTTCTTTAAGCAGTGTTAAAGCTATTAGCATCCTAATGACTTTACACTGTCTGGTCCGACAGACACCTCATGGGTTGACTCCAGTCTGTGGAGCTCAGCCATCTGTCTCACCACCTCAGTTCTACAGGACTTGAGGAATAGCTGTTGGGATGGCATAGGCTTCTTGGTAACCTTGTCATGTGGTCCTCCTCCTGGCCGTGGTCCAGCGATCAGAAACTGACCTCCCAGTCCCCACACAGACAGTGCCATTCCTGGGCTGGGAATTCCTGCTGCAGTTTGTGCTTTGAGGGTTATGTGGGGAAAGAATCAAAGCTCAGGTCAGGATGCTCTAAGGATGAAGTGCCCTGAATTACCGGGATTGCCATTGCCATCTCTTGCATTTTTCTGCCTAAAATTTGAATAGTACCAGGTTGGTAGTAGAGATTTTAATGAGTCTGTGCTTTTTTCAGTTTTTACGTTGATAAGTGTGTTCAGTTGCTGCTCCTTTCCTTGGTTTTTTATTTTAAATCAGAATAAAAGTCATTGCTTCATTTTGGAACTTGTACTTTCTACTTCTTGAATAAAGGACTTCTAAAACATGAAATAATGTTGTGGTTGCATAGTTAGGATGGAGAGTTTGGCCTCTGACACACACTTCCTCTCATTTAACTCTCCTCTTCTGCCTTTGAACATTATGTAGTCCATTCTGTAATGTAGCTTCACTTAACTCCTTATTTCCAAATAGAATTAATTTAGCATCTCTGCTATTTATGCTTTGTTGAATACTGATCGTACAGCCTTAATTATTTCTTACACAGCAGGAAACCTTCAAAATAGCAGCTGTGTTTTTCCTTAAGTCAAATTGGTTGTGAACTATGACTGCTCAAATCCCTGGGAGGATAATAAGCTTTACTCCCAGCAGGTCCCCCAGACTACTACACTAAGGAAACCAAACTGACTCCCGTGTTTCATTTTATAAATGCATTTTAACTAGAGATAAATAGACTTGCTGTAGCTTCCCAAAACAGTAAACCAGAATTTTCTCTTCTGTGTTAATATATGATGGTTTGCCTCCTTGCTAATATCCTTCCCTTCGAGCAGCATTTTACTGAAGTTTCAGAGTTCTTTATTTATTTCAGTCCATTTTTGCCAGGCTGGTGTTAAAGAAATGATCACTTTCCTTTCTTTCTGACTTGCAAATTCTCCCAAGAAGAAGAGTGGTTGCTCATAAATATGTTTCTTCACCCTGTGGTTAAGTCACAGTGTTGTAAGAAAGTGTCTTGGTACTTAGTTATTTTCTGAAGTCATTAAAGTGTTGTTCCTCTTCCTTCCCTCAGCTTTCCTATGGAAAACTCTGATGCCAATCTTGGGATGTTTATCTCCACTTTTAAGGAATATTTTAAAGATACCAAACTGGAAACTAAACTTTTCAGAGTAGTTTATCCTCCTTCCCTCCCATGGCATTGGCTTTCTCACTCAATGGAATCTCTCTCAATCCAAATGTGATACCTTAGTGAGCTTGCCTTGCAGCCCATTCCATGCAGTTATTGCTCACAGACAAGAAATGATTTCTGGCATCTGTTTGTAGTCTTATTTTAATGCCCCTTTCATACCTGCTAATCCCATTAACTCCGTAAATTACACTGACATTGTTTTTATATCCCATTTGATTTTGTTTTTCATTTGTTTTATACTGAACGAAATTTAGATATCTGAGATATTTTTTAAAAATACTAAAAAGCAGACTTCTAGAATGTTGTATTTGATTAAAAATGTAGTTCAGTCCTAGCTACTGCTTGAGTTGTGCTGAGGGATAGCTATTCTGTATAAGTTGCAAAGGTTTTGTAGTTTTATAACTCAGATGAACAAAGAGGTTCTCCTTGATAGTTGCTGGGGTTTTCTTTCGAAAATTTAGTTTTTCTCTATAAATGTAATTAGTGCTGGAATTCCAGAGTCTTTCAGACCTGTGATTTTTGTTGTTGTTGGGTCAAGAGGGAAGGGGACATGTTTTCTTACATCTTGAAGCAGTAAATGCTGTACTAAGCAGCGGTATTTAGAGCTGATTTTTGCAGCCCTGTAGCACTGGAGGGTCAGGAGTTGTCTTGTACTCCATCACTGCTCTGTGGGAAAGGTGGGTGTCTGGGTTCTCTGCAGTGCTGCCAGTCCTTCCCTGTCCTGAGGTGTTTCTGCAACAGTCCTTCACTACCCTGGTGTACGCTAGTATGAGATTAATTGAACTTTGGCTCTGGGAGTAATGCACAGTAGAAGACACCTTGCAGAGTACTCTTTGCTTTTGAAAAAAATGAAATTGTTCTCTATTGAAGGCATTTAAGTAACTTTTCTGATTTTTACTTGTTAATTAAAAGTGTCATTAATAATGATCCTTTTAAATAAATTTTAAAATCCACAGATTGCAGCCTCTGTTTAAGTATTGGGAAGGCTCTGGATCATCTTCAAGGTAAGAGTCAACTCTGGTACTTTAGACTTGCACAGAACAGCTGTGGAGCAGATTTGAACGACATCAATGATAAATGAACTCTCAGCCCTTGTTGAATACCATCCTTTATGCAGTTTTACTGTTGCGCCTCACTGATGCTTTCAGAATGCTATCTGGGCATAATATTCTCACCTTGAAGTTTTTATTTGTTTGCTTTTCTTGTTATAGAACAACAACTGAGAATTCTCCTTCCGATGTACTTTTTTCATTTACTCCACTGTTTGTTTTGAGTCATTTCACTGTTATTGTTCTGGTCTGTCTAAACCCTTGGGACAGAATTGGCTTAGGCAGAGAGCAGGATTTGTTCACATCCCGTTTGAAGTCCTGGTTCTGTGATTTTTATGGGTCTTCTACTACCTTTTTTTTTTTTTCCCCAAATCTTGACTGAGTTTCCATCAAAGTGTCTGAAATACAAGTTGCAAATACCATGCTTTGCTACAGAACTGGAGAGAATTTGCAGCCAGCAGCAAAATAAATCAATGCTAAAAAAATTTTTTTTCCCCTAGAGAGAGGGAGTTCCCTGACTTGACCAGCTGCTAATTGGTACAAAGATTTGTTTACACAGAGGAGCAATTCCTAATTAGTTCCCCGTGTGGGTGTTCTACTTGGGAAATTAGTGTTACATTTTGATATAATTTAATCTGCTTTTATAATGAATTGTCACAATTTGCAGTAAGGAACGTATTTTTAGGGAAAAAAAAGCCCAAATCTGCGCTGCACCACATGAGTTTTGAGAGATAATTCCTCTTTAGGCAGCAGTCAAGGTTACTGTTTTGAAATTAAGTTAATAAAAGTCCATAATTAGATTAAACCAAGTTTTTAGTCACATATTTATAAATATAGCTGCAGAAACACAACCATGTGTTTTTCAAAGCCAAAACCTAATGAAGCTGAATTAAGCTGATTTATGAACTGGATGGCTGACCTCTGAGGCTATGAGGATAGTGAGACTGAATATTTGGGTAAAGTGTTTGTGGAGCTATATTACCATTATTAAGGTTATGGTTGAAATTGAAGTTCACTTCCAAGCTTTTCTGTAGCTTTCCTTATTAATTTCACCTTTATTCCAGGAGCAAGCTTGCATCACTCTTATTTTATTTAGAGAGTTGAAAAAGTAACATTAAAATAGCTGTCTGTATAGAACCTTATGAAGGACCTGGTCCCCTTGTTTTTCTAGTGACATCCCCTGCCTCAACACTTGGAAAATGAAATGATCACTATTGGATATTTAAATTACATTCTTTATTTCAGTAGTTTCAAAATATTGGAAAATTAATTTCTGAACTTAGAACTGCTTTAACTGGACTTTTTTCAATATAAATATTGTTTTAAATGAATATAGCCTTTATACTAAATTGCTAAATGTTTTGGAAATGTATTCCATTTCCATGATTTCATTATTGTATCTTTTAATTCTTAATATAATGCATACCACTATCTGTGCATATTATTTTCCTTTGGCTGTACCAGTCTTGGCAACAGCTCATTATAAAATCCAACTTATCTGCTGAAACTATTCAGCAGAATTATATGATTTAAAATTTAGTTTGAATACCCAATCATTTCAACCCAGCTGCATTTTTAATGGTATGACTACAAAACTTTTTGGATGTTAAAAATCTCACTTTCAATAGAATAACCTCCATTTCTCATGGAAATTTCTTTTTTAAACTAGAAAGTTTTATTGCAAAATTGAGATAGGGAAGAGCAAAGCCAACCTCAAGGGTAATCTTGAATGTTTTTCGTGACAGACGGACGTTGAATGTTTAGCATCGCCCCTTTGGATTTTTGAATGTGAATTGGAACCACTTTATTTCTAGGTAAGACACAACTGTGTGTTTGTGTTAAGTACCCTCTTTTATATGTGAATTGTGAGAAAGCTAAAGAGTGCAGTATGCTGGACTTTGCTTTATGCAGTGTTTGTGTGTTTGTTGAATGAGTCCAATGTAACTTGAGATTTTAAGTGCTTATAGTTCATTTGTCCTAAATGTATGTTCCCTGAGAGAGACCACTCCAGCCACTCTGTGTGGTCAATACATGTACAGGACTTTATTTTGTGATCAGGTGTATAGTTATGCTATTAGATCATTGCCATCTAGAGAGGTTAGCCGAGTGCTGTCTGCCCCTTCTCTTGCATCAACACCTTCACTCAGCAGGATGTGGTGGTTTAGGGAATTTGCTGCTGAAAATCTGTGGGATTGCAAAGGCTTCCCAGAGGATTACTCTTCTGTCAGTTTAGACCTCTGCATCAGCTCACTGCAGATTCACACAAGTACTGGTATCAACGCAAGGGAATCAGTGCCAGTACCTGCAGCTACAAATTGTTTTATTGGCTTTAAAGTTCTTATTTCTCTCTGCTCCAGGAAAAGGTTTGATACATGAGAAGGACTATGAAGAGGTTGTGAACAGCTGCAAACTTCAACAGCTGAGGGGGAAGCAGAGGGTGATAGAGATGAGCTAGAAGGTTTTGATCTGTAATTAAAAGATTTAATTAAAAGAAAATTTGTCACTGGAAACAAACTACTTATTAGTGAAATACTAGAGGTTGTGCCAGTCCAGCTTCTTGTGTTTTCTGCAAAGATTGTAGGGACCAGAAGGGACATCTCTGTCACACTTCACATGCAGCTGAATTGTGGTCAGGGCTGCTGGGCTGAGAGTCACAGACTTTATTCTGGTTGTGACCCAAAGAGTGGTGTTTGCCAGCCCGTCCTGGATTCCTGGGAAGCTTGAAGCAGACAGGACATTTGACCTGGAGTGCTTGCAGCATGTAACGCTTAAAATCTGAAAGGCAGTAGCATCTTAACTGTACTGTTGGTAATAAGGCTGTGTGAGATAGTTGCTTTGATCCAGTGATCTCTCGGAGAGATGGAAGCTATTGAGTATGGAAAGGATTCTCTAGGTTAACCCTGCTTTAGTAACAGTGAATGCTGTCATTATTCAATTCAGCTTTCTGTGAGAGTCATCCAACAAGTGGTGCTGTGGGCAAAAGACCGCAAAAATTTCCATTTGCAGGCAAAAACAAGCCCAACCCAGCAGCAGCCTGACTGGGTTTCTGTCAGAGCCGGAGAAATAAAGCCACCTGCAGAGGTGGAAGGTGTAGAGATTCATCACTTAAAGGTCACAAAGGATGTAGAACCAGCATAGCTGAAAGACAGCAATATTCCTCTTTCATTTCATTGGATGGGTCAACAAACCCAGCTCCAAGGGAGGAGGGGGATGGGAGAGGTGGCAGGAGAGACTTAAGATGAAAGACTGCAATCAGAGCTTTGACAATTTCTGCAGGGTAGAAAATTATTCTCTGTGTTTTAAACTACTGATGTGAACTTGTAAGGACTGTATACATAGCCAGCAAAGCTGTTTTGCATGTTTTATGTTTAGGTTTTACTTTCTCCGTTAAAAGAGATTCCAGCCTCCTATTTTGTTACAGTCATATGGGAGTTGAAATAGGGATTGTATACATGACATACCTATTAAATTTTATAATAGCATTTCAACTAAGATTAATGGCCCAGGATGATCCTGAGCCAGAAAGGAGAGAATCTCAAATCCGGGTGTTCAGCATGGACTTATCCACTCCAGTGGCTGGGACTGAGATGAGTTGAAGGGAGATCTTAGAGACAGGACAAGTAGAATGAAAAGGAAAAATAAAAAGAAAAATTGTCGGAGTGGAGATGAATACTCTTGATGTGACAGAAGAAGTGACAGAAGAAACAGGAAATGGGGAGGGAAAAAAAGGAAATGAAATGAGGAAATAAGGATTTGTTAAATTGTGGACTATTTAATATTTATTCTATGTAAAGTTAATACTACTATGGCATGGTTGACTGTTTTTATTAAGTTCATTGGTAGAAAGTAATAAACTGGTAGGAATTACACCTGGTAAGAAAAATAGTTAGTTTTTTTTTACCTGATATATTTTTGAAGTCCTAACCATTGGCTTTTAGACCTTTTACAGTTAAGACTTTTTTTCAAAATGAAACCCTCAAATATGACTTTACTGATCTTAAAGATTTTTTTTTCAGACTAACTAAATACAAGCTGCAGAAACATATGAAGTTTTTTTTGTGTAAAAGGAAAAGTTCTGAAAATCAAATCTTAATATAAAAGTGAAAAGCCTATACCAAATTCTAAATACTAATGCAGCAGAAGCAATTTTTTGTGTTCTGAAGTGTGAGCTGCTTGTTGGGAGCTTTACATGATAAGGGTTTAATTTCTGTCAGTGCAAAGAGGAAAATTGAATCTTGTAGACTCCTTTTAAAATGGCCAGTATTCCTTACAGCTTTTGAAAAATGTGACATGAATTATTGCTGTAGTTCTCCAGAGTTTGAATGTCACTATCAGATTAAATAATAGTATAACTGTTTTCAGAAGTGTTTTGTGTGTACATATGTATGGTGATCTATTACTGTTGTTTTCTTTAAATGACCTTGGGAGCAGGAGAATATGTGGTGGGAAGGGAGTAAACTGTTTTTCATTTTCAATTTCCTGTTTTCTAAGAATACATTGGAAAGTTTCTTAATTAAATAATATAATAGACAGTTGGAAGATGAACTGTGATTATATTCAGGTCTTTACATGGTAAATATGTACTTAAAATAGTAACTGCTTGACAAGAATTAGGCATCATTTTCCACCAAAAGTAGTGTGAAGTGTTTAAGATGAAGTTAGCAATGCACGGAGAGCAAGATCAAACATTTAGCCCAATCCAGACAATTAAGTTGGATGTCTGAAGTAGGCTTGACTAACTGCTTAAGGATTGATGTTGAGTGCCAGAATTAATATCTAAAGACTAATCTCTGGAGTGAATTTGTACTTTGCACACAAATGTGTCCTTAGTTTACCTTAGGCCATGACAACTTAGTAACATCTCAGGTATCTTGATAAAATGAGGAGCACTGTGGTTGTAGAATTTCAGAATACATTTCAGACATTTTTTCAGAAAGTAATTAAAAGTTTATAAACAAGTTGATAACGTTTCACACCTGTTGCTTCAGTTTTTGAGCCTGTTTTTATCTCACAGAGTATCTTGTACAGGCATGTTCTGTATGGTTATGAGGAGTACCAATAATGAAGTAATGAAGTTTTTACACAAGACCTCTAGTTAATTCATTGCCAGGTATTTTACAGATCTAATGCATAAATGTGTTTCAGGGAGAACTGTGAAGAAAAGTACTGTGGTAATTGTCAGGATTGCCTCGTATTGTTGGGCAGATGTGTTTTCCCAAGAACTGGGCACACTCTCAATCTGGAATTCAGCTTTATGCCAGATTTTGGTCGGTAGTGCTAGACTGTGACTCAGAGCCTAAAATTAAAATGCTTTTCCTGAGTTTTAAATCCTCAAAGAATGATGGTTTTCCAGCAGGTGTTAATGATGAGGTGTCTGATAATTTACAGGCACCTCAGTGAAACTTCATGAAGTTTTTGAAATTAAGAGTAACATTTTTCAAAAGTAGCAAAAGACACAAACTCAGTTACTTCTGAAACAAAGGCTCAAATTTTTCACCCACAGGAAAAAATAAGGCCTTGTATTATCTCTTTTTTAATAAAAAAGTCTTTCAAATATTTTTTTTAATGAAAAAATTTGCAAGCCCTTTTTTGCAATGTTCACCTTCATTAACACAACTTGCTGACTTCCTTCCTCAGCTGCAGTTCTTCCTACACTCAGAGGTCAGCAAAGAGCAAGATCAACAAGCCACACATCTGGCTCTCTCTCTTTCCAACTGGAACAAAGAAACAATTTTTTAATGGCTTTTTGAGTTAATTGTAAACAATTTGGTTTTGGAGTCGCTGACTTGCAGCAAATGTTTGTTGTAGGCGGATGTAGGGAAAAAGGACTATGTCCTAATGCAATTCCTCTGTGGCCAGCAAGGAGAAAAAAAAATCACTTCAAAAAAAAAAAAAAAGAAAAGGAATGTCTTACTCCTTGTAGCATTTAAGTATGCTGAGAATTTTGAGTGCCTATATAGGATATTTCACAAGCTTAAAATATATGCTTTGATGAGGCAGAGAGATGGAAGCACTTGCTCATTTAATTTTTCTGTAATCTTGTATACAGTAGTACTGATTTTTTCACCCCCTTTATTTTCATGAGCTGTTTATGTATGACCAAACTGACAGTGATAAAAGACCAGGGACAAACAATAGGAATAGGGGAAAGCGATTTTAAAATGAGCATTCTGTTCTAATACTTTTTCTCTGGTATTTATATTGTTCCTAAAGGCATTTTTCCAGTGAACAATTTTCAGAACCCTATATTTACAGTTATTAACCCTTAATTAATATTTTGAAAACAAATACTTAAACAATTAGTGTAGTAGTTTTCTTACTTTCCCAGTTGTCATAATCTTTTATACTCCCTAGAATCAGGTAGCATCAGTATATCTAAATTATTAGAATTATCTTTTTTTTTAAGGTTTATGTAAAGTAAACATTTGGTGTGACTTTTGTACTTTTGCACGTCGCAACAGGCTTGTTGATTTACAGCACTTCTGAAACCCCAACTACTTTTAAAATATCTTGCTGTAGTTTTCTGTGTCTTAATTGGAACTCACATAGCTCCCATATTTTGGTTGCTTTGTTTTAATATGTTTGTCATGATGGTTTTATTTTTAATCTGACCATCCTGCTAAATATTTGCAAATGTCTTGATGTGAAAAGAAAATTGCCAGTGCTGTTTGGAATTATGCCGAAGCTTATGACAAAATTGAATAAAATTAATCATTCAAAGGAAAAGTTTTCCATCGATTTGTTTGTGGGAGGTAACGTGTTCTGTATTATGATTATTTTTTGTCAAAATTAGGTGTTTGGGTTGCTAATGCCACTTAGTGGATATCTGCCTTAACTGCAGCCTGTTCCAAAGTCAAATCAGGTGCCAGACAGCGCTCTTAATTTGTATTTTGGAGTTTTCCTCCTGCCTAGAATATGTTGACTATAGGATGTTTTCAAGAAACTTAATTATCAGGTGCTTTTTATGAAATTTATTATGTCTTGTTCTGTTTTTTAATTAAATTTATTAAAATGTAGGAATTACTTATTACAGAATTTTGAACTTAGAGGAAAATAAGGATCTTATTTGAATGTTTAATTTGATTTGAAACATTAAACAACAGTCTTGGTCACTTTGCACTGATTCTTTAAGTTAATGAAATATTAATTGATACTAAGGTGATAGTTTTGGTGGTTTAGGCAGTGCTTTGTTTTAGCCCTTTTGGTTGGTGACTGGGCAAACACTGAAGTGGAACAAGCTGATAGTTCAAGAACTGATTCGAAGAAAGTAGTGAGTACCTTTTGTTTGATGTATCCAAAGTGGGAGTGGGATTGGACTTTTTCACACTTCAAATAACTGGTGAGAGCAGGGTGCTGATAATGCCAAGGTTGGGGATTTGATTCCCTCATGGGCCATTCTCTTCAGAGTTGGACTTGATGGTCCTTGTGGGTCCCTTCCAATTCCCAATATTCTGTGATTCTGTAATTCCCCTTTGGAAGATCTGAAAGGTGAGATAGACACCAAATGTAATGTCTGTTCTACCACTGTCAGTAAAAATTATCATTTCCTGAATATATTTTTAGTAAAGATTCTTTTTTGCTAAGTAATTTGGATGGTAGTATTAGTAATTTGGTGTATTTGATACAAAATGTAAATGTATAAAATTCTGTCTTTTATCTGATACCAATACATATATACATATATAATCTATATAGTATAATTTTTTTTTGTAATGCTAGTGTTTCCAAAAAAAAATCTAGTCTATACCTAAAAGATATCATCCTTTTTGCAATTTAAAGGCTGTTTTTTCTTTATGGAAAAGATTTTTTTGACTTTTGAAATGTGTGTTGATTCGGGTCTTTCAATTTCTTTTTAGTCTGTGAATTCTGTTCTTCAAACTTTTTTTTACTTCAGTTTAATTAATGATGAAGATTGAAAGACAATACAAAAACTTTTGGTGTTGTGAGTAGCAATATTTTTTCAAAAATTTCTTATCTTCCATTTGTTTACAATGAAATTAGGAATAATTGCAGGGTTTTATCTGCCTCCTGCATTCCTCCAGAGAACTCACATCATCATAAGTCATGAGATAAGAGGAACCTGAGCTATAGGATTCTTCTTAATGCAGCTGAAGTCACCCAGGCATTCCTCCTGCCCATAGACGGCTTTCAGTCACCAAAGAAAAAGCTTTGGTTAAGTCAATGTGTTTAATCTTTTGATTTTGTTACAGTTATAATCTGGATGTATCTAACTTTTTTTTCTGTAATAAGCAGCCAGTTCTGAGTTCTTGGTTAAGCAAGCTCATTTGCAAGCCCCTGTGTATGTGCACATGGGTGGGTGTTTGCATGTCTGCATGTTTTGTACAAAATGTAAGTTTTTCAACAAAGTTTTAAAATGTTTTACATTTCCTATTTAAATAGTTATTTATAATTTGAAATGCTCTCAGAAACTAATGGATGGTGCCTTTTCAAGGATGCCTTTATTTTAGATGCAAATTCTGTCACCTCTAAGTGTGATGGCAGATTAGTTACAAGTGAAAATGAAACATGGTTGTGCAAAAGTAAAATTTTAAATTTTTCTCTAAACCTAAATATAGTGTATCTTGTATAGTTCCTAGTTCTGGAAGGCATGATTTGTCTTTCAAATGGGATTCAGCAAAGGCAGTAAGAACGTCTTGGATGTGACTGCTTCCCTCCTTTTTTGGTAGCAGGTAACTGGCATTTTAAAATTAGATAGCTCATCCTGTGTATCTCTTTTAGTCAGACCACAAAACCATTTCTTCATTCTCAGCTTCTAAGCTGTTTTTTGAATTCAAAAGAAATAATGTTAATCCATACTTCTTGAGAAAGTGTGAATAAAACCAGTGTTTCTGTACAGATTGTACTGGTGCCAGAGCTGATGTGGCACATGGAAGATGCCAGGTGGGGGGCAATGCCCTGCTGAGAACCCTCACCAGCCTCAGAATCTCACTGGGCTAAGTTTGGGCAGCCCCCATGTGTGTTCCACTCAACCTTTGAGTGGAAATGACACTTCTGATAATTTCAAATGCAGTCACAGTTACCTTTAAGCTAAATCCTGAGTTTCAGCCGGAAAAAAAGGGAAAGCAATATGATTTGGTTTCTAATACTGCTATTAGTTCTGAAATGTAGTTATTATAATATTGTCTAGATTAGTTTGGATTTTGTTTGAGCTGCGAGAATAGAGGAGAAAGTCATGCCCTGGAGCTGGAGCCCATACAGAACTGCTGGTTGATTGTGCAGAGGGAGGTTGGTACTGTTGGGCTGATTTCAAGTGGCATGAGGGCTCCATGGCCTTTCTTTAGGTGGGAAGGTGAGCTATGGAGACGGTCAGGGAGCTGGTGCACCTCATTTACAAGGAAAGGCTGAGGGAGCTGGGGCTGCTTAGCCTGGAG
This sequence comes from Motacilla alba alba, assembly GCF_015832195.1. Classification (NCBI taxonomy): domain Eukaryota; kingdom Metazoa; phylum Chordata; class Aves; order Passeriformes; family Motacillidae; genus Motacilla; species Motacilla alba. Next base: position 12,343,013 of record NC_052018.1, read on the forward strand.
AGGAGAAAAGTGTGAGTAGACCCCATCAATACGTGTAAAAGGGAGGGTGCTGAGAGGATGGACCAGGCTCTCTAGAGGCACCCAGCAGTAGGACAAGAGGCAATGGGCAGAAAGTGATGCACAGGAAGTTCCACCTAAACATGAGGAAAAGCTTCCCTGTGCAGGAGCAGATTGCCCGGAGGGGCTGTGGATTGCCTACAGGGGCTGTAGATTGCCCAGGGAGGCTGTGGATTTCCCTGAGGGACTGTTGATCGCCCAGCAGGTTGCCCTGGGGTGGGGGGGGGAGGGGGGGGGAAGCTGTGTATTACCCGGAGAGGCTGTGGATGGCCCTGAGGGGCTTTGGATTGCCTGGGGGGCTGTGGATGGCCCTGAGGGGCTTTGGATTGCCTGGGGTGCTGTGGATCACCCTGGGGGGCTGTGGATCACCCTGAGGGGCTGTGGATTGCCTGGGGGGCTGTGGATGGCCCACAGGGGCTGTGGATCGCCCGGGGGGGCTGTGGATCACCCGGAGGGGCTGTGGATCGCCCTGAGGGGCTGTGGATCGCCCGGGGGGGCTGTGGATGGCCCGGGGGGACTGTGGATGGCCCACAGGGGCTGTGGATGGCCCCCAGGGGCTGTGGATCGATCTGCCTCGCCGGAGCTGTTCCAAAGCCTGGGGCGGTGCTGTGGCGGTCGTTCGGCACCAGGGGGCGCTCCCACGCCGTCCCGTCCGCACTCCGCTTTCCATGGATAATGGACAGTGGATAAAGGATAATGGACAATGGCTAACGGATAATGAGCCTCTGCAGGCCTGTGCGCCTCCCAGGGTGGGGAACCAACGGGCATGAATGGGTCTGGGACCGGCCGCCATCCACACTGGTCAGTCAGCAGTACATTCAGCAAAGTGAGAGTAGGGTATAAAGTCACTACCGAGCATCTATTTTACTGTCTTAATAAACAGTTATTGTGCAAATTTCATTACTGTACTAGGAATGGCTTCCAGGAGTGATTGGAATTACTGCAGAGCCTGCCAGGGTCAGTACATGCTTTCAATTTTCATTTACACTTACAAGAAATCTAATTTTTAATTAAAAGGATGGTTTTAATTCTGCACCATCCATACTAGTGCTTCCCTGTTTGTCATTTCAGGCAAATGCCAGAATTGTTAATATTCCCAGAAAAATTGCAGTGGTTTTAGCAGCTCACGTTGAGGCACAAGGCTTGTTTGCCAATCAGTGTAAATAAACCACATTATTTGAAAATAGATTTACTCAGGAATGCTTCTTAAAGTATTAGGCACAATGCAAAATTAAAAATCTCTTTGTGTTTCCATCACTAAGAGGGCTAATGTGCTTGTCTATTAACACAATTTCCAAGGCAGGCTCTTTAGCAGAAAAATGTCACACACCCATTTTGCTCTGTACACCTTAATGAATTGAGTCTTTAATTTGAAAGTATGTGCACTAACAAAATAATATCAGAAGGATTAAAAAAAAATTACACAGAATTAATTAAGAAAGAAAGGAGGTGTTTTATTGAAATTGAGGTTTTTTATTGAAATTTATACTTTTCAGTAACTCCTGCATACTTACAGGTTAGACTAATGTTTTGAGAAAACTTTTCATTGTTCAATATTCAGTCTCCTCATCCCTTAACTTGACTGTGAGAGCAGTCATTGAAAAATTCCAGAGTTTAGCACCTTTCTAACCTGCCTTATGTTTAATTTATAGTCCAGTATAATAATTAAATATTTTTCCTTGGTCTTTCTGCTTACCAGTCTATCTATCTCTGTGGGATTGATTTGGTTTTATCGTTGAGTGGAATAATTTACATTTGTACTTATGGAATGTCTTCTGGATAGCACCTCTAGTTTATTAAAGTATTTTGAATTACGATACTGTTTTCCAGAATATTTTAATTCCCTTCTATCTTAGTGCATATTTTAAAAGGGTATTTTCTTCTTCTCTGTGTGTCACTAATTAAAAGTATTGAACAAAATCAGATCTATACAACAAATACTGTTTAAAAATACCATCATCTTTTTTTTTTTTTTTGCCAGTAAACTGCTGACAGCTACTTTTTCAGATTTTCAGTCTTCTAGCAAATTTATGGTAGTAAATAACATTTTCTCTTTCCTCATCTCCAGTGCTTTGTCGAAGTTCCCTCTGTATATTTCTTCAATTCTGCCCTATGCTTATGCGTATATTGATTTCTGAGACTCTGTTTTGTCTCTCTCGTCCATCAGAATAACCTGTTGTGTATTTTCTTTTCTGCTAAGTTTCCTGCACTCCTTTATCCCTTAAATCAACTTTTCAAGAGACCTGTCCTTCCAGGTACCCGAGAGTATTAAAACTGCTTTTGTGAAATCAGTTCAATTTGCTGTTTCTCCTTGTTTAGTTACCTCCTCTATTTTTAATTTCTCATGTTTCCGTCCTTATGTTCAGTTAATTCTTCCCATAACTACCATAAAAGTCAATAATAGCCTCTCAAAAGGACGTTTGTTACTCCAGAAGCCTGTCGAGATGCATGGTTAATTAATCCTCCTGAAGCCCCATTCTGTTACTCGTATGCCTCCACACTTCAGCAGAACCTTCTTAAACACTTCCCTGGGTTATGTGGTCTCTCAAGTTGCTGTTTTGGGATGTTACCTATTGTTTCTTTTTTCTCCCTCACCCAGACACACATAGAAATTTTTCTTCTACCTTTTTCTGAAATTTTAAATACATTTTAAAAGTGTACATTAACCTCCAGTTTATTTAAAGTGGGTTTTGATTTTTTTTTAGTAGTGGAACTCTTGTTATTTCCATCAGCAGCCTTGTAATAGCCTTGTAATCGGTCAGCAAGTTTTCTTATTTTTGTAATGAGATATTAAATAGTTAATATATTTAAACTAAAAGCAGCAAATTCCTAAAAAGATCCACATTTCATCCCTAATTCCTCAAATCTTGAGCTATTGGTAACTATTGCCAGCCATAGCTGTTTTAATTCCACTAATGTCACTGTCTTTGAATTAATTGTCCTTTTAGTATTTTAAGATGTTCTTTAACTTCTTTCCCCTTTCCTAGGAAACCATACTTGTAAAGACTGCTCTGATCCATGTCTTATAAATTATTACCCTCCATACCATAAATACAAAATGGCAAAATGCATTCTATCCTACATACTGACATATTCAGAGCAGATCACTAAGAAGTGTGCATTAAGAAATCCAGTCCCTGTAGGATTTATGTTTGACTTACTGAGATTAGATGTGCTGTTTTGGCATTTATGTATTAAAACAAGAAGTAAAATAGAAATAGGAGAAAGCTGGCATGTAAAGACTTACTCCTGTTATCAACTGGCACAAGAAATAACTGGAATATAAAATCACTTTGAGGAAAGTTTTTACCATAGTTATTCAGAGAACTAGAATATGATGGTTTTCGTCTTGTCTTTCAGACACTTGCATTGGATTTTCTGTGTATATAATAAAAATACTCTGTGTGGCATACTCAGAAGACTGAATGATCAGCAGTCATTTATAGGTGAAAAGGACCAGGAACTTTTTTTTTTTCTGTTTCTGAATTTTCACCTAAAAGTCCTGTTTCTGATTCTAATTCTTACCTGATCTAGCAAAGATTTTTCATTCATTATATTCACAAATATTGAAACCACATATCTTCTAAAATGTTCAAATCTTTAGATTTCCAAAACTGAATGGGTGGTTCTAAGATGGCCTATTTCTTTCCCCACTATGAATTTGGTGGGAGATGATGAGGACAAGAAAACTTTTAAGAGGAAGATTGTAGTGTGGCTCTCTTACAAGATTTTGGAGGAACTAAGTAAAACTCCACTTGGAACAAAATATAGTGATTTTATTTTGAAGGAAGAAATACTCAAACTATCCAAATCTGTCTTGTGCCTTCTAAAGGTGTCTCCCTGCTGTGAAAATTGAAAGAGGCTCCGTTTGTTGTGTACAGAGGAATTGAGTACACTGGTTTGTGTAAAGCATCTGTGCAGGCAATGCCATGTTCAAACTAGGTTACTCTAGTTACTCTGTGCTCAGGCAGAAGGATGAAAGTGCAGCAGTACTTTCTTAAATTCAAATATAATTTTACTCTAATTGCTTAATTGGATTCCATTCTATGTTTTTGTTGGTGTTTTTTTGTTTGTCTGGTTTGTGTTTTGTTTTGTTTTTTATTATGACATATGAATCAAAATCCAGATACTTTGGATGCCTGGTTTTCATTCTTTCATGATGGCTGCTCTGACATTATAGACTGAAAATATACAGGAGTTCTGTTCAAAGTAAATTCAGGTGTGAGAGTTGGCATATAGAAAAATCCCCCTGCTGAATAAGTTTTAAGTTCATCTAAGGTAATTTTTTCTTTTTTTTACTTTTAATTTTAGAGAAACCACAAGCCAAGCTCTGTAATCCTTGAGGCTACAGGTATTAATGCTGGCCAACTCTTCAAACATTTTGTGATAACTGAAAAACATATTTGTCATTACAACCCATTTATTAAATCCCTTTGACTTGCATCACTTTTTTGTAGGTTTTAATTGTGGCATGCAATTTGAGTATCAGTTAACAGCAAAAACTCTTGCCTAGAAGTGTTCCTTAACTAGGAATTTTAATAAAATGGTTGTTCAAGGAGGGAATGATTCTTTTATCTTGAGTTACTTTCACCTTGAGCAACTTTATTCTCTTATTCTACTTTTCACTTCCTTATAGCTGTTTTCTGGCTTTGAGTTTTGTTGGGGTTTCTTTTTGTCTGTTTATACTTCACCTGCCTAAGGAATGTGTGGCACTGATTTTTCTTTGCTTGTGTATAGGTTGCCACTTGGTGCTCTTTATGTATGTTATTTATATTATGAAAACCTTATAAATCCATTGTTTAGAGGCCAGCATTGGGGATAATTTCTTTTTTCTGGAAAATGAATATGGCTTGCTTTCTGAAAAGAGTTTGGTTATGCTTTTGTCTTATCTATGCCTTTCTAGACAATACAGTACATACTTCATTATCAAATATCTTTGGAGGTTTTGTGCAATTATCACCTCAATACAAATGTATGCTATTTTACTTTTTTCTTAGTATAACTACACCTTTTTTAACTTATTTTTAGAATAAAGCCCTTAGAGAAGTAATACCATTTTTGAAAACTAACAGTATTTGCACAACTGAGACTATTAAATATTAAATATGAGGTGTTATATTTTTGTTCATCAATGCAACTGCTGTTTATAAGGTTTAAACACTTAGCAGGAAAACAGCTGAAGATAGTAATAACACCATATCCATGCAAATATTCTCAATGATAAGAAAATTGAAGACATTATTAAAAAGAAACCTACTGTGGAATTTGATGGGAAGAAGTAATAGAAACATAGAATCATTTAGGTTGGAAAAGATCTCTTGAGTTCATTGAGTCCAGATGTTGATCTGATCCTGCCAAATCCACCATGTCCCTAAGCATGACATGTATACGTCTTTTAAATACCTCTGGAGATGCTGACTCACCCACTTCCCCATGCAGCTTGTGCCAGTGCTTGACTGCCCTCTCAGAAAATAAATTTTTCCTAATATCCAATCTAAACCTCCCTGGTGCAACTTGAGGCCATTTCCTCTTGCCTTATTGCTCGTTACCACTGTGCTGGTCCTGCTGGCCACTCTGGGCCCACCCTGGCTCATGTTCAGCTGCTGTTGACCACCACCCCAGGTCGTTTTCCTCTTGGTCACTTTCCAGCTACTGTTCCCCACCCTGTAGCACTGCAGGGGTTGTTGTGATCCAAGGGCAGGACCCAGCACTTGGCCTTGTTGAACCTCACACCATTGGCCTCAGCATCAATCCAGACTGTCCAGATCCCTGTGCAGAGCCTTCCTGCCCTCCAGCAGGTCAGCACTCCTGCCCAGCTTGGTATTGTCTGTGGACTGACTGAGAATGCAGTCAATCACAGAATCATTGAGTTTGGAAAAGAGCTCCAAGATTATCGAGTCCAACCTCTGATTGAACATCATCATGCCAGCTAGAGCCAAGTGCCACGTCCAGCTGTTTCCTGAACACTTTTGGAGTGGTGACTCCACTGCCTCCCTGGCCAGGCTGTTCCCTGTGTTTAACCACTCTTTCCATGAAGAAATCCTTCCTGGTATCCAACCTGAGCCTCCAGTGATGCAGCTCGAGGCCATGTCCTCTCATCCTAACGCCTGTTGCCTGGGAGAAGAGACCAAACCCCACCTGGCTCCAGCCTCTCTTCAGGTGGTTGTTCAGAGTGTTAAGGTCTCCCCTGAGCCTCCTTTTCTCCAGGCTAAAGACCCCCAGCTCCCTCAGCTACTCCTCAGCAGACTTGTGCCCCAGATCCTTCCCCAGCTCCATGGCCTTTCTCTGGACACGCTCTAGCACCTCAATGCCGTTCTTGTAGTGAGGGGCTCAGAACTGGGCACAGCACTTGAGGTGTTGCCTGACGACTACAAATCCCCTTGCCCAGATCCAGTGTAAATATAGTAACTGGGACTGGCCCCAGTACCGAGCCCTGGGGAATACCACTGGTGTCCAGCCACCATTTGGATCTAGCTCCATTTACCACCATGGTTTTTTACTCTGTGTACCTGTCCAGGCCATGAGAAGCCAGTTTTATGAAGATAATTTTTTCCATCTTGCACTTCTGCTGTTTCCTTACAAGCACTTCAACTGTATGAGTGAAGTGATTCACAGTGATTTGGAATCATGCTTTTGATCTGACAGATCTTGAGTTTGTTCAAATGCTAGTATATTTTTGAAGCCATGATTAATTACTCATGCAGTAAGGTCGGTTCCAGTACTTTAATGATGCTGATGTGCTTAGTACATTTCCCTCAGACTGTGGACTGGATGCCTCCTGTCTCTACCTACTTAGGTGTGCCACTAGAAGTTACCATTCTGAATCATCCATTGCCACTCCTGAGCTTGGGAGCTTCTCTCCAGAAACTCCCAGTGGAGCTGCTCATGAAAACATGCACGAGCCCTGCTTTCGTTAGGATGATCGAGCCCTGCTTTCGTTAGGATGATCTAAATGAGGTTAAGCAGTAGGTATTTGCTGATCCAACTCATTCTGACAAAAGCCTTTCAGACCATGTTTAAGTGAGCAGACAGATTTAGGAAGTATTATCTGGCAAAGGAGCACTGATGGGCTGCAAAGGCCTTGAGCTGGTGAATGTGTCCTTTTTTACTAACACAGAGTTTTAAAGCTTTGTCTCTCTATTACGTCTTCAGTGTGCTGCAGTGCTGCTGATGGTGTTGAATGGGTACTGATTAAATTAGTCCTGTAAGAGAAGAAATAGCAATTTGTATAGTACTGTAGCTGTTACATCAAAGTGGTGCAAAACTTCACACTTGAGAATTGTGTAGTTGCTTAAAACAGTGTGTAAACCAAAATTTTAAAGATGTGTTGAATAACATGATATTCAGTGTTCAGTTAGTAATACCCATTTTGGGAACACTTACTATATTTTCAAAAGTGGATTTAAGTATACAATAAATATTCAGTATAAATATATATTCAGTATATATTCAATATATATTCAGTATACAATAAATATTTCAGTATATTTTTTAGTATATGCATGTAAAACCCATGGCAGATTTGTAGGATTGAATTTGATTTTTTTGGGGGGATAGTATTTTATATATCACAATTCAGAAATAAACTGATTGCTTTAGTGGGGTAGAAGGAATTTATTTTCCCATACAAGGTAATACCTCTACAATGTTGAAACTAAATCAGTGGAATTTTAGGAACACAGTTATTTGTTGGAAAGCCAGCCTGTGATATTTTGTTCAAAGCTCAAGTTTTAAAACCTGCTACTGGATAATGGTAAATAAAATGCAAAATGCTAAATGTAACTTCCTGTTCATTGCTGGGTTATGGTTTATTTATGTCTGTGTGCTACTAATTAGATGTTGAGCATCAAAAATTAAGCAATGGGCTTAAAATTGTCAACAACAGCTTAAAAACTATTTTCTATATGCTTACTAATATCTTACGGTAAGCTCTTTAATGGTTGGAAAACAATAGGGAAAAATGCCAACATCATTGCCAACATGTCATAATTTTTAAAGCATAGTTACAAGTTGCAATTTTAAGGGATTTAAACACTAAAGAGAAGCTGCTAGCATTTAGTGGTGCAGCATCAGCAATATTTTTATATATTCATTGAGTCTCAGTTCAGCATTTAATCTGATTTTACAGTAAGTAAAAATAAAATGCTTTCTGGTCTAATGAAATAGAGTTTTATGCGCCTACGTTAAACCTTCATGATTTGCTTCTGTATATCAGCTGTTATTTGCATTTCTCTTGCAATCACAGTATATATATATATATATATAGAACTGCTCAAAATGTGTGCCGTTAGTTGCTTTGAAATCTCATTAAAATTATCCTGGAGGTGACTTTCAGTTCCTGAGGTTTGGAATATGTTATTAGAGTTATTGAGGAAAGACAGTTTGAAAGAGCCAAGTACTGGGAAGCAGCAGGCTATGCTGAATAAAATAATTCAGTTAAAGGCAAAGATTTGCATTTATTAGCACTTCCTTTAAGTTTGGCCTTTTAATTTGAAACTGAAATTTAGTGCTGAATGATGAATTACACTTGAAAGTGAAATTTGATGGAACCAGATCTTGCTTTTAGTTTTCTTTTTTAGGAAACCATAAAGAAATTATATAAAAATAATTAAAACATGATTAGCAGCTGCCTGAACCATATTTTTCTGGATGTTGATGTTGAATATGACTAATTTTGGGGTTGGTATACTTTGAAAATGGGTGGTGTCCAACCAGAGCCTCCAATATCATTGGAAAATGCCACCTGCATGAACATGGACGTGTGTAAGTTTGTGGTAGGCTTCTGTTTCATACTCATGACCTGAATAGCTGGATCAGTTTCTACACAGGGATTGAAAGAGAGGGAATAAAGTGAAAAACAATCTAGGAAATGTAACAAAAGTTCTGGAAAAACACTCAGAAATCTCCCAAGCCGAGATGTGCTGTACTTGTTTAAGAAGGATCAGAAGCAGAACTTGGGCACATGACCCCAAGTGACTCAATGCAAACAAGGGAGCGTATCCTCAGGTTTTTGGCACAAAGGGTTCCTCGCTGTTCGAAGCATGCTATCAGCTAAACCAGTTCTGGATGCAGTGCAAGCTTTGGCAGCAGAAGAAATGCTTGGGTACTCTCTGAAGATTGAAGGCGATGAGGTAAGTTATGGCTTAAAAAGAGTTGAAAGTGAAGAATCCAAGCTGAGTCAGTCATGTCGATTGTGATAGTATTACATAATATAATTTTTTTTTCAAGGTTACCAAAAGGAAAATAAGTGTGTGTACTTTATCGTATTTCTCCTAGCTGATGCTGATAAAATGTATTATACCAGTGTGATGAAAATATTAAATTATTGAAGATATAAGTTTTAACACTATAAAATCTATTTCGCTCTGTTTGCATGTTTTTCCTCTTTGTAGGCTAATCAGAAAGTCAAACTCAGTATATAAGGTTCTGATCTTGTTCTGCAAGTAAAAGTGTAAATATTTTTCCTGCATGTAATGAATGTGACTTTATGAATAATGGAAAATGTTTCTTTGTGTTTCAATATTGTATATGCAAAATGTTGCTAATTACGAAGGGCTTGACAGTCTGCTCACTGGATTTGTTCTGGAGAGAAAACTTTGAAGAAGTATTTAATGCAAAACAAAGCCATTTATTTAACAAAAGCCTTGCTTACATGAAACTGCATGTTCTGAACAGACAATTGATTAAATTTATATCATTTTATGTTATGACTATGGCTGCTTTGAGCCTCACATTACTTTCCTACGTTTTCCTGATGTAGAAATACATCCTTTATATGCCCATAGAAATTAGGGTTGATGATACTTTTCCTACTGTAATGCTTGTGGGAAAACTTGAAAAAAGCTTTGTCTCCTTATGCGGAGTGTCAGCCATGTACATGCTTAGAATAATTTTTGTGGTCTGATTTCTTAAGTGGGAAAAGAGTTACACTGAATCACAGATGAACATCAGATGTGATCCCCAAGAGCCGTGGTTTAGAGTAATGAGAATATTTCTCTTTGAGGCAAAAATCAGTTTTCAATCTGTGTTTTAAATCTAAAATTACATTTTTCTACATCCCTCCAGGCAGATCTCTTTATCCTGATACGTGCTTTTCATGGTTTAATTTTTCTGTCTTCTGAGAGAAAGTTTAAATTTGACCAAGAAAGCTCTACTTCTACACAGTATTAAAATAACTTACTTTCCTAAAGACTGTACTGGCAAAAAACCTTTTTTCAAATCTCTTTTCTTTTTGTCTTCCATAGAGACTTGCTTTTTTGAGAACTGATTGCTTTTCCTTTTGGAAGTTGTTCATAACTTGAAATGCAAAGAAGTCCAAGATGATAAAAGATAGGAATAAAAGAAAAAATAGGGTTCAAACCTCCCCTTTTTAATCTCTTTCTTTTTTTTTTAAATGCATACATACACTTTTAAAAGCTAAAAAGCTTTTTAGCTGTCCTTTTTGATAGAGTTTTATAGTAATCTTATTATAAATCTTACTGACTAGAAACAACTAGATTTTTTTCCTTATAGTGAGTTATTTTCTTAAAATAACATGGATTTTTGCTGAAGATCTAAAATAAGTGTTAAGATTTCAGTTTTTAATTTGAAATGTTATTAAGTAATCTGGAGTCCAGCAATTTAGAGAATTAACAAATACAGATATAGCTCTGGGTTTATTTCTCTTGCTAAGTGAATAAATTCATAAATATCTGTTTATACACTAGGATGTTATCCTCATGTTTAAATTCCAATTTGTTGAACAGAATTATTTATGTTTATCTGAGGTCTTCCTTTTTCTGCATAAATATCACAGAATTGACCATCAAAATGTTTCTCATGGTCCAGAACTTGCCAAAATGTTGAATTTCTGATGCAGACTGTGTCAAGCTCTTAGATGCAGTATTCTGAGTTTACATGTATAACTGTTTATGATTTTGTTGCATTTACTAGGTTTGCTGGGATGGGTAATCTTCTTAAGGTCCTTACCAGGGAAATTGAAAACTATCCACATTTTTTCCTGGATTTTGAAAGTAAGTTCAAACAATTACAAGACAATGAGAAAATCTTTTGCTTGACTTAGCAGCAAACTGAGGAAAAACTTTTAAAATCTGATTGCTTACAGTGTGTATTTTCCAGCACAACCGATCTGTCCAAGTCCTTGTCTCTAAAATCATTTGTTCACTCAGGACTCCTTTTCTCTTCCTTTTCTATTTTTCAGGAACCAAATGGGAAATCTTTTAAAAGTTCTCACTTGCACAGAGCTTGATCAGGGGCCAAATTTTTTCCTTGACTTTGAAAGTGAGCAAAGCTTCTTGCCTGGCTTGCCTTCTTTGCTTATTATTTCCTGATAAACTGCATGTGCTTATGCATCATAAAGCAATTCAAAAGGGATTTGCAAACAAATCAAATTACATTTCAGTAGAATATTACTTTCTGATATTTATAAAACCATACAAAATTACTTCATTCTGAGCAGAGAAGAGGGCAGAGAGGCAGATATGCAAGTAAAACCCTATCTTGAATTAAATTCAAAACATTTATGAGCCATTGTTAAACTTACGTATGAATAAACTCAACCTCGGCTTTCTTTAACAAATCAGGGTTAAAAAAATTATGATTCTTTCTTGAATGGAAATACACATGGAAATAAAAAGCTGAAAAAAATAAGCAGTGGAGGTAGAACTACTTTTGCTTGGTTCAGCGATGATTTAGCTGGGTTAATAGTTTCTAAAAAGTAGTGAAATGGTCAAAGTGTATGTGCTTGATTGCATCTCTAAATGGCGTGGTTATCAGTTGCAGAACAGTGTTTCCCCTGCATCTACTTCTAGACACTGTCACCAAATCCTTTAATACATGAATTGTATTTTATTTGAAACACTAACAGTGTGTGACTTTTTCTCTCTTAATACCTCTGTTCTAAAAAAAAAAAAAAAAAAAGCCAACCAAAAAGTTTTGAGAAAATCTAGTGTTTTTAAAATTCTTTCCTTTTGTAGCATGGTTTAAAAGAGCATTTCAGATGATTAGACACATATTTTGTCATCTTTAAATAGTTTTGTTCTTTAATAATTTATTCCTGAATTATTTTCTGGAAGAAGTAACTGACATGTTATGAGTGTGTATGTCTGTATACATTCAGAAGCACTGCTTCAAAAAGTCATTTAAATACATATTTAAATCTGATGAAATTGTTCAAACACGCATTCTTAGATGAGAGCTAGAATGTATGACTGGAACTCTGCACACATTTTAATATTCTCATCTAGAGCTTAATTACCTCATTATGAAAAATTAGTTTTAAAATATGGAAAAAAGATAAATTGGCTAGTTTGGGTTTAGGAGGAGCCATGTATCTATCCCTTCTTCTCTGTCTATATAGTTTGGAAACTTTGCTGTCATCCCAGGATGTCAAACCTCTATCTAAACCACCACTTAATTTTTTTCTACCTAACTTTTGAGGGCCTTGGCAGTGCTCTGTGGCTTTGCCAAGCTATTGTGAAAGATTTCAGCTGCTCTGAGCTTACAAGTTTAATCAGCCCCATTGTGTCCTTGTTGACAAGAAATTGTTCCTGACCCAGGCTGCAGGCTTGGCAGGAAACAGGTGCTCTGGCAGTGGGGAGCCTTGGTAGAGGTGGTGGTGAGAGGGGAAAATACCGAATTTGTTGCCTTGGCAGTGAAGGTTGTTTTTTTTTCCAAAAGCACGTGGCCAAGAACTGAATGAAGTACCCTCTCCCACAGGAGGTGCCAGTGGTTAGGGCACACTAGTTAGGCACACCTACCTGGAGAGGAACAAAACTATCATCTCCAAATTTCAGAGAATTTCATGCTTGTAAGTGAAAGTTTAAAAGTTTTTCTCACTAAATACAGTGCCAGAGGTTTTTAGTGGCACAAAATCTGTATTGGCTCAAAGGGATGTGACTAGAAAAAGGGCTGTGGTTTTGTGCTTTGGCCTCCTGTAACTGGCTATTACACAGTGGAATAGGACATTCTGAGTGTGTGGACATGGGTCAGAGTCTGGTGTGGGCTTGCTGGACGTGTGGCCTCAGCTGTCACTTTGAGCTCATGGGTGAGTGTGGTCACTGCAGTTAGCCATTTCAAAGGATGACGGGTGTGCTGAGCTGATGTGTTTTCTGTATTCATTATTTGCCTCAGCATCTTGCTTTTTAGTTTCTGTGGGCTTTTTCATTAGCTGGCTAAAAAAATAAAAAGAAAAAAAGAAAAATAAATGTTTTACATGCAGGTGTCCACATTATCAGTTGCAATTCTTTTTGACACCTAACGTTATTCTTCAATCCAAACTGGAAATCAAGTTTTGTAACTCCATGGTCATACTTGAAAAAACTTGAATCCAGCATTAATTTCAGTTAATGCTGTATAGCAAAAGCAGTTCTGTTTGCTCCCCAGTATTCATTTTAGAGTTGGGCAGTTATGCTGGGTTTGTGTGGAGAATAGCATTCTCAATGCAGGTGGAAAGACCTTTTCTTTAAAGGGGTAATGCAGACTTAATGCATTCAGCCAAATTACTCTTTTTTAAGGTCTACTGAAAGGTTTAAATAGAGAAAAATAGTTTCATCCTTATTAGAAGGTGCACCATTTTGCTGTTTTACACTTGGATCTTGATAGGAGTATTTTAATCAAGCTGCTACCTCTTGGTTTGATTATATGTCATTTACTTTACCTTAATTCTTTCTTAGTGCTCAGCTTGAAAATAACGTTAGGAAAAGTGAGTACCTGGCAAGTCTTGAGAGTGGCAAGTCTTGAGAGTCTGTGGCTTTCAGGATTTCACATCAAATTCTCTTGAAATGGATTTGTCAGTTTTGTCAGTTCAAGAACTGTTTTGTACTTTAAATGTTGACCTTATTTAAATTAGTTGCAGATAAATTAATTCTGGGTATTTGAGCTCTTTTTGTATCATCTTAAAATTGCTCTTTTTTGCAGAAAATCTATTGTCAAATAACTGCTGCCTTTTTCAGGCAAAGTAAACAAATAATTCTACATGAATACTTGGAAATAATTTGAAAGTTGAGGCAACAATTTAACTTGAATCTAAAAGACTAAAGCTTATAGATTATTTGAAGTTATTTGACGATGTCCTTAAGTGACACCTACAGTCCCATCCTCTTTTTATAACTTTTTATAAAATACTTTTTATAAGATGTTTCTAACCTTAATGTGAGCAGGTTCTTTTTTTTTTTTTTTACTGTTAGCTAGGTGGATTTCACTTGAGCCAAGTGAAATCTGTCTCATCCACTCCAAGAATCTTATTTTCTAGGATTCCCCCACTTCCCCAGAAAGAGTAATGAAATCTTCAGTTATTATTCATGTACAATTAAAAGGGTCTATTATTAGAATGTGTCTGGCAGCAGAGCAACTACCCACTTTTCACATAATAGGCTATTAATTAATACTCTTGTTGCACAGGCAGCAAGGCTGAGGATATAATCTGAGTCCAGCCTGTGGGAGGTTGCACTCAATTCCCGAGCTGTGGAGTGCCCTGAGGCAGAAACTGCAGCTCAGTCAGAGAGGTGTGGGGTGTCCGTCCCCCATCCACCACAGAGCTGAAGCTGGGCACTGATCTCCCTGGCACAGCACCCTGCCTGGAGCCAGTGTTAACAATTTTGTGAGCTTCACTTTATTCTAGCTAGTTTAGAAAGAATGAAATTTAAAAATCCTGTGTAGCCTGTTAGGGTGGGGTACTGCTTCTGTCCAATACTGGAGATTCATTAATGTATGTAGCCTCTAAAGTGCATTACTTGCTGTAATTATAATGCCTTTGCTCATTTCTGAGCTTTTTTTTTTACTTTTGTTCCAGATTGACATGGAAAAAAAAATGACTGTCATGGTGACAAATCTGAAATAGGACTTCAGCATTATGCAGTTAAATATGTATACTGCTCTCTAACTTGCTGGCTGAGGAATTATTTGCCATGCAGTGGGCATGACAAGAAAAGCTGAAAGCAGAACCCGTGAAAGCTCTTGTTTAACTCACTTTCTTTGCTATGCTCTGGAGGCCAGAAGAGCATGGTATTTTTAGGACAAATATGATTCTACATTCACTGAAATGGAAGAACTAACCAGCTTCAGTGGGAATCTTCTTAACCACCTAAGGGTTTTCAGCTTTTGTTCTGCATTTCAGATTCAGAAAGGGTGTGTGAGTTGGAAGTGCTTCTTGTAGTCCTGTTGTTAGTACTCTTCATAGTACTGTTCTTTCTTCATTTAAATTGATTACTGAGGTGTTTTTGTACTTAATTTGGTATTGGTAAAGGCATCATATGCTTTCTATATTTAGTCTTATCCTATGAATATTAATGTTTTACCTATCTAGAAGTTTCTGTGTTTGTTTCTAATGCACATTTGGTGAAGGATGAGGTAGATACCTTACTCTGGTAGAAGGGTTTTCTGAAACAAATGGCAGGTATTTTGCTAAGAAAATAATGATGACTGCAATTTCATACCCCACCGTTCACCTGAAATTCTTAATGCATCCACAAATGAACTGTAGTGGGTCCAGATTTCCTCTTGTTCTTTTTGAAGTCTGAAGTTCCATCCAAAACATGGCATAAGCCATGTGTAAATGTGAAGGAGGGCATGTGCTCATTGGAATGGATGAATTACCACGTCCTGGTTATTTCTGATGGAGCCAGTGGAAGTGTATTTCTTTCCAGAAAATTTTCAAATTTTGCTGGTAGAATCTGTATATGAGAGATTCAAGCCTCATCTGACTCTTGCATTAATTTGATACAGGATTCATATAGTTGTTTGGTTTAGGGTTCACATTAGAAACTTTTGTCCAAAGGGAGGTAAAAGGGTTTTCTATTTTGTCTTATTAAAGACAGAATGCTCTGATTGCTAATCATGAGCATTCTAAAAACTTAGCCTTGAAATGCAGTGAGTCTGGCCATTATGGTAACTTGTTACTGAGGGGGCTTGCATTCACCATGGGTTGGCCAGTGGAAGTGGTTTCATTTATAAATGGGCTTGGGTTTCTGAAGCTCGTGCTGGTTCTCTGGCAGTGTGGGGATAAGAGGTAAGCACGGCCAGCCAGCGATTCCACACCATGGTTCAGGACTGGCGCTGTTTAACTCAGAGCAGAGAAAGAAGCTTTGGTTTCGTTGAAATAGCAAGCCAGTTCTAAAAGTCAAAATCTGTCACGAAGAAGTCTCAATTCCTTTTAGTTGTTGCTGCTATTATTATTGTTGTTGACAGTAAGATTAAATTGTTTTCAAAGTGATCCATTTCAGTTATTTTAGCTGACCATTTTTGGCAGGATGTTCTTGTAAAATCCCTTTTGAAAAATGGCCATGGTCTTATCAGAACATCTGTTTGCATAACTTCTATTTCATAAATAAATGCATGTTTTTTTTTAAAAAAAAGAAGCCTGAATCATCCTCCCTACCTTTCTTTTTAAGCTAAACACTCCCAACATAAATATAAACTGCTTCTGCAAGTGCAAGCTAAGCCTGCTGCTCTGGAGCCTTTGCAGCCCTCTTCCTCTCCCTTCCCTTCCTCTCCCTCTTCCATACACCTACCTGCCTCTTGCTCCTACTCTATCTCCAGGTGCTGGGATACTACAGAAAGCTCAATGAGTTTCAAATATTCCTCCTTCCACCAACTTCCAAAAGATGAATTGGGAACTTCTGAAAAAAACTTACAATAAAGGAAGTTACTAAAGGCCTTTTTGAAGTCCCAGAGTGCTGGGCAGTGTATAACATTTGCATCCCCCTTAAGCACTAGTACTTTTAAAGCAGATAAATTGTAAAAATTAACACAGAAGTACCTTGTTAACCAACAAGGTTAAACAAGATGCTTCAGGTTACCTGCACATGTAAATTTTACATTAATGAACTGCACTAACAAGTTATTTATTCTCTTTTGTGTTAGTATTCACTGAAATGTTATTTTCATTATCTTAACTAATAAAATATAGATACTGATTTTTATGTGACTCCCACCTTCCCCTGCTCTGTTGTTGTATGGTATGTAACTGTTTCTCAGGATCACTGCTTTCCTTGTTAAAGTCAGAAGAGTTTTTTGTTTTGCTTATCACAAGATGGCAAACCCCTTACGGTGTGTACCTGAGATTTCTTGCAGCTTGAGGAAAGAACCGGTCTGGAACACTGTAAATTTAAAGTGACTGATGGGTCAGTTCAACAGCCATGTCCTAAATAGGATTTTCCTGTGGGGAGTTTTTCCCTTCAGTGCTCCTTTCCCTCACTTTTTGAAGGATAGTGGAATTTTTTAGTTACATGACATATTTTGGCTATAAAACCCAGCTAAGTAAGCCCAGCTTATATTCATTTTCACTTTTTAAATAAGAGAGAGGAAAACTTCCAGAACAAAAGGAAAGTCCAATCAGTATTATGTGCTCAGTCTCATGGAACTCATGGTGCCATAGGAATATGGGAGGAGTTTTAAGTATGAGTTGCTTTGAAGCTACAGACATGTAAATCTCATTTACATTTGTGTCCTGTTTGTACAAGGTCCATAGGTAACTTCATACGTTTAAACAAATTATCCTAACCTGAAACATCATGGAGAGAATGCCTGTTTTGCATATACTCCAGTGTGAACCAGTTCATTTGTTTCTAATGGGGACTGGGTAGTTTAATCCCATACTGATACATGGGTAGAAAACTCAGGCAGGTTCCTTAAGGAGAGTGAGGCAACTAAATGGAATAAGTGTTTTTAATATTTCTTGTCTATTAATGTAGAGATGAATACAATAGCTTATCCTAGTTGGTGAGTTTTGAACTGAATTTACCTCACTGCTTTTAATTCAAATAATCTTTAAGTTCTAAGATTCAACTTCAAGGTAATTTTTTCTTTCATAAAAATTAACATTCTATCTTTATAAGCTAATACAAATCTAAGGGAAGAAATAGTTGTGTCTCTGTAGAATCTCATTGTTCCTTCACATATAGACTGCAATCGCATATGTAGGTCATCCAGTCTTTGGTCAGTGCCTGTCATCTTTATGCTTTAAAGCAAAAGAAGACAGAAGATCTCTACCTTGTCTCATGTGTCAGTGTTCTGGGGATAACATCACTCCCTGGTGTCACACTGCTGTGTAAATCCCATCGGAGGAGATTTGAATAGGAAAATTGATCTACTTTCAAATGTCATTTCTCTCAACAGTAAAGGTCTACAGGTCACTCACACCCTGAAAACTGATAACTAGCAGAGCTATATTTATTTTAGTGGCAGGAATGATCCCTGACATACATAAGAAAAAAAATTATTTTTAACAGTACTGTATCTTATTTTTAACAGTAAATTATTTTTAACAGTACTGTTTTACAAAAGGAGAAATAAATTACCCTGGTTGAGGAAGCCTGGAGGAAAGTCAAAGTGGAGCAATATCCCACTGCTCCATCCATTGAAAGGCCTGATTTTATCCCCAAGCTGCAAGAAAAGTGAGCAATTCTTTGTAATTGAGCCATGGAGCTCATGAAAGAGAGGGACTGATGCATTATCCTATTTTCTAATAACATTGCTTTATGATACTGCTGCTCTTTAAAATGCTGCATTATGAGAAGAGGCATTATGAGCCAGAGCATACAAAAACTGTACTGTTCTTCCTTCCTTGCTATAAAAAGCAGAAGCTTGGATGTTAGCAGAATGGCTGTATAATTGTATATTTGGAAAAAAAACTACATCAGAATGGAGTTACACATACTCAAGCTGCATATGGTATTGTTAAGTAGAATTGTGTAATCTTGCCATTTGTACTGCAGCTTCCTTTTGACTTTGTGCATTTTGCTTTTCTCTTTCTTAGATGCACAGCCCACGGATGGAGAAAGGGAGGTCTGGAACCAGATCAGTGCAGTTTTACAGGACTCAGAAAGCATGCTTGCAGACCTTCAGGCTTACAAAGGAGCTGGACAAGAAATTAGAGATGTATGTTTGTTAATGACAGTTCTTTGGAAGCAAAATCAGGCAAAACTCAATGTGTTCCTTGCTTCTGGTGTCTATCGAAGTACATTCAATGAACTCAAGTGAAAATCTCCTCAAAATGCATTTATAAGATAACGTAACAGATCACACATAATGTTCAGTATAAAGCTCTAGCTTGAAATAATTAAATGATGGCTGTTGGAACTTCTTTCGGGTTTTTTGTTAGTAATTAGTTACTGTTTTTCACTTTAAGAAGCACCATTTCATATACCTTGTTTCATGTACCTCATGGCAGAAGTCAAATTTGAGGACATGGAAGAAGTAATACTCAGGTGTCAGAAATACATGATACAAATAGTTGTTCTATTCTGTAAGTGGAATAATGAACCTCAGTAAATTATAACTTCACATCCACTTTAGAGGCATCTTATTCTCTGAAACTGGTCCTGAAGTACTTCTGAACTGTAACTCAGAATTTTTCTCAGGTGACCAAAACTTTTCCTGCATCAGATTTGTTGATACTCTTACCAACAAATAATGTTGAGGGGTTATCAACAAATGTGAGGGGTTGGTTGCTTAAAAACCACAACATGTTGAAGCTTTCAAAAGCATTAAAACCTGAAAAAAGGCTACTTTTGCAACCAGTGGGTACACAAAAGATTTTACCTGATGCTTTTACAATAGTTTTGCTCCCAAAAGAATATGCTAGAACATATTTCTATGTATCAATGGCTCAGTGTAATGAATGATTTTAAAACACTATGTTACAGGGGGAGAAGGAAGGTGAAAAAGGTGATGGTATTTTTTTGAATCCTATGCAATGTAATTTCTCAGAATTCTTCTGTGTTTTACAATACTTTTTAAAATAATGTAGGAAAATTCCAAGCCACTTCTTGCTTGTTATTTATTTATCACAGGTCTTTACAGTAATATTTTCATTTCAGGCAATACAAAATCCCAATGATATCCAGCTGCAAGAAAAAGCATGGAATTCAGTCTGTCCCCTGGTTGTAAGGCTAAAGCGCTTTTATGAGTTTTCACTCAGATTAGGTGAGCCCTGTTTTAGTACATCTGTTTTATAGCTTTTTTATATATAACGAAAGAGGAAGTTTTGTCTTTCCACCAACTTTTTTTAAAGACTTTTAGAATTAATATTATCTCTGTCTGATATCATCAGATATTTAACTGCAATTGCATTTACTAAGGTGTCTCTTTAATCTTAATTTCATATTTCATTAGTTTTCTATATTACCTAAATAGCCTACAAGCAAAAAACATGATAAAACTACACCGCTTTTCTCGATTTCCTGCCACGTTTCTGCACTTCTCTGGTCCATGTTGGACTAATGCAATTTATTTTTCGTAATTTAGATCCCCTGGAGCTTTAAAAGGAATGTAAGCCAGTCATATTTTGAGACTTTTTAAAAGCAGGGATAATGGGGAAAGTGTATCAGTAAACTCTCTCACAGGGTGAAAATCCAAAGTTGGACGTGTTGTACACTGACTCTGTCATCCCAATAAACAAGAAGGTGAATAATTACTCTTTGAATTAGAACTCTGGAATAAAAATATATGTATGTAGTGAGAGGTCTCCTAGTGCAAGAGGTTTCTTCTACAACATCCTCTAACTATGTCTTTCACTTTTTGAGTTATGCTAGTAATTACAGGCACAGAAACTGATTTATATTGCTATCAGTGCCTGAGAGTACACTTTTAGTAACAGAGATGCCAGAATAATCTCTATACTGAGCTGATGGCTAATTGAGGAGGATGAAAGCATTGAATATCTGAATGCAAGAAAAATGCCTCCTCTAGACTTTTTGATAAGGATCCCAGATAAAGGGTGACAAAAATGGAAAATAATTCAATGATACAAAATGGAGAGAAAATGGCAGAGCCTGAAGAGGCAGGTGTCTTTAATTAATGCTTCTCACTTCAGAATAGTAAGAAAAAACATGTTTAGGGCTCAGCGTGTTTGGAGGGTTTCTTTCCTTCAAATGCAGTATTTTTAGATATGTAGTTAAAACTTTGTGTGGACTGACTACAATTTGTGCTTCTGATTTTTATTCAGAGAAAGCCCTGCAGAGTTTACTGGAATCTTTGACATGCCCTCCCTACACTCCAACTCAACACCTGGAACGGGAACAGGCTCTAGCAAAAGAGTTTGCAGAAATCTTACATTTTACTCTTCGTTTTGATGAACTTAAGGTTAATAATATCTTTCAATACATGTTGATTGTTGCTGTGTATTTTGAACCAAAACTGATTATTTCCTTTTTCTCTTCCTGGAAGATGAGAAACCCAGCAATTCAGAATGACTTCAGTTATTACAGGCGGACAATAAGTCGCAACAGAATAAACAACATGCATGTAAGTAAATAAACTCTGATGTGCTGAATGCAGTGAGGTATTTATTTATCAGGATGCATTTATGCCATTTTTGGTAAAGGTTTTGTTTTTGATTCAGTAGCTGTCATGTTCTTTCCTTCACACTGAGAGTTAATCAGCAGTCCGGATGAAGTGATTAGAGAGGACTGTTCAAGTAACAATCTGCTTTCTGACATGAACACATACTGCATCTTTTTCTTGCTGCTGGCAAGATTTTAAAGAGCTTTACTGACTATTTTTTCTCCTGTTTTCATCAGCTAGACATTGAGAATGAAGTGAACAACGAAATGGCCAATAGGATGTCCCTGTTCTATGCAGAGGCCACACCAATGCTGAAAACCCTCAGTAATGCAACGACACATTTTGTATCAGAAGTATGTAAAGGGGGAGAAGGGTCTAACACAGACATTCTTGATTTTAATTTTACAAGGTAGTTTACTGAACACTGCCTTTTTCTTTCCCTTCCAGAACAAAACATTACCAATTGAAAATACAACGGACTGTCTAAGCACTATGGCTAGTGTATGTAAAGTCATGTTGGAAACACCGTAAGTTTTATCTTAAATCTTGGGGGGTTTGTATTATAGAACTTATATTTTGATTAGCCACCTGGGATAACACATTTTTTTCCAAGTGAATTCCTGTATCTTTGCCTTAAGTTGTTATTTCTTTTGTATAAAAAGCATGACCTGGTGTTAGAAAGCCTTGCCTCCTGTTCTTACCAGTCAGTGTTGAGTTCTGCTGGGGAGAGCTTACATGGTCAGCCTGCATTTCTGAAAAGGTTAAAATACAAGTGCAATAATCTTATGAAATCGCAGGCTTCAATGTCTGTGTCTTGTCTAACTGGGGCAGAAGGCCTCCTGCTTGCCCATGCTCCTCAATTAGCACACAGAGGGCAAGATTTTGGCTCTTCCAGGCAGTACTTTAGCAAACACACAGGGGCTATTCCAAGGATCATTTAAGTAGATATTTTTTTGGATGCATCCATCTTATTCTAGGTACGAAAAAAACCAGCTGTATGAATTTCCATTCATATAAACATATTCAGCTATACAATTGTGTTCATATCTGCTAGTGTAGACAGTAATAGCCGGTGGGGTTCTATATTTTGCTATGCATTTAGTGGAGTATATTTTAGGTTAGATGTCTCTTCGACTGGAAAACATGTATAAGATAGAGTCAAGGTAGTCTTTCTGCCTATGAGTCATTTGTTCATGGAGCCATGTAAAAGGTAGAACTCCTGAGGTTTGTGTTTGTTCATGAAAATTCTGGAGAAGTGTCTGTAGTGGTGGGACTCATCTCGCAATCCTGAGACATCATAGAAGTGGTAATTGAAAAGTAGCCTTACGAGTCAGCTCTTTTTTTGGCAAAAGCAGAGAAAAAAGTTGTGAGTCATCTAGAAGATTATCTGATATTTAATTCTAATTGTGGGATAATCAAGCATTTTCACATCAAAATTTCTGTCACCTTCAAGTCTGTTCAAGTTACAATGCTGTGGAAGAATAAAAGTGGAAGTTATTGTAGACTGAGAGGTACTACAATACACAGAGAGAGAGAGAGAGAGCACAATGACTATTACAATCCACCTTGGTGAAGCCCTGAACTTCCCAGCTGCTGAACTTGGATCCCACTGAACTATACCAAAGTAGGAATTTAGGCAAAAACAGTGGCTTTCCTTTGAGGTCCCTGAATGTGGTGTTTCTGAGATTAAACTGAAGTGTTTCAGATCAGTCCCCATCATATTTCATTAAGTTTTCTATTAAGCCATCATCACATACATTTTGAGGCTCTCAGCTGTGCATGGGTATGATGAGAGGTTTACATCTATCTACTCTCTAACCATTCTTGTAAATTGGCACAGGCTTACAGAATTCACTGATATTTAAAGTCTTACTAATGTGCATCTGCAACCTTAAAATATACTTTTGGTTCAGATTTCATGCACTCCCAGTCTAGTTTTTAAAATTGTCTAGTAAAAGGTCTGTAATCTTTATTTCTTTTGTTCTGTCTTCCAGAGAGTACAGAAGTAGATTCACCAGTGAAGAGACCCTTATGTTCTGCATGCGAGTAATGGTGGGAGTTATTATCCTGTATGATCACGTTCATCCTGTGGGAGCTTTCTCAAAGACATCAAAGATTGATGTAAGAGAAGCCTTTCTTTAATACTCTGTAGGTTTGAGAGTACTAGTCTGCAGTTCTTTTTCAGCACAAGCTTATGGCTTGGTAGAAATAACTTTAATTACTTTTGAATGACAATTTAGAATTTGTCTTCACCTGTGCTCTTTGATACATCAGTTTCTTTGAAAATAAAATAAGGACCAGCCTTTTTCCTTTTTATTTTCTTCCAGACACAGATAATAATTTTTCTTAGTTACATCTGCTTTTTTGCCAACTGTATAGTTAGGCTAAAATAATTTTATATCATACCTAGCCTGGAATATGTTCTGTGCTCATAGTTTTTTTTTAAATCATGTAATATATCGATGCCAAAATGCTCGTCTTTGGCAGTAGTTCTCTTGTAAATAAGTAGATATTCAGTGTTGTCTCTGCTTTGCCTGAGATCTGAAGTAGCAGAACTGAAATGTTACTGTTGTAATGTTGATAATGACCCTTCAGTTTTATCTTTCACATGGCCAGTCACAGAGAAATCAATCTTATTTTTCCATTTGAGAAACTGCAAGCACATGAAAAGAGTACTCTTGTCTTTTCTACATGTTTTTACAAACCTAAATCTCACACACCACTTCTTTCAGCAGAAATAAGCTGTTAATAATGAAAAAGATGCCAAGTCTTTCGCTTTGCAAGAGAGACTTCTTCAAAAGAAAAGACAAAAACCATATATTATTGCTCTCTATGACACTGGGTCTTCCTTAGCATTTTGCATCTGCAGATACCAGAATTTTGCCACGTCTCCTCTTTGATTCTCTTCTCTTTGGGGAAGATATATTCTGAAATCTTTCCCTCTTTGATTCTCTACAGAGGGAAAGATTTGTCACAGAGGTGAATAGATTTGCTCAAGGTCATGAAACAGATAGAGCCTGAGACCTGAATGCAGATTTCTTGAATGCTGGTTCAGTCTCTTGCCTACAGAGGCAACACAAATGAAATTCTGATAGAACCAAATGTACATTGTGGGTACTTTGTTTCTCACATCTATCCTAAAGCCCTGTCATCTTACAGGACAGTTAGGTAGGTGTAAATGTGAGGCAGGAGATGTACAACTCAGTTTAAAAAAAAGTACATTGTCCCAAATCTTGATGTGTGTAATTAGCTCCATGATTTTTTTGTAATTCAAAAAGTCTCTTAATGTTTCAGATGATGAGTTTGTTTTACTGTGGTAAACAAATTATTTTCTCCAATTCAAGCCATTCAAGCCACTTCAGCCATTCAAGCCATTTCAAGAGAATTTCAGGGACAGTGGAGTATGTTACCCTTTCCTTTTCAAGACTGGAGGCTGTATCTTAAGCTATTAATGACAGTCTCCTAGCTTAGACATCTGTCTGTCTTTGAAAGACAGGTGTCTGCCAAGGAAGGAGAGAACCTCCCTTGGAATGGAAAATATGACCCCCTCCTACTGAATTGTTATGACTTTGAAATTAAGCGCAAGACAAAGGTACAGGAAAAGGAATAACAGTTCTTTACTGGTATGTACAGTGTCTAACAAGGCAAACAAACAACAACAATGGCAGCAAAAACAAACAAAAGAAAAAACCCCAGAAAACCCAATGAACAGTGTGTTCCTGCTCCCCAAGCACTGTCCCCTCCGGTGCAGTTCCGGGCACAGCCGGCAGGGGCGCTGCTGGCTCCCGGCGGGCAGGGCGGGTGCGTTGATTCCCCCGCGGCTGCAGGGGGCGCTGTGGCGCGGGCTCGGGGAGCAGGCGGCAATGGCGGGATGGGAAAAAGGCGTTCTGTACAAAGCCCCAGGGGCCGCCGATCCCACTGCCCCAGCGGGCTCCTCGGGACCAGCAAGCTGGAATGGCAGAAAGGAGCAAAAGCCCCAGGGTGGTGGAGGAGTTGTGTCAGAAATTCTGCAGCTGTAGCTGGAACCGCGGGCCGTCCCGACAGGCAGGGGGTGCAGGGCTACGTTGCACCAGAGAAACCGGAGCCATGGAAGAGGAACACAGGGGCTGGGCAGCCGCAGCCTGGCTCTGAGCAGGGCAGGGGAAAGGCGGGCTTGGGACCCTGGGGTTTGCGCTGAGGCATCCCAGCAGATGGCGAAGGGTCCTTTGTTTTCCTGAGAGGGGTGTTTGTAAGGTCCCAGTGCAGCAGCCGCTCTTAGGAGCAGAGCTCCGCTCCCGGTAGAAGAAAGGCAGCAGGAAATGGAGCCTTGCAATGGTGATGAATTCTCCCCTCAGCGACTGCCTTTTTCCCAACCCAATTCTCTGCTTTTCCCAGAGAAACCCCCAGGTAAAAAGAGAGAGTAGCCAGCTGCTCTCCTCCCCTGAGCTGTGGCAACTTCTTTTGTCTCTTTTGAGTATCCGGTCGTTATTGTCTCCTAGCAACACATATGGGAGAAAAATTCCCTGAGAGAAAGAAACAGAAGGAAGAGTCCTAAACACCAACATTATCCTACTTGTCTTAGGTATTCTGATTCTAAGAGAAATGAAAAATAATTGTTTGAATTTTTATCCCCTTTGACTTGGTCTGGTCTGATCAGATCTGCTGGGACATGTAAACCTGTAGTGAGTGATGTGCTCTTCTAATTGAAGAGCTTGAGCTTCTCTAATTTAGGAAAAATAACTGTGTCACTTCAAAACACATGGTGCTAGCCTGAGAATCTCATGTGATCTGTTATTTGCAAAGCTAGTTACACTTTTCAGGTAGAAATGAGCCAGCTGAGCAGTGAGCAGTGTTTGTTGGGCTGCTCCCTGTCGGGGATGCTGAGCTACATTTTCTGACTAATTTTTGCTGGCACATAATGGGACCTTGACTTAAATTAAGTGTTTCATCATCTGCTTCCTTAATAAGGCAGAGATGCTCTTCAGCTGCAAAGAAATTTCTACATGTAGATTTAGCACTCCAGTGTGACTTGGAAAATTAAAGGATTCAAGTCTTGACTCAGCTGTGTCTTTATCTGTCATTTTGAATAAGCTGAAATTAATCTAGGCTAATTTCTGAATAGCTAGATTTGATGTCTTCATAGCAGTGGGAAGAAAAAAGTACTACTGGGGAAGATATATTCTGAAAAGGTTAGAAGAATTCCTTGTTTCTCTCTATTGACTAGCTAGGGAGTCTGAACAATGGGTCAAATGAGTTCTACTCCTGCTTTCTCTGCTTCATTTCCCCTTTTGTGAATTTGGACAGTGTTTCAGCCTGTTTTTTACAGTCCTCATAAAGATGTTCATTCAGTGTGGTGTTAAAATCAGCACCACGGATTTCTTAGATTAAATTTTTAACCACTAGTTATGAAACAAATAATAAGTTGTCACTGGTTAGTTTTACAACTAAAAACTGAATACTGAAAATTACTTCCTTGTATGCAAATATAAAAATAAAACTTAAAGTTGAAACATCTCTTCTTAGAGTTGTTAACAGCAATGACACAGATCTCCCAAAATCTCTTTTTTTTCAGCTTGTATCAGATGGTTTTGATTTTTGTAATTTTTACTTGGAATTGAAGAAGCAGTCTGCAAGTTAAAATATAGACACTTGATACATAATTTACTCTCTACAAACACTTCTAAAGTAGATGTTTTCTCCAAAGTTTTTAACCTTGAGATAATTTTAGTAAGTTGCAATGCTTTGTTGTGTCATGTAAAGCAGTATTAGCACTCAGTAAGAAAAGAAACCTGCCTGTATATAGTGAATTTTTCCTTGTTTTCAGCTAGTGCAATTCATATATTATTGTTCAATAGTGGCATGCTTCTGTTCCCAGATGAAGGGATGCATAAAAGTTTTAAAGGAACAACCACCTGACTCTGTGGAAGGACTTCTGAATGCTCTCAGGTATGTGTGATTCAGCCTTTGAAAATTCCTCCTTTTTTTATCCCAATCTCTTTATATTCAAGATTTTTCACTTTAGAACATTGATTTAATAAGATTGTCCTCTCAGGTTTCCTCTTCATCACCTGGGTTTTTTTAATACTAATTTCTTCCCATTTTCTTTCATTTGAATAAACAATAAATGTTAATATTTAAACAGTATATCCTAGCTAAGATTTGCTATATAAAATACCCCAGAATCTAGAACATTTTAGAAATGAAGTGTCAGATTTCTATATTTCAAACCCTAAGTACTTCCCTTTTCCCTTTCCATCTCAGTAAGACTTTTTTTTTTTTTTCTTTTTTTAATCTTGCCAAATTATTCAGCTTCAAGAAAACAGCATCCTAAATCCCAGTCCTGTTGATGGTGCTGTCTTGGGAAGGAGGACACAGAGGGGTCTGACGCTTCTCTGAAGCTGAGAATGTTGTCAAACCCAAGTTTTTCAGAACTGTTTTGAGTTCTCTAGCTGTTGAATGCTTGGATAGAGGGAGAACTGCACTTCCACGTTTGCTTATCATGTCTTTTTAATTAAAGTTGATGTGGAGTTAAATCTACAGGTATCAAGTGTGTTTCAAGCTTATGTTATAATCAGTCTCCCTATTAGCATAAACAGTGGAGAATGCTTGGGTTTAAACGGAAAAAAAAACCACACTGAAGCTCTTCAGTCCTCTCAGAAGATTAACGAAAACTGCTTAAAATCATAGATTATGCCAAAATTCAGTCTAGATTCCTAAGTGATTTTAGTATTTACCATATTTCTTACATCTTTTCATGATTTTGCTTATTTTGAGGCTTTTAGCTAGAAAAAATGAGAGATAATTTTGACCCAAGATTATGACAATGTCATAGACAGATACCAAAGAGGATTTAGCCACATTTCTTCACCTTTTAGCAGGGAATAATTTATTGCATAGGATATTTAGAAGATAAAGAGCACGAGATTCTTGGCAGTTAAATTCCAGTGATCAGTAGAGGAACATGTAACTTCCTCCTTTGTGTAACTGAACTGTGCTGATTTTAAAAACAGGCTCAAGTGTTCAGACTTCCTATCTCTGTTCATTTTATAAATTATTGTTTTAACTTGTGATTTCTAGGTTCACTACAAAACACCTGAATGATGAATCTACTTCAAAACAAATTCGAGCTATGCTGCAGTAGTGTCCACAGACAAGTAGATGTTTGTATTGATCACAGAAGATGTGTATGTTTACATAATTTAATACAGTTTGATGTTAATACTTGTGTGTATTTACATAACCATTTTCTTCACATTGCTAAAATATATGAATCTGTTCATAACCTGCCTGACTTTATATAGTGCAACCTAAGTTTTTATTCTAGTCTTTATCTTTTGACTTTTAAAATACTTTTTTACTTAGATACTTCAGTTAAGACAGTTTATCTGTGCATTTTAATCCTTAAACATCTTCTCTATCAGAGAAGTAGTAGTGAAGACAAAATGGAAATCAAACTGAAATGTCACAGGTACCACAGAAAATGAACTTTAAAGAAAAATAAAGTTAATATAAGAGATAGCAAAATTCATTTGGTATGTTTTGAAGAACATGTGCACAGTTTTTTGGACAGTTTTAGGATCTTGTCCAACTAGTATGAATAGGAGAATACCTGAATGTTCATCACTCATAAAATGCATTGTCTTTCCTGTAATAAGTGGAGATCCACCTAATTTTATGGATTATGTGCTGTCTGGCATCCAAAAATGTATTTCAAACAAGTAATTTTACCTTTTTAATTAAGTATAACCCGTACCTTTCAACAACTGAGGAAACTGATATCCTTTTTTCAGATGCAGTATAAATAAACAGAAAATATGCTTAAAGATCATTGACAGATTTTGAAAACTCTGTATAATTTTATTAGATTTAGAAAGGAAAGGGAAAATACTAATGCCTTGACTTAACTGGAAAAGGTTTGTCAGTGTAAATATATCACAGTGAACATTTAACTACCAGACAGCTCTAGCCAGTAATTTTTTGGCTGATCTAAACTATTACACTCTTCTGTAGCAAACTTCCCTGGTTTCATATCGGCTGCATCAGGCTAAGGATGGTTTAAAATTAAGAGCTGATCTGTTCTTAGGAGCTCCATTAAGTTCCTGGTAGTGTTATTCATTAGATGACTCAGTCAACACAGAAATATTTATCAGCTGACTGCTCTTCACTGGCTTTTGAGATGTGATTGATACTTCAAGAAGTTAAGTTACTTGCTGAGTTGTTTGTTCTTGCTTTCTGGTAAATTTTCCAGTTAATGGAATAGAAATACTTTGCCAAAAGCAGCAAAGTGCTCATGTTCTGTTATGTGTGTCTAGTGGGTGGTCTGCAGTTGCTGTACATATTCTTGCAGAGGTCACGTTCAGAAAATGTGTTTGATTTTGTGTACTTTGCTTGCATGTATGTGTGGAAACTCCAGTGCTTGTGCACAGATTCAGATTTGTATTTGCTTATCCCCATATAGGTAAATCAGGGTTTGTGTGCTTTCACTGGAATTTTCATGCACATCTCTTCTAAAAACATTACCTTAAGACTTTGAAGATGCATTTGGTCCGCTGGAACTGGGCTGCACTGTGACAAACTGTGTCATTGAACTCAGTCCTTAAACAGTATTAATGTCACAAGTTCTCTGGAGTAGGGATTAACTTGAGAGCTTATTTCTGAGCAGAGCAACCCCTGTGAGGTTTCTCAGACCTGATCAGAACCCACAGGTGCCAATGTCATGCGTGTTCTGATGCTGGACAGCACCACAACTCCAGCATTCATGTCACACCCCTGCAGGTGCGGCTTCCAGTTGCTATCTTGTTGTTGGGGAGGGAGTTAGAATTCACTCACATTAGATCTTTTTCTTTTTCTGAAAGCAATGACAACACTTTTTTCACAGTAGTAAATCCACTGTTTACAGGCTCCATTTTTAATGGGAGGACATTTAAAAATGTATGTTAGGGAAAATCCTGCTTTGTTCATAGTCACTTCCAGTTAGGTAAATTAGGTGGATGACAGGCCATTCTGTTGAGCTTTGGTAACTGAAGTTAATATATGCTTACCTGCAATTTTTTGTCAAACAATGAAGTCTTATCTTTAAGTAGCCCAGAGAAAAACTATTTGTCACTTGTATAATAAAAATGTAAACCTTAAAGAATTCTGTGAGTTGTCATGTGCTGTTTGTGAAGTCATGGGATTTCTTGGCCTGCTTTGATGTTTTTGTACAGAAGTTTGTTTGAAATAATAAAAAATTTGGTACAGTAAGCTTTGGGACTCCCTATATTTAGTGACAACATAAACAGTTTGAGAAATACCTTATTTAAAGTTTTGGATCATATAGTAGTCCTAAAAGCACTTATTTCACTTGTGTGCTGCAACAGTATAACCTCACATCACTTAAAAAAATTTGTGGTTTTTTGACATATATTAGCACTTGTTTGACATCATGGCCAAGGGGAATTGTTAATACTGCTGTGGGCATAAATCCCATCTCTGACTTCTTTATCTTCACATTAGTCATCCTGACCTATGGGGGCCATCTCAGGTTGTGATTATAATCAATAAGGTTATCAGATGATTATTCATGTAATTGTAAGATAAATTCAAATTAATAACTTTTGGAAGAAGATCTGTATAGACTAATGATCAAAGTTATTGATCTCCATTTTGTCAATGCTTCTTCTCATTTTGTCTCCTTGTTGTGTAAGAGTACATGTTTGTGGTATTATAAATATTTAAGTTTCATAATGACAGTAGTTCAGAATGCTCATAAATGAGTGTAAATAGTTGGATTCAGAAGAGCCCTAAGAATTTTGCTAATTTTGTGGTGGAATAAAATACTATTTTAGGTTTGTATGAATTTGAAAGACTAAGATTTGTCACCTTGAACAACAGAATGTGTTTGAAACATAATTTATGACTTCTAAGCTTTCTGCTGCTACTGAGTGGCTGTCATGAAAGATAGCTTCTGAAATTGCATTTACTGGTCGCTGGTAGACCACATCACTCAGATAAATTGTCTTCATTTTCCATGTCTACTAAAATTTACAAACCAACAAGAAGTCCTCTCTGTGTTGCTTGCTCTGTTGTATTTCAGCTAAATCTGAACTGGAAGTAAGACATAAATTCTTCATATGACATGATCTGTCCTCCTCCTCCCCCATTTATTTCTTGAGCAGTTTGGTGTAATCAATATATTCCTATGACAATACAGTGCCAGTTCAGTAGATTCCCATTTGGGAAATGGAGCATCACATTTTCATGCCACATGTGAACCAAAGCAGTACAGATGTCCATTTCTCATTCTGTCAAGGTCCCTCTGAATGGCAGCACAACCATCTGGTGTCTCAACAGCTCCTCCCAGTCTTGTATCAGCTGCAAAATTCCTGAGGGTCATTCTGCCCCATCCTCTGGCTCATTTATGAATGTGTTAAATAGTATTGATCCCAGTCCAACCACAGGGGAACACCACTACTGACTGTCAATATGCATTTTGTGCTGCTGATGACATCTCCTTTGAGCTTAGGGTGCAGCCAGTTCTCGGTATACCCCACTGCCAATTTATCTCATCCAGAGTTCACCAGTTTGCCTGTGAGGAAGTTAAAGTGCCAGAAGCCTTGAAGTCAAGATAAACAAGACATCGGCCAGCTCACTCCACATTTATGGTGCATCCCATCAGATCCCACTAATTGTGTAGGTCTGCCTTGTTTAAGTGTTCCCACCCTGATGCCTGATCTGCCCAGAGTCAAGTCTTTCTTGCTCCAGACTTTCTGGTTTCAGAGGCCTGGGATTCCTGAAGGCAAATCCTCCCCTTAAAAGACTGAGGCAAAGTGGACACTGAATTCCTTGATCTTTTCTGTATTCTCTGTCACAGGTCCCATAGCCCATTTAGTAGCAGGCAGACATTTTCTGTACCTTTCCTGTTGTTGCTACTAAACATATAGAATTCCTTTTTTATTGACCTTCATGTCCTTCACCAAATTTCACTTCAGAAGGGCCTTGGCTTTCCTAAGTCCAGCCATGCCATCTTTGCTTGGTTTCATGCTTGTCAGGAAGGACCTGTCTTGAATTTGGAGGAGGTGATCTTTGAAAGTAAGCCAGCTCTGCTCTCCTGGACAAATCTCTCTGGGGTTGTATTCTATGCAATGCTTCCAACCAGATCCCTGAACAAGCTAAATTGAAATTCCCAAGTCTTTTTTGTAAATCATCTTGCGGCTGTGTAGTCAGAAATATGCTTTTAATGTTTTTGGACTGTTAGAAGTGTTCTGTGAACATCAAAAGTCAAGAAATACAAAATCTTGCATATCCAAAAGTTTGCTTGTGGTTGGAAATAGTTGGGAGAGGTAGGACACTAATTACTGTTTCCTTGCCTCAGATGAACTCTCTTATCCAAAATTACAGAATCTATTACTTCGTACTGTGCAGCACACTAGGTAACAGTGCAAGTGAGCAGGCTGAGGCAGTGACATGAATTTGAATTGCCAATAAGAGAACAAAACCCAGTTTTGGTTAAAAAGCCAGTATAGCAAACTAGTATTTTAATGTAGCAGTCTGTAATGCTTCCTGCTACAGACTAATACATGTGAATTCCTGGCTGCCACATAATCCAGATTCAGCAAACACAGAAGTTTTTCATAAGGATTTGAGTCAAATATAACTCCACTGACTTCAATAGAGCTTTCTGATTGACACAGGTGTAAACAATGCCCTTTGTCTTTTCTCAGTTGTGGCCTTTGACCCAGGTTGCTTATTACTGAGCAAATTGAGTCTTCTCCTTGTGAGGATCAATGGCGTAACATGATAGTCTTGCAGAGATCTCCTGTGCTTGACTGCTTTGAAAATAAAGCTAAAATTAACAATGTAGTAGGTGTTCTAGAAAATAACTATATAGTTAAAGTACAGGCCACCAAGCACTATTCCCTAGTTTAAGAGGAAGAAACATTATTTTCCAGCACATGTTAGTTTGGATTCAAGCTGGAATTAATATAACTCTCTTGTCTTGGGTATTTTGCCTGTTGACAATTAAATATGTAGACTTAGGTATTAAGAACTTGACATATCTTGACATTTTAAAATTGCTCCCAGAACTTAAAGGTTAGACTATTTGTATGTGGCTTGAGTCAAAAGTGCTTTTGTGGCTTGTGATAATTCTCCATTTCATGTAAGGTGGAGATTGTTTTGTTTCTGTTTTCTTTTTGTTTGGTTTTGGTTTTGTTTGGGCAATTTTTTTTTGTATTGCATACGAGGCTGTGTTAAACTACAGGCACTTTGACTATTAAACTCAGGCTTAAATAATGTACAGCATCAGAGCTCAAAGGCTCTTTAATAGAAACCTTCCCAAACTAGATGCCTTACAGGGGAGTTGAATTAGGTTTCTAAGATTAATTTACTGAACAGGTAAATGTGTTCTAGTTACTGAGATACTGAATATATCAATATACGACTGAAGCAGGTATTACATCTCTAGGGAAATTTTTAGTTTGGGGAAAGAAAAGTTGTGTTATATAGCCAACCTAATTAAAAGATTTTGTGGAGATTTTTGTTGTGTATCAAATTAAATGAAGATATTTGTTCTGAGTAATTTTGAATTCCCCATATTCAGGTATATATTCATAGTAATAGCTATGATACTTATACAATGAGAGATTTTTTGTAGCCTGTTTGCAGCTGTGTTTTGAAACTACAGAGTGAATGCCACATTTGTTTTACACAGCCTGTCAGATTGACATTTGCTTTATTAAATTTGAAGCTTAAGATTCCTTTTGTTCAGTGGTTTCAGATTCACATAGAGACCCACTGTTCTGATTATATATTGTACAATTGTAATTAATTTAGATACACAGATAAGACCAATTTTTTCTTCTTTATTCTTGTAATTTGCAATATAATTGACCAGAGTTTAAAATGATACAAGTTTAGGTTAAATAGAATCAGCAAAAGTAAATGCATGCTACATGAAAATTACTTTAAGCATTTTGTTGAAAAATATTACTTCTGAGACAAGATTATTTTATAAACGAGTAATAGTATTTTTGTATTTTGTTTTTTTCAAATAGAAACTGAGGGTTTACTGTTACAGATATTGCCTGAGTATGTGAGTAGTTTAAATCAAGAGGTGCAGTGTAACTGAGCTGAGAAAAGACAACAATTTTGTTAGAGTTTGACACAGGTGCCCAAGAAACTGATCTCTGTTCATGTTGGAAAGTTAGAGATTCCTCAGTTCTTTCATACTGATTAAATTAGAAGAAAAAAAATTCATTTGTCTTTGACCCCAAGTAAAATTTGAAATGCCATACTTAATAAAAATTAGTCAGTCTAACAAGCAAACATTGTGAGTTTTAGCTTTGAAAGGCACAGGCTTCAATTTAATTCAGATTATTTTCATGCCAGGTACTAGTAGGAACATTACCACGTGAAACAAAAGGCCCAGAAAACAGCAGAGATTTGGCCTTGCCAAAGTCAGTCTGGGGTTTTGCATGTATGTGAAAAGTTCAATTCTCCTGGGGCTTTCATTCAATTGTATCACAGCTGTATTGGAAAATTCTGCTGGAAGAATTCTGGGACACCCATGACTTTATGGGTCAAAAAGCATAAAAATGAAAGATAGTGTTCTAGACATGGCAATATCAGGTCATTTACCTCCATGATCTTAAGAGCAAAGTGAAACTAATTCATGGTCATAATACTGGTATCAGAGTTCCTAAAATGTCATCCTCTCGCCTTCTTTTTAAGGGCAGTAATGTATTTTTTTTAATTCTCTTTTCAAAATTAGAAAATGTATTTTTTGCCTCCATTTTAAATAGATCAGTTCTTCCACAGCTTTGCTTATATAGATATTAACCTGATACACTGTTTGAAGCACGGAGTTTTTTATCCTGCCTGATACAAACCTCTTGAAAAAACAGGTGACAGGTGTTACAGGCTTACTCCTGGGATATTTCAAAGCAGAGCACTTGGAACAGCCATAGGTTTTAAATGCTTGAGGTAGCAAATTATACCACATACGCAGTCCTCCAAAGGGCATGGAGAGAAAGACCTCTAAAGACCCTTGTTCTTTGTGTTAGGGTAGACTAATTTGTCCTCAGAAACTATAGAATGGTTTGAGTTGGAAGGGACATTAAAATTCATCCAGTTCTGACCACCCTGCAGTGCTCAGGGACACCTCCTGGTAGACTAGGTTGCTCGAGAGCCCCATCCAACCTGGCCCTGAACACTTCCAGGGATGGGGGCATCCACAGCTTCTTTGCACAACCCTGTTCCAGTGTCTCGCCACCTTCACATTAAAGAATTTCTTCCTAATACCTAAACTGAACCTACTGTGTTTGAAACCATTCCTACCTGTCCTGTCACTTCAGTCTCTTGTAAAAACTCCCGTCTATTTTGGTGGCTTCCTTCAGGTGCTGGAAGACCACATTTAGGTCATCTCGGAGCCTTCTCTTTTCCAGGCTGAGCAATTCCAACTCTCTCAACTTTTCCCTGAAAAGAGATACTCCATCCATCTGATCATCTTGGTGGCCTCCCCTGGACTCACTCCAACATATCCATGTCCTTCCTGTGCTGGGGACACAGAGCTGATGCAGCACTGCAGGTGGGGTCCCACCAGGGCAGAACAGAGGGGCAGAATCCCCTCCCTCACCTGCTGCCCACACTGCTTTGGATGCAGCCCAGGACATTTGTCATTCTGGGCTGCAAGGGCACATGGCTGGGTCATGTCCAGCCTCTCACCCACAGCACTCCCAAGTCCTTCTTGGCCAGGCTGCTCTGGATCTGTTCATCCCCCAGCCTGGAGTGATACCTGGGGTTGCCTCAACCCTGGTGCAGCACCAGCACTTGGTCTTGTTGAACGTCATGAAATTCCCATGGGCCCCATTTTCTGTCTCTCCACTGTTGCCTGTGGAGATCCTGGGTTATTACCTTGGATGAAATGCCAGCTCTTACACTCATCTTCAGGCAGGGCAACAAAGCATCTAAGTGTTCTCAGTATCTGAAAGTTTTTTGCTTTGAGCAGTATCTGTTGCTATCCTGTTCTGGGATTTCTGCAACAGCAAGAGGGAGGCAACACAAGCAGCATTATAAAATAAATGACATGGTTTTCATTCTAATTTAGTTTATCTTTGAGGATCTGATTCAAAGTCTGTTTGAGTCATTAGCTTTCAAATTGCCAAGCTGAAAATAAACCTTAAAAAGGTCAAGCAAAACTTCTTCACTCTTACGAGTGGTACCTTTTTCTTCATGTGTGCTTATAAATCATCTTCTCTGTCTAGTAGCACTCAGCTACCTGACAGCATCACCAGCAATGCTAATTTCCTCAACAGGGGTCAGCAGTTCAACCTTACTGGGTTACTAGGAACTCCTTTGACTTACTCTCTCTGGTCTCTTCCATCTGTATCCACTTAGAATAAATGTCCTCTAAATACCATGTTTTAAGGCATGTTACCTTACATTTGCCAAATCACAAGTTTTTGCTCTGCCGCAGTATTGGAGAGTTACCCAGCATTTCTTTAGTAAGGTCTGGGTACAATTCTGCACTCATTGTATGTCTAAATAACAAGAATCCTAATTGTAATTGCAAGTAATTTTTAATTCTAATTACAAATAATTGTTCAAATTGAACTATTCAATAGATAATCAAAGCATTTACATCAGCAACAGTATGCAACAACTCATAAAATTGCAGAGCTTTTTTATCACATAGATTCTAGAAACAACAGCACTTGCTAAAATAAAACTAAACAATAAATATAAATAATATCTATTTATATTATTATATTCTGGGGATTTGCTTGCATTTTGAAACAAATATATTCCCCATTTTATGCCCATTACTGTGTTTGTTTTCTTTGAGATATAAGGAGTGTTTGCTGATAGAACCAGGTCTAAGTGTGGATTCTAGAGCACACAGGAAAGATTTGCTCCTGAAACCACTCCAAAACTTTTCCTCATCCTAGCAAAGAATAGTAAACATTCAACTCAGCTGGAGATTTCAGCATTGAAACAAACCACTGTTCAATAACAGCTTTCAAAAAATACTGATATTTTGCATTGGAATCCACTGAAGAAATTTACACACTACTGATGGAAAAAAAATTACAAAATAATTAAAATTTGAGCTTTAGCTTGCATTCAGTAGAAAGACTCTATGAATCTTGTCTGACCAGCTTTAAGCTGACTTTTCATGATTACCTTTGTTTTGATCAGATCAGGTGCAGCTAAACATACAGCTCATTCTCAAATTTATTGTGATGGTATAAGTGAGAATTTAAGTAAAGTTGGGGGACTAAATTGTTTAATAAGAGTGAAATTACTTTTATTGCTTATATTTTTCCCTGAGTTAGACTTGATTACTATAAACTGCAAACATTCTGCCAGTCCTGGGCAAAGAACTCTCTGCTGGCATAATCCCATTAATATAAGTGTCCTAGACATAAAAACCAGCCTTTATCACACATGTGGTGTGTTACATGAAGCAAAGGCTTTCATGTGCTATTTATACATCATGAAATGCAAGACAGCATAGGGAGGGACAGAATTTGGCCCTTAGTTTAATCTTATTAGGCAATTATTTTTTTCTGGGCTTTCACTGTGAGACAGATTTCTCCCTTATTACAAGTCCTACTCTGGCAACTTTTTTTTCTCCTTTACTTAAATTTCATAGAACTTTTCTTTTACTTCTACTCAGATCTGCCTTTTTCTTACAGAGGAGGAAAACTAAGAGACTGGTCTGTTATCTCACATTTCAGTTAAGTCTAACATATATTTGCTTAGGGGTAAAAAAGGTTGAGGAAAAAAGGGAAATGTCAAAAATGAATAATAAATGGCATATAAACAGAAGCAGATTTTCTGTGATATGTTACCCCTGATAAACTTGATAATGTTTCCCAAATGTTTTGCCTTGGTTCAAATCCAAATCTACTGGTCAGGTTTTACGTGCTATTTTTAATTTTACTGCTTAAAAAACTTTACATCATCTTGTAGGAATTCCCTCCTACTGCATAGCTGTATCTAGTTATTTGTAGGTTAAAATTCATCTTAATATAGATTCATATAAAACATGTGTCACCACAGAGGCAGCAAAAAGGCAGATCTGGGTGGGTAAAACAAGCTGGATTTGCAAGGAAACTCTTTTTTCTTTTTAATGAAATATGTTTTCCTTTGAGGTCACTCTGCTGTTTGATATTGTAGACTCCAAGGTCTTTCCATTCAGTAAACTTTCCTTGCCCTTTAAACAGTGAAATCAGAACGTGAGAGGTGAATGCAAACAACCAGAGACAGGGAGACCTGGAAATATTTAAGATCCACAAAAAGCCTCTAGAACTAGGCAGTGAACTTGAGACATTGCAGAGCAGTTCAGCTTTTTGGAATGTTTAAAAACAGAGACTGTTTCCTATAAGCATTGACTTGGTAGAGGTACTCTGCTTCTACATTGATAGTAGTGGAGATATTTATAGAGAAAGAAACTTTCTCAACATAAAATATTAAAAATGTGTAAGCATTAAAACGGATGGAGAAAGGAAAAGAATTATGCTTCCAGTGGCACAATACTGAGATGAGAAAACAGAACCCTTGGTAACAGAAGAGCTTTGTAGTGCTACTTGCTGCTCAGTCCATTAGCTAGTCTTTATTCACTGTTATCCCACAGCAAGTAAGAGATATCACAGAATCACAGAATATTTGGAGTTGGAAGGGCCCCACAAGGATTATCAAGTCCAGCTCTTAAGCGAATGGCCCATATGGGGATCAAATCCACAATCTTGGTATTATTAATATCCTGCACTGACCAACTGAGCTGATCTCATATGCTGCAAGTAATATCCTTAAATATTGATTCCATGCTTCCCAGCCTTAGCTAATTGCAATATCTTCAAGTAGGTTGGGCCTGATGAACTTCATTGTAAGGAATTTGATGAAATGGGTTACCACAGAGTGTAGTTACTTCCAAAAGGGAGGTGCCATGTGCCTGCTCTTAGAAGTCAGGTAGGGGTGTGAAAACAAGCCTGCATAGATAACAGACCATGTCCAAGCAGCAGTTCCCTTAACAGAAGGAAGAAGCACAGAAGAAGCAGCAATGTCATGTTCATTTGCCTCCATGAGGCTTTTGATACTACCCCACACTGATGGCCTGTAAGCAGCTAGAGCAATGTGGTCGAGATAAATGTAGACAGGGCAAATAAACCCCCTTTCTGGTATGCAGACATTCCAGCTCTACAGGGCACAGGGTGCGGACTGAGAGCCTCCTCAGCCATGCTCCCACCCTGTGACCCAAGAACCCACAAAGGTCTGTGTACAGCTTGAGCCTTTGCTCTGTCAGTTGGGACTGGGTTATTTTGGAGGCAGAAGCAGAGCAAGGGCATGGCTGTAGTCACATCCTGCAAGTCAGCCCACTGGCCAGCGACTGCACATGTTCAATTTATTAGTAGTGATGTAGCCTTTTTGTGTAGACACTGGATCTTACTCCAGGTAACTGTGGTTCAAGGAGACAGAGCTGTTGGGTGGGGAAAAAAAATTGTTCATCCGACAGGTTTTGTATTCCATTATACTTTTTGTGTAGTTATTCCTTTAAACAAACACCAAAATCTGTTCATTTGTATCAAGGAAAATGTTCAATTAAGTGATTAATTATTAAGTGGTATTAAATAAAAATGCAGCCAGCTGATGAAATACAACCACTCCCATGGAGTCTAAAACGTAAAGCATTTGGATGTCATCTCTTGTACCTTGCACCCTGCTGGAACACCATCATTGATTTAAAATGTAGTAGTCCTGAACTTTATGAATGTTAAGGCAAAATACTAACATTCTAACAATAATATTTTTAAAGCTTCAGTAGAAATTAATGGATAAGGTTACCTTGTGCTGGGTCTCACTAGGAAAGCCACCATTTTGCCTTTATTTACCAGATCAGAGAACAGGAATAATTACGCAAGGCTGGATAATTTAATCAGTGGGTTAACAGGGCTTGCATGAATACCCTGGAGTCAGAGACTACATTTGTTTTTCTTCTTTATTTGACTGCCCTTTAACTATGAGTGGTTTGCGAAAGCTATGAATGATAATTAAATATAATCTGAGAAAGGTGATGTGTACCATAATTGAATATGGGTAAAATGTTACTCTCACTCCTATATTCCTGCTGTATAATATTTATCAGCAGATAGTCAAAATAGGTAAGACAAGAACAAATGAAAATCTAATTGTTATAATGACAGATTTAATAAACATAGATGCCAAACAACAGCAAAATTTTGTGACCCATTCTTTATCTCACTTCCATCAGTGTTTGATATTACCTGGGGATAAAAAGACTCCTCTCTTTTCAGCATAAACTGTTGAGAACAATGTTTTGGCAGCAAACTTAAGTATTACACATTTTATGAATTTCTTCCTTTTTTTTTTTGTTTGATTAGGTTTGGTTTGTTGGTTGTTGTTTTTTTTTTTTTTCTTTTTTCTCAGTATGTCTGCAGAGTAAAACCAGAGGCATGTGAGCTATGGCTGACCCAGGCTAAATGCTGAGCTGTGGAGTTCCCCATCCTGTGGCTCCCTGTGCTGCCAGCAGCCAAGGGTCTCAGGATCAGCTCGGAGGAGCTCACTGTCCCCAGCAGGGCTGACCCTGCAGTGTGTTCCTCTGGTCTTCCTGCTGAAAGGCAGGAATCTGAGCTCGGATGCATCCTGCGAAGAAGCCAAAGAAGGAAGCAGGACACAGCAGCAGTAAGAATAAAAGGAGAAAAATGAGCTATGTACAGGACTGGAGGAGAGGAAAGCAGAAAAAAAACACAGAAAGGCCTCAGACTGAGTTGGAAAAGGGAAAAATAAAGCTTTTTACAAACCACACTCCATGGAGAATGATGTGTGTGGGGCTCAGAACAAGGGTTTCCTTACTCAGATGCCTGTGTAAACATGGTTGAGGAGCCCAAGTCTCTTCTTTTGCATATTGTTTATATTTTTATGTATGACTGTTAGTTTAAATCCCATAAGAAGGCAATTCTCAAAAAAAGAAAAACAACAAACTTTTCCTGTAATCTAAAAGTTAGGAAATAAATTATTATCCCTGTGGTAAAAGCCTAAGAAGAGAAATCTTATCTGTTAGATACACATAATATTGCTCCATTCATAGTGAGAAGGTAATGGGGGCAGTGCAGTATGGAAATTATATATTCCTTGTATCCTGTTGAAGAATAGAAGGGTGCAGGTACAGTTTCTGAGTGCCTCTCTATGAAGGCAAATTCATATAAAGATAGAATGATATCTAGAGGAGGCAGCTGAGATCTCTGGTGAACTGAACCCTTCCAAAAGGTTTCCACCTGAGTAAGGTCTCCTTGAGAACTGAGGAGAGATCAGCGTCAGCTTTAATTCTGGATATACAGCAGGAGAGATGTGAAGCCGCCTAACCATGTCATTTAAGTTCACAAAAAAGTGATTTTTGCTTGGGAGAGCAGATTTTTTGCTTGTTTTGTCTCCTGCTTTGTTTGAAAAGGCAGAAGCTGGAGGCTGCAGGTGAAACAATGATAAAGAACACAGGGATTGCTACAGGTGTTTTGTGCAGTAAGCATTGGCAGCAGGTTTAGTATCGGGTCACTGACTTGTGGGACAGCCTTCTCTCTGTTTTGCTCTACTACTTAATCATAACCAAACTGGAAAGACAACCCAAAACCCACATAGGTAGCACAGAACACAGAAGTACAGGATCAAGACAGTGCAATCAGAAGTCACCATGGGCTTAAAAAAAAAACCAAAACAAAACAAAAAACAACAAACCAAAAAACCAAACACACAAAACCCACCAAAACTTCAAAGGGAGAATTAAAATCTTGTAAGTCACCTGCAATGGACATCTGTATTTCTTAAGTACAGTACTTTACTCCTATCCTGTTTAATCCTATTTCCAGTGAATTTCCCACTTGTCAAGATTTTGAAATCTGTTTCTGGTTTTCAGTGTTTATTGGGGTGCATTTGCAAGGTGCCTTTACAAAGTCTGTGGCTGAAATGACACAGCCAGGTGTCATGTCACTTCCCCATATACCATGTGCAATATCAACTCCAGCATGAATGTATCTGAGAGAAAACAGGAAAACCGCGCCATTTTTAGTAGCAAGATGCACCTGAACCTTTTTGTTGCATTCTCAGTCGTTCTTTAGTCACTCACTAATAGTCGTTCGCTATTACCTACAAATGCATTGGAAGTATTCTCTAGTCCATTTACCAGGACGTTTTTTTCTTTGGGAGAAGAAATTGACACCCACAAATCTTTTGATACACACCTGCCTTCTGGAAGTGAACTACTGATTACTGATTATTTTTCCTTTAAGAGATTCATTTAAGTGAATTATTTTGGATTAATATGGATTTTTTGTTTATTTTGTTGGGTTTTTTTAAATTTTTTATAGGCAGGTATGTCTGCAACAATGTTAATGCTAAGTTGGTAATTTCCAAGGACAAGTATTGTTTTGCACTTTTAGGGAATCCTTGGACATGAGTTTTATATGTGCAGAGATGTTAAATCAAAAAACTGTTCCTGCCAACTGTGAGGAATATATTCCTTCATCAGTCTTCAAGGATGCTGTGTCTAATTTTGAGGAACTTTTTCTCCATATCAAAACATCTCCTAATTTGGCACAAATCAGAATAGCTCTATTTAATGAGCATCTCTAATTAATCCAAGTACAGGATGTGAACTTACCTAGCACTGCATTCTGAGTCAAAATATGGACTGTTGATGCTTGAACCCTGTGGAACCATGTTGTCTGTAGGAATACTATTTTTGGTCTTCAGTTATAGAACTATATAAAAAAAGGCAAAAATAGAAGACAGGGAATATTTCAGTGTGAACTGAGGATAAAATGTAATTTTTACCCAATACTCCACAGCACCTACAGAACTACCAACTCTAGAAGTGATGATGATTGGGACCCCTGAATATCAGCAGCACCTTCATCAGTGCCAGGAAAGCTACACACACAGAACCTGCAGAATGGGTTTTAGCTGTACTAGTTTTGTGCAAAGCATGGAGGATTTTGGATGCATTGGTCTCTGAGGTCGGGTGGTAGGTGCTGCAGACTTAAAGTGTGCTCATGCACTCTGCATTCTGCTTCTTGGAGATGGTAAAATAAAGGATGGGTACACCATGCTGGCTTCCC
The DNA here is from genome assembly GCF_015832195.1 of Motacilla alba alba. NCBI lineage: Eukaryota > Metazoa > Chordata > Aves > Passeriformes > Motacillidae > Motacilla > Motacilla alba. Next base: position 12,386,440 of record NC_052018.1, read on the forward strand.
AGTCAGAAATACCATTTCATCTCACATCCTCTTTCACCAGTCTCTGCTGGAATGGACAACAAATTCAGAAAGCTTTGTCATTCCCATGAAAAAAAGCTGCAGTGCCACTCTTTCGAAGAGAGAGATTTATCTGACTCTGAGGAAACTTTTTATTCAACTCTCAAAAAATTACACAAGAAAAATCAGGAGATGGGTAAGAGGTATGTGCAATTTCACTACAAGAAAACAAGCCTTTTACCAGGGAAGACCCTGGTTTTGGAGGAAAGAGACCTTACATGTATGGGTGTGAGCCAAGCTGTGATCTTTGGCATGGTTTATTTACAAGCACAGAGGTCATCAGACACATATTTCCCACTTCTTTAATGTCCAATCTGCAGATCAAGTTGAAGAAAGGTGAGTTGCATTTCCCCCCTCTTCTCCATCAAATGGAATGTGTGTGGTGGGGGTAGGACTGCTGTGGCTTATTTTGCATAGGCAAAATAATATAGCATTTTGCATGACTGGGTCTGAGATGAGGGAGACTGACATGGCAGAGTTTGCATCCATATCCATATAACGGTAATAGTTAAGCAACATATTTGGGTGTATCTGCCTTAATTTTTTTATTTATATCAGGGGAATGGAGTCTTTGAAGCAGGTCTCTGACCCATGTGGTGGAATTATCTTGGAGAACACAAAAAAACCCCTACTTTTCCCTGATAACAAACCAGGTGATGTGCTCCAAAAGTTTGCTTCACAGCTCTGGCTTCTCATGACCATTCATTTCACGTCACCAAAATAGATCTGTCTTATCTAAAACCTCCAAAATGTGCATACAGGGGACGACATCATGTCAGCACCACAAATTTTGCTTTACAGATTCACTCCTTTTCAGCCACAAAAGAAAATTGGGTCAAATCCATTATTATTTAGCACTAGTCAGAGCTTTAGTATACACTTATTACAATGCTTTGTACCACAGTCAACTGGACATGGTGATAAAATGCTCAGCCACTTGTCTGATCTCTCAGCAATCAGAGGAAGATGTAACAGAGAATTATACCAAAAACTAGAAAAGTCCAGTTCCCTACAACCAGGTGGACTCCTGCCTGTGAATGTCAGTGAGTAAAGCATGCTACTATACAGCAGCTTGCTTCCAAATTAATTTCATAAAAATGAACTTCCCTTTAAAATTCTGCTGTTGCAGTGTTGAGTAATAAAAAAAAGTCTCACCATTCTGTAAAACTTAGCATTCCTAGGAAACCAGCCTGAAGTTTTGCCCATGTCTGGAAGTGTGCTTCACTGGAGGCAATTTCACCCAGCTGACTGAGCTGGGATCCTGTTTAGGGTGATCATCCCAAAGGGCCAAAACCCAGATTCTTTCTCCACTTTTTCCCATGTTCATCTTCTTATTTCTAGCAGTTGCTTGTAATTATTTCCAAGTGTGGAAGTCTAATAGGGTGAAATAATGCAGAACCTTTTGCTGTCAGCAGCAACCTGAACTAATTCTGCTTTATTAGCATTGTGCAGGATAATTTCTTGCCAAACTGTAAAGGCTTCCTTGGGAATATTTCTAACAAAATCTTCTAGAAGTTGGTTTCATCATGAGGTACAGATGTTTTCCAAATTCTGTACTGTATATATTCTGTCAGAAATATTTAACAGCTGATTGTAATCTCATTAGGCAATTTCAGTAATCCAAAACTAATATATGTGTATAGAAAATAACTCATAGCAAAGTTTTTCATCAGTAAGAAGCGTAAGGACCAAGTTGGAGTTTTAGCACATGGGCAGGGACTGTACACAGAAGGATCAGGTACTATAATTTATGGGAGCATATTATCAAGGCTATTAAAAATAAGTAACTTTTATCAATGCAGGTAGCCAAACATTAATGGCATGATGTTATACCATATGGTAGTGTTCCTCAGAAAATGGGATAAATGTTGCACAATTCTGCCATGTGAATAGTTTAATTAGAACCATGAGGAGCACATGAATGACAAAGCAAGCGGGTTTTTAATTGTAATTTAATATTTTGGCTATGCTCAACACTGCTTCTCTGAGTCATAGTGAGGAGAGGTATTCCCAGGGTTTCTGTTCAGCTCTATTCACTCATCCAAGTCAAATCCTTTGGACTGGATCCAGCAGCTTTACACCAGTGCAAGTTCTGCCTGCTGGAAATGTCAAGATCACCTGTGATTTCAAAGATCTGATGTACTTGCAAACAGTTGCACTCCAGCACCCCAACAGCCTCTTTAAAGCTGATCTCAGGAATGCCGAAATCCAGCACCAGAAAGTGAGCATGTTAAAGGGTGGTGCAGGAGGAACCTGTAAGGCAGCAGTTAAGGAACTTCACCAGTGTCCCAAAACTATCTCTATTAACTAATCATGGTAAAATACAAATTGTTTAAACCACTTATTAATTAATTAGAACCACTCTCACTTTCTGCAAAGTATCACAGACAATTATTCATAGATATCACCAGTTCATGCCTTAAACTGAGCACAGGAGAGTGTTTGCATCAAATTCATTGACCAGCATGGAAATGCCAGCAATGGTTTGAGAACAAGCAGTCTAAAATAATCTATTGCAAGTTATAGAAATAAAGGAATTAGGTGTTTTATTTTTTTAATATAAATCCATACAGCTTGCAGCTGATTTATTCAACAAGAAGGGTAGCATTTGGTATACAATGCCAATCAGAACTTGAATTTTTTGAAAGTCTCTCTAATACTATAATTAATTCAGTTTTTTTAAAAAATTAAAGTATCACTGCCTGAAATGACTTTACTGCGCTGCTTTTAAATGGCCTGTTTATATGCTGACAAAATCTAAATAAAATCTGACCATCAGCAATATGAAGTGCTTAATGAAATTAGCAAGAGCAGGTCTGTGTGTTTTGTGAGGTGAGGAAATTGCCAGACTTAGGAGCTAAAAGGTGATACCAGGTTTCCTTTGGAAGCTGGAGCAGTTCACCTCAACTTCCAATCTTGTTACTTTTCCAGTCCACGTAGCTGTTGTTCACTGGAGCTTTCTCACTCGGTGTTTCAGTGTTATTACCAGTGTAGCAGCCTGCATTCCTTGTTGCTCACCTGGAGTTTGGATGTGTAAGCTGTGAGCTGTGTGACACTGCAGACTAAGAGGCCTCTGTCAGTCAGTTTTGCTGGGTTTCACTGAAGTATTTTTGGGTATTGACTGCTACTTGGGCAATACTGGGTACATTGGGCAAGGTCTATCAGGAGCAAGCTCAGACCATTTCTTGTTGCTTCCCCAAGCTTCTTTGTATGTCTCTGAATCAACATCTACAGGTGCAACTACTCCACCCTATGTGCACATCAAAGATGAGCATTTAGTCCTCTCCCTAAAGCACAGTCCCCCTCCTGCCAAATCAGCTGTGCTCAGTAACTCTGTTTGCAGAGAAAGCACACACCCTTGTGCTGGTGCATTGGTATTTCTAGACTTGTTTTAATGACAACAGTTAGCAATATTCTCAATTTTGTACACATAACTCTCCATTAAACTCAACTATTTTTAAAGATCACTTCTTTTCCATTCTGCCCTTATCCACTTCCAAGGCTAATTAATTACATTATCTCTTTTATAATATTTGTACTTAATCATTCATGACCCTTCTTGTCTCATTATCTGAAATATAATAGCAAGTGAGTGAAAAAATCCAGGTTAAACTGCAGGGTAGCTCCTGCTTTCTAATCAGAGATCTTTTTTATCTTAAAAGTGGCACTACTGCTGTGCTAACAGAATTTTTAAAGCTTCAGGTTGTTTTTTTTTTTCTTAGCAAGTATGAGTTTTAAGTACATATCTAAGAGAACTTTAGATACTTCAGAACATCAATAGGGCTACAAAGATGAGCAGGGGAGGGGAGCTTCTCTCTTAGAAGGAGCAGCTGACAGGAGACCTCATCAATGTGTGTAATTATCTGAGGGGAGGATGTCAAGAGAATGGACCAGGCTTTCCTTGGTGGTGCTGAGTAATGAGAGACAACGGGCAGAAACTGATGTACAGGAAGTTTTGCCTGAACATGAGGAAAAATTCTTTACTGTGCAGGTGACCACACACTGGAACAGATTGTCCAGAGAGGCTGTGAAGTCTCCATCACTGGAGGTATTCAAAGCTACCTGAGCACAACTCTGAATGACGTGCTCCAGGGAACCCTGCTCGAGCAGAGAGATTGGAGGACATGACCTCTAATGGTCCCTTTCAGCCTTAACTATTCTGTGATTCTGTGATCTTCAACAGTTTTGAGGGAAGTGATTGAATCACAGAGTTAAATGTTTCTGTCACTGGAGAGCTAAACAAGCTGCTGTAGAGGTGTGGATATGAACTGGACCAAAAAGTCTTTTCCTGCCAATGAGGTTAGATAGTTTCTGTCTTTTTGGACAAGAACCATGTATGTTCACAGGCTAAATTCTTCTTGAGTTAGGACTTGTGAAAGACTGGATTCTACTGTCCAGTGAAGGATGGAGCAGGAGCAATCCATCTCTTGTTCTCCTGTTCCTCTCCAAGTGTCACCCTTCCCTGAGCCTTGAGGAGTACAGTCCATAACATTTGTGCAGTAATCACATCTGATGGCAATTACAACCTCACAGCACAAGAGTACACGAGCAACAGAATGAGTAATGATTTTAAACTTTAAAATAGAGTGTAGAGTCGGGCTGGAAGGATGAGGGTGGTGGAACAATGAAACAGGTCACCCAGAGAGATTCTAGATGCCTCATCCCTGGAAACATTTAAGGTCCTGTTGGACAGGGCTCTGAGCTACCTGATGTAGTGGAAGATGCCTATTTGCAGGGGGATTGGACTAGATCACCTTTAAAGATGCCTTCCAACCCAAATTATTCAATGGTGCTAAGAGCTTATTACTGTGGATACAGTCAGCTCATGCTGGTTGACCTGAGAGCCCAAGGACAGGACTTTGTCTCTTTGGTGTTCCCAGGATTCAAATCTCCAAGGAGCTCACATGAAGAGGAGGAAGTGAGGCTACAAAAGGTCCATTGATTTAACAATGTACAAAAAGCAAAGCAAAAGCTATTTGCAAAATTCATGCCTTCTTACAAGGTCTTGAACCATCTCGTATGGAAAAGCATAAATTTCTAGGAGAAGGCTAAGAGTTCTGGAAATAAAATACAATCATGGTTTCAATCAATGTTACACCTGCATATCACCAGTATGATATGGTAACCAAACTGGAATTGAAATGCTGTGAAAAGCAAGAAATGTCTTTTTAACATGAACATTAGCCTCTTACTATTATTTTCTCACCAGTCAAAACAGGGGGGTTCTGTCTCACTTTAAGTAATTTTGCAGTAATGGGCAAAGGAATTCTTGGTTAGTGATTCTTTGGATTGTTTGGGTTTTTTTTTCCTCTGGAAACATGCTACCTTTGACATTCCTCTTTCTGGAGTTTTTCCAGTGACTTTGGTTTGTGCAATATTCACTTAATGACATGCTTTTTGAAATGCCACTGTAGAGTTTTCATTTAGAAGCTGTTGGAAAAATCCGATTTTAGTGGGAAACAATCAATAAGGTTGACAGAATGCAAGTAATGCATATATAAAAGGAAATATGATGCATTTTCAATCCATTTTTACAAGAACTAGGGAAGAATGGACTTGCAAACAGATTTCTACACTGTAGGTTTTCGCAGTGCAACTAACCCAACCAGAGGTAATTTTTGTCATTAGTGCACAGGAGGTCTGGATGCACAGGTGTCACAAACACATGCACTGTACTCTTGTGTTTCTATGCTGCTAGCTTGAATTTAGCTCAAGGTGAGACTTTGCTTCTCTTGGCCCATAAGAAGACTCAGTTCCTTACAACAGTGAGGCAGAATTGCAGCTGCAAAATACCAAAATAAGAACAAATATGAACAGCTGTGCCACTCATGAAACGTATTTCAGGGAAGGATCCAGTATTTCTTACACCTGGTGGCCCATAGAAACTTCTCCTCTCCTAGCATTTGTGTTCATAAACTTTTGATGATCACTGTAGCATAGTATATTTTTCCTCCTTAGCAATACCATTTTAAGAGTGTTCAGTGGCTTCTGCCCCCTGAGGTCACACAAAATGCCAATTACCTAGTAGTATTCCCACTCCCTGCTCCCAGCTGACTGGTGTTATCTAAAATCAAAATATTTATTGTGGATAGACTCCATGTACCATTTGCTGCAGTAGCAAAACAACAACAACAACAACAACAACAAAAAAAAAAACAAACTAAAACAACAACAACAACAAAAAATCCCAAAAAATAACACCCCAACAAATCCAAGTCCCAGAAAAAAACCCAAAACCAAACCCCAAACCCAGAAAAAACCAAAAAAAAACCACTTTTCAAGGCTTCTTTGTGTGCATAAACTTGATATTGTTTAAAAACTTTGTTGTGCTACATATTGAATAGGAGGAGAACAGATGTTCTGGTGAGAAACGTGGTCTTTTGGTGTGATATACAAGCTCCTTGTGGGGAGGCAGAGCTTAGAAACAGAACTACTGAAAGTAGTGCTCAGCATTTACTGAGGCTGTTCTCTTGACAGCTGAAGGATGTCTTTTTTAACTCAGGAGATATTTGCTAGTGCTTTTTCTATGAAACTGATGATCGCCATTGCATTTCAGAAGTGCATGAGCAACTTTGATGAACCTGACTCCTGATTTCCATGTATCCCCTGTGACCAGAGTTTCATGGCTTAGTGCCTGCCAGCTGAGTGTCAGTAGCTCACATTTTGTGTGTGCATTTAGTTTGTAGCAAATGTGGGTAAAAGGAGTCTCACCAGACCTCAGTGAAAGAGGCAATACTTGTGTGTTATCCTTGGTGGCAGCAATGGGCTGCGATTAAGCACACAGGAGCTGCTGTGGTTCAGCTGATGCAAGGTAACTCATTAATATTCAATAACTTGATCGTGTGTCAGAGCCCTCTATTTTCTTTAGCTCCTTTAAAAAGTCTTAGGCAGGGATTGTACCTTGAGAAGGACCTTCCACCTTAGACAGGTATGATTTTCCCAGGAGTTTGAGCCTGCAGCAGCTGGAGGGTGTTCTGCTCTTGAGATTTTGCTGTGAATTACATCTGAGTAAGAAAAAAAATTCAAATCCTACCCTGGCCTGTGGTTGCTGCAGTAAATCTGTAAAAATCACTCCTGCTGAGCTGTATGGATCCACATAGGCCTGTGCAGAATGTAAATCACATAATCCTGAGAAAACTGCCAGGGCTGCAGAGGAGAGAAACTGCATCATGCACAGAATATGTAAGAGTCTGTGGAAAGGCAGACTCTTCCCCCCACAGGTGATTTGTGAGAGTTAACATTTGGGTTGTGAGATATTTAGCCAAAGCCTTCTCCTCCCTCAGATTGACTGGTTAGGGCTAGAGGGGAAGACGCAAGCAGCCCCTTGAAGTGTAAAAAACCCCTGAGCTGGGGGTAAGGTGGAGGGGCAGTCAAAATAAGTTTTACAAAGTAGATTTTTTAAAACAGACTAATAAACTCAGGATATTATATGCCTTCTGTCAACTAAAGTGGATTTTTATGGATATCAACTCATGGCACTTGACTGAAGGTATGCCAGGAATGCTGGATAGGTCGGCTGAGTGATGAACTGACATGTCCTAAAGGAATGAGATAGGATGCAAGAGCAATACCACTATTAAACATGTGTTAGGGTATGTCAGGACAGAAAATTATCAACACCTCCTACTTTTAATGGTCCTCAGTCTGCACAGCAGCAGTGAGCGAACCATGAGATGTTTTATTGATGACACCACACACTATGATACAAACTCCATAGATAAAGATTTTCAGGTTTGCTTTATGGTCCTTCCAATAAGGAGTAATCTGTTTTTCAATAAGATAAGAATTATTGGCAATCCTTTAAATTATAACAGATGTCTGAAATATACCTTGGCTAATTTAGCACTAATAGGAAGATAATTACAAAGCCAATACATATCTATTGATTGCTGCAATTGTGTTTACTGACCTTCATCATCTATCTACTCTTACATGCAAAGTCTTCCAGATCGTTCATCTTTTAGTCTTAGAGGAGAACCAATATTAAGGATATTGTTAAGGTTATTAGGTATTAAGGCTAGAGGAATTTCTGCGTACAGGAAACCAATTTCAATTGTTTAGAAGTTTTCCTATTTTCTTGGCTATTTTTTTTTAATCTAAGAGTCTGTCTTGTATGGGATTCAGTGCATATGCACAGAAGTTTTTATTGAAAATTCTTCAGCTCTTTCTGAAAACTAATCCATCAGTTTTAAGAAAAGTATATGTTTTTATAGCTGTTACTGAGAGGTGATTTACTTTAAGTAATTGAGTTACCCACATGCCATGAGATTTTAAATATGGAAAAGGGGGAGACTGTGCATTTTACAACATCTTGGTCTTCATCTTCCTGCAGCAGCAGCACATGTCAACACATTCTTCCTGTAAAGTCATTCCTTTTCTCGTTTCATTGTCTGTAATTTTACAGACCCACATGTTCTCAGGCCAAGGCTTTTTTTGTGCGTGAGTGGGAGCTTGGGCAGAGACCTCCCAAAGGCCCAGCCCAGGAAGCTGGTTTGACCTCTGTTTCTCTGCCCAGCCTCAGCTCCTCACATCCTATTCACAATTTCCTCCCAGTCTCCTGCCACAAGCTGCTTTACTATTATTATTATTATTATTATTATTATTATTATTATTATTATTATTATTATTATTATTATTTATTATTATTATTACTACTACTACTACTACTATTATTTTGTTGTTGTTTTGTTGTTTGGGTTTTTTCACAGAAACACAGTGTCAAGTTCAAACCCTCATTTCATATTCCTAAAACTTTGCTGTTTGTGAACTTTATTGTGGATTTCTTTTCCCTACATTTTTTTTCCCTCAGTTTTCCTGGGATCTTTTCCTTTTCTGAGGCACATTTAACCCTCTCTGGGTGCTTCTAAATTCCTGTAGTGCCATGCTAAAACTGCAGCCTTTTCCCTATAGGAGACTAAAAGTATTAGGAGTGATGAAGCTCCTTGAAATTTCACCTGCACACCTGCACAAGGGTGAGGCTCCATTTTCTTCCTCAGGGCTCACTCACACCTCGTGACCTCATTCAAAATCCTCACTCAGGTAAAACTCCCCTTGAAATCAGTGGCTATAGAGACTAATTAAGAACTTCTGGATTGGAACCAGACATCTTGTTGGAAGCTAATTAGGGATGATTCAAAGTTGATTGTCTACAGAAAATAAAATAGGCGTTCTTGATTTTCTTTTCTGCTCTTCTGGGAAAGCTGAGAGTGGCTGCAGAAAAAAATGTTTGTGTTGGTGTTGTCCTTCATGTGTGACTGAATGTAGGCAGCTTCTCCTTGGGGCTCTTCAACACAACAGAAAACTTCATGCTAAAAGAAAGAAAGAAATGACAATAAAATTTTTTAAAGCTGCTACCATTCACAGCATTCTTTCGATGACTGTGTCTGGGCTGTGTACAGTAGGATATAGTTCCTGCAGACACAAGAATTCCTGTAGAATTGAGATTATTATTTTAGAAAATGTGTTCTCTGATAACAACAAAAGAAACTAGTTTATACCTAAGATGATGTTGTAGAAGCCTGGGTGCTGATGCCAGGCAAGTTGGCTTGAGTATTTACACTACAGTCTGAGATACATAGTTTGTATGAGAAATTTTCAATGAACAATACAAAACCACTAAAAATTGTCATTTATCACTGTATTTTTTCCCTCATTGACCTGTAGAATTTCATTCATGCTGACATTCATGGGCAACGGCTTTCAAAAAATAAGCACAGAATAGTAGGGGGTTTTGTGCAATATATTTCAGGTGTGGTAATCTTTCTCTGACTCCATTTCTTCCCTTGACCAAGTGGGGGTGTTCTTGGCATAATATTTCTCTAGTACAATCCACTAATATATGACAATTCTCTGCTGCCACCTGAGAAGAGTTGGTTCCAGTCTATGTTCCAGCTCTGACGGCAACCAGATCACCACTTTGACTGGATTTAAGAAATGGTCTTGTTCTGAGAGACCTATTATAACAAAATCCACAGCCATAGTTCTGGAGCAATGCATTATAATTAACATAATCATTGGAAACAATGTGAAATAATTGCTCTGACAAAAATGTTCTGTTTAATGTTTAAATCTCTAGCTGAGGAGAGGCTTTTTATTTGTGTTGTTGGTTTTAAATAATGGAACAAAATAAGAATTCTGCAAATAGTTTCCTGTGGTCTATAAAAAGTTAGCCTTTTATCTGAACTCTGTTGTTTATCCTATCTCCATGAGTGACTAAATAGCTCTGGAATTATATTAATCTTGACTTAAGGTTTACATGGGTGTATATAGACTTTTATGCTTTTATACCATTACACCTAAAAAGAGGAAGGAGTTGTAGTTTGCAAGGACCTGTTAGGGTGAAAAATGGCACAAGATTTCAAGTCACAAAGAAAGACTGTGACCAAGTCAGGAAATTAAGTCAGGGTAGTGCCAAATATAACACCATCTTTTCTATTTTCTTGTCACTATTTAATGACTACTAAAAATAAGAGTTAAGTAAGTAGCTCAAAAAACTGATCCACTTGTCCCATTGCCAAGAAGAACTGAGCATGAAGAAAATTGATTTTAATTTTGCAGACCTTTACATTAGAGCTGTGGATTTTCTCTTAAAGGGGACTTCTGCTTCCCAAAAATGAAAGCACTGTCACCTGAAATATCTGCTCCACAGTCACATAAGTGGGATAACCAGCAATCAACAGTTGTGGCCATCATCATCATCATCATCATATAAGGTGAGAACTCCTCAGCTTACAGGGACAGTGAAAATGTGATGTGAAAGTAATTAAGAGGCTAACAATGTGGATGGAAGGATCTAATGTTTTCTTTTACAAACAGGAGCTGTAGCTGAAGCTGCTTTTCCAAACAAAGCACAAAGTTAGGTTTCATGTTTCCTTTGTCCCACGCAGTGCTCTACCCACAAGCCTGGACTGACTCGAGCTGAAAAGTGTGTGTCTTCAAGAACATATCTGTACTCACTGTCATCTCAGCAGACATCATCACCTTGACACAGGCATGTTTCAGCTTTTGTTACTTAAATCACAAGCCAGCATTAGCCAGGAGATAATATCCTAGGCCCATGTGATGGTCCCTGCAGTAAAGCAGTGTGAGATTACTCTGCACTTGTGCATATACAGGAATCTGTGCATGTGGGTCTGCCATACTGCTCATCTACATCCCAAAAACTCTGAATCACTTAACTAGTTTCAACCCAGGATAGCAGTAGCTGTATCCAGTTTTGTAGGAACAGGTGGCTGAGCAGGAAAAAGAGGTGTCATTAGTGGTCTAATCAAGTCAGACCTTCCCTGATCGTGAGGTTGCAGTGTGCTCTCCACCCACTGCAGAATTCACACAGAAGACAACTATTATGACTACCCCAACCACGGGAAGAGTTTTAATTGGTACTCACACCAAAGAATCCAACCACAAGGCACAAATCCATTAAAAAACCCCAAGCTTCATTAGATCTGTTGCAGATGGAGCTGCTTGTCTCTCCAGGAACCACCCTTTACTTTATTTGTGGCAATTTCATCAGACTTTTCATGTTCCATTTCATTTGAGCTAATCTCTCTCCATCACAGCTGGCCTGCTGAGCTCTGAGGAGCAGATGTATGTGGTCCCTGACTGCTGCTTGGCAAACCTGGCTTGTGCCATTTCAATGCTGAATGATTCTGCCACATCTGCTCCCTTTCTGATCTCTGAGCACTTTGAGCTATATCACAGGGCAGCTGTGGATCAATGAAGGTTTAACAGAGAGTCCTCTTATATTTACAGGGGAAAAAATGTCTGCAGTTCCATTATTTGTCTTTTTTTTTTCCCAAAAAGACCACCTCCAGTATCCCAGTGTTTGCTAACAGAGACAGTGAGATGGTTTTGGAGCATATGTATTTCATCCCTAAACTAAATCCAGTTGTCTGAGCAAGCTTGGTATGACCTCCTTTTATCAATAAAGTGTTTTTTCCTGTCTCTATAAACTGCAGATTTTCCTCTCTGTGTGAATTGCTTAAAGGATTGCTATCCACAGAGAAAGGCAGGCACCTCTGCAGGCAGATATTCAGGCCAGCTGTTTTTAGGACATATTGAAGGCACTTCTTTACAGTGCCTGTGTATATTACTAATGGGCAGGAAGGGTGTTTCTTGATGAATAGCTTTGATTTGGTATCTAAACTTGAACAGGGTTGAAAATGTTACAAAATATTACTCAAAATATATGGACTATAACCTGTCACATGCATGACATAAAGCAGAACATAATTTTCAAACCTCCTTTCTCAATTGGAAATTAAGTGATTTTTTTGGTGACAGCCCAATCCTCGTTTGAAATAAACTGGCATCAGTAGCCATCAAAATCAATAAGATCATATAATAAAACAGCAGCTCAGGATGTGGACTTAACAGTATTTTATTTTCACTAGGTAGAAAATCCTGGAGAGGCAGCTGCAGCCTTAAAAAGAGCCGAACAAAGTCATACTTTCTCAATGCTCATCTCTATCAGTAGGGAAGAAATGCTGACAAAAAAGAAAGTGTCAACTCAAATGGACAAGAGGCCAGTGAAGTCGGTCTATTTCCACCCCAGAGTGGACAACAAGATGCAATTTCCCATGATGACAATGGACTCATAGAGATGTTAGTATGAGGGGCTACCTCATGTTTGATTTGTAGTGTTCTTTACCTATGGAAGGAGGAAAACCCTTAAGCTGTCATCCTTAGGTTCAAATCAGATGAGCTACTTTAACTACCAGATTCTCAAAGTCCTCTAAATGCTGAGGCCCTTTATACAGGTTACAAGGAAAAGCAACAGTTAATGATTTTTCAAAATTATATCTTACCCTTATGGGATCTAATCAATTCTTTACATCTTTAATTATAAGAAATCCTATTTTATATTAGCATATAAGGTTTTTTTGATTCAGATTACCTTCCTTATAATTATAAAAAATATTAATCTCTTTATCCATTTTTCATGTAAAATTCTACAGTATATTGGAAGTACAAGACAGTACCACTCCAGATTTTAAGACAGGCTAGAGGAGAACAGCTGTAACTTACTGAGATAGCTGAGAAAAAAAGTGAGAAAACTGCCTTTTCTCTCCAAATCTGCAGTTTAATATCTTTTTGCCCTGGAAAATAGGCACTGCAATGTGCAAAAGCCTCCATCACATTTTTGTGTCATGCAGGGGCAACAGCACAGAGGGCTTTAACAGAATTTAAAGAGAACATCATCAGAATTTTCTGAAATATTTCATCTCTAGGTACAGTTCTACAAGTCCTTGATTTATGTTTGATCTGACAGGTTTGGTGACTAGAGTGAAGCATGTTCCATTATGTGTGATGCATGATATTCTTTCATAAAATCAGCTAAATGGAAAGATGGGACCACAGTACTCCTATAACCTTTGAATTTTTTGAAACCATGGAATACCAGAATTTCTTACTTTAACACCTTCACGTGAATATCAGAAAAGAAATGGCCACTACTGACATATATGCATATTCCTGGCAAGATTCCAGGTGTTCCTGTTTGGTTACATTGCAGCACTGGCACCAAGCCAAGGAATCAGCAGTTTTGGTTGCCATGAGGAAAAAATTCTTCCCAGTGAGTTTCTATGTGATGGGGTTTTGATGTGATCCAGGATGTTTCTTAGGTCTGTAAGTATTTTGTGTGTGGTGAAAGGAAGGGCTGTGAGGAGGAAGGCCCTAAATCCTGGCAGTCAGGGTGTTTCTGGAGGTAACCCTAGCCCTGCTCTTGGCGTGCTGCCCCTCACTGCATGCAGGGAAACTCTGTTCAGTTAATGATATCCATAGCTGGGGACTTCAGAGAGCTGTGACAAATGCAGCTGATTGATTGCTTTTCTCAGGCATTGCTTGCTCTGTTTTTCAAGTGCAGACCAGCTGCTGGAAGATGTTACATCAATTCTTTCTGTAAGGCACAGCTCTTGGTCTGAGGTGCTACTTCAGCCTTTTCTGGGAGCATGAGTTCCTCCAAAATGAAACCTTGGACACTGTACAGGGACATTTGATTAATTTTCTTTTTGTTTTTTAAGCAATAACTGTTAGCATTCAAATTATTCTCTGCTTCCTGCAATGCTCCCTAAGATAAGAGTGGTTCAAGAATGTACGTTTGTGGTAATTAAACCGTCCTGAAAGTGCAATGTCAGGAAATATATGGTTCTCTACTCTTTTTTCCCCTTTTCTTTTTTTTTCCCTCCTTTGCCAGCTACTTGCCTATTTATAGAAATATACCTCACCATTTACTTCAGAGCAATGACATGGAGAAGCAGATATTTAGAGGAAGTCCATTTGCTTCACAAAAAACATCCATTACCTTTATCACCCGTGGAGACCAAAAAAGAATCAATTACAATACTTCACTTGGGAATGACTAATTGAATTGTGAAATATACTGACACTCTGAAGTCACTGTGGTGAGCTAAATACTGGCACTTGTAAAAGGCAGGAAATGTAGATAAGATGCTGATTCAATTGATTTGAGGCTAGAATGCATTTTCAGTTTGTGTTGTTCTAAGCTTGTCTAATTTCCACCAAGTCTTATTAATCAAGGGTCAGGGAATTAGCTGAGAAGAGAAAACTGCAGAGGATTTGCACCTACTTGGTGAAATTAGCTCTGAGTGCTAAATACACCTCATCTCATCCTGCAGTCAGAGATCAACTGTCAACTCCGTGTTTAATCACAGAACCACTTAAATTAGTAATTTGGCTGGCTCTAGTGGAGCATCTATCTTATGTCCTCTGCCATCATCCTCCTCCACACTTGCTAGCACCTTCAAATCCTGCAGGAGAGGGCAGAGAAAAGAGGCAGAGGATGTTGCTGGGTGGTCTCAGATGGATCTGCTCAGTCCTGCTGCTGTTTGGTTGTGTCTTGTATTAATGTGCATTGAAAAGCTCCTCTGGATGTTCTGGAGACTGGAACTTCATTGCCTGTGATGTAAAACTCCTAGGAAGATCCCTGGCACAACTTTAGCCAGAGCCATCCTCCCTATCCCAAATGCCTCAGAAGCCATCACAGGGCAAATACCAATTCCAGGAGGCCCTTTGGGTGAGTGGCTTCCATTTGTGTATTCATGCTGGGTGCAATGTTCTCAACTCAGGTTTTACTTTGTCCTTTGACCTCAGTGGCAGAGAATGATTTGGCTCAAATTTAATTTACTGTTGCAAACATTGTTTCTATGCTGCAATAAATAACTGTTCAAAATAAAATACTAAAACTTGGGAAATCTAGCCTCCAAAAAATGAGGTTTTTTTATATATACTGCAAAATTAATCAAATAATGTGCTAATAGAAGTCAGTTAATTCAAATATGAAAAGCTGCAGATGGATATAATATAATTACTATGCTTGCATAGTAACAAGCATGTGGTTCATTACCGAAGGAGACTTACATGTGCTCTAAGGATCCTCTCATTCCCATTCCCCTGAGCTGCAGGAAGGAAGAAGGGGTGACCTTCCTGCCCCAGTGGAGTCCACCCTACAGATCCATCCAAATCAAAAGGTAGCTTTTATTTCTAGGGCTTTCTGAAAAGCTTCTGAAGACGAAAATGCTTTGGTCTTTGCAATGTCCTAGGGGCCTGATCCAAGCACTTTGCAAGCAAAGAGAATTGCTGAGTTTGCTACAGAAGGTGAAATCTCAGCCATTGAATCATCCCCTTGATCCGCTGAAGTTAGGATTTAAGTTCATTTCTTCTTCAGTTCATCATATTGAAGAATTCTATCTCCATATCTCTTAGCTTTAACACTTTGAAATAACAATAGTTCAGGAACCTGATTCAGTGTAGTCAATGCTTCTTTTACCTACAAAGGAAATAAAAGAACATTCTATAGGTATACTCAATTTAAACTGGTTCCTAATTTGTTTTTTCTAATACACTTGGTTTAAACACTAGAAGGGCCAGTCTTGTTTACAAGATGAAGTGTTAGAGTCTCTGGATTCTCTCCCTGAAATTGACTCAGTCTCCTTTGTATCTAAAGGATTTGTGATTCATTATGGTGTCAGGAAGGAATGTTTCTGTTAGAACTGATCAAGTTATTCACTACAGAAGAAGAAAAAAAATCAGGAAAGAAATGTGTGGTTGTGACCTGAGATGTGAAGAATAGAAGCTTTGAAAGGTAGAAAGGAAGAGACTGTGTCTACTACTAAGCTCAAGGAGGAGGTAAAGGGAAGGGAGAAAGAGAAGGAGAAGTAAAAAATGTAATCTACTGCGTATTCTTAGTCCATATTTACATTGCAAGATGCTTTGATGCTAGACATCTCATGAACAATGGTGTTTTAGGTACATTCTACCAGTGTGGAATAACTGGCACAAGCACCTTTCCATTTTCAGGCAGGACCGAGGTGTAATTTTACATTAAATAGAATGCACATGGCCCACTGGATGACATGATTCTATTGATGGGACTTGGCACTATTTCTGTGCCAAGAACTGCTGGAGAGAGCAGTATCCATAATTTAGATGGACAAATATCCAGGGAAGAAACATCTGAAGTTGAAGTAACTTGCCCATGGATAGACAACAGGTAGCTGGCAGGACTGGAGGTTAAACCTGATTTTCTAACTCTTAAACCCATGCCCTGGTCGCTCAGTGATAACAGGCAGAAGTGTAAAACAAAAGAGAAATTGCAACAAACTCCCCTCTCTCTTTTTCTTCCCCCTTCCCTTCCCTTCCCTTCCCTTCCCTTCCCTTCCCTTCCCTTCCCTTCCCTTCCCTTCCCTTCCCTTCCCTTCCCTTCCCTTCCCTCTCTAGTGACTCAAGATAAAGCTTTTACTTAAAACATTACTTCCTAGCTAAACTGTTTCCTTAAACATCATTCAAATAGCTTTGAATAAATGAGGATATGATTTTGTGTCAGATAATTTTTGATCAGTTATTTCTGCTTGTGAATAAGATGCAATGTGTTTATTAATATAGAGTCAAAATTAAGAGTCCAAAAGTGTAGCTTCAGAAAAAGAACTTAAAGAACACAGACTTGCTAAATAGACATGTAATACATTTCTGTGTTCAAACACAGAGAACATAGCAATTTTGTATTTTAGAAACAAGTTTTCACATATGGTGTGGATGCCTAAATGAACATGTCCTAGAGCTCTTGAAATCCAACAAGTTTAGAAAATTGTGATGTCATCCTGAAAAGTCAGATTTTTTTACGAGGGAGTTCTCAAAGTGTATACAAGAACAAGTATGCATTTTTTCAGTTGTGTCATGTGCAAAGAAATGACACTCATTCCAATATCATTGCCAAGGGTTTACACCACATATTTCCAGTGCACCTGTTACACGAATAAAAATTTCACTGCCAACTGAAATTTTATCTGACCATGTCCACATTCTGTACTAAAAGCTGGCTTGCAACTGAAAAGTGAAACACAAGAGCCTGAGGATGGGACTGAGGAAATGTTTACACAGACCCTCACTTTCCCCATGTTTTCAATTAAGCAGAGGATGAGCTTCTTAGATGAACTTACTTTTGTACAAAAAGACAGTCATGAGTATAGATGTACTGTGGGAAAGTAAGTCTGGCCAATGAACTGGAATGAGATGGACAGGAATGCAAGCTGTAATTCTTGCAAAGTCCTTTGGCAACATCTAGTTAGGTTTATCACAATACAAGAATGATATTTGACACAGTGAAGTCTTTGTTTGTGTTCTCTTCTTGTAAATCTTTACACTAGCAGCAGTTCACGGTATTTCCATTTCCTGAAAAATTACCTTTAGTAATTCCTTATGGGAATTATACCCATGTTGCTGTCAATATATTTTACATTGTCCTTAAATGATGACAAGTGTGCAAAGACCCCAACAACTGGCTAGAGCCTTGACAACTGCAAAACAAAGATGTTCTGTGCTGGCCTAAGTTTGAGAGAATGAGAGAAGTGCTGGAGCCAGCCACATACTTTGGGAGTTTTCCAGCTCTGTCAGAAAACTCTTTTTTTCTTGTTTGGCAACAAATGGCACTAATGAGAACAATGAATTTCAGTAATTAGGTTAAGAGGCTTAAACAAACAACCTAACTAGAACAATGAAAGATGAAGATGGGAATATAGATTATGGTGAGCTTGTTGTCATTGTAGACTGATGAAAGTTTAGTTAGCTAGCTGACATTTATATTATTCATTTCATCACAAAGTTCTTTCCAGATCTGCCCAATTCTCTATCTGCTGTTTGGGTTTAGGAGCAAAAAAAAGCATAACAGAACTGGAAGAAAGTAAATCTGAGAGATGTTGGGGGGTGAATTGGCTGCATAGGAAATACATTCAGGCGAAGAACAGCGGTATTTTTTTTCAGAAAGGAAGCTCAGTCCATGACTTAACATCTCATAAGTTTTTGGAGAAGAGGGTTCAAATCCCTCCTCTTCTGCTCATTTTTTGATATTGAATAATTCACTTGAAGTTTCCTATCAGCTAAAACTGGCGCTTAGATATGGAAACAGTCCTGTCCTGCGGGAGTGTTGCAAAGCTTAGGACATGCTCAGATAATGAGTTCATTTAATTATCTTACAAACGACTGTAATATTTTGCAAATTACTCTACTCATTGGCTTTGGCTGAAACCTGAAGCCTTCGCAGGCAGGCTGATGTTTTTGATGTTCTTTCTCTGTTACACTTTTCAATGGCCCTTTACCTGTGAAGTTGCTATATGTTTTCCAAATTTGCCCTTTTTTTTTAGCTGTATGATCATGGCAAACACGTCTGCAAAAAGAGTTAATGTTTAGAACAATTAGTAAAGAAATGAGGAGGAGCACTTCACTGAAGTGGGAACAACTTCATTTTAGTCTTCAGGACAGAAACAGATGTAATCATAAAAGACAGTTTTGCTGATAAATTTCTTCAGAAACAAGTAAAGCTTCTATCTTCATTTCCAGGCTTTCATAGTGGTGTAGCAGGACGTGTAAAGTGATGAATAAAGGTAAGAATGGTGTTGGACTGGAAACATGCTGCTTAAAAACCAGTGACTGCAATATTTAAGGTGAAGAATATATATCTCAAATATTATTTAGTATTTTCTTCACAGTGTCTTCAGAAGGGTTCTGTTTAGAAAGGCAGAACCAGCTTGATGGTGAGGAGGGATTGGAAATTTAGGCTGATAATGCATTTTGCTTTAATGCATATTTGCTACATATCTAAACCTTCTAATAATGCACATCGAAGTCTCTCAATTGTTTGTAAATAAAACTTGATTACATTAAGAAGTAAGCAGTTAGGAAAAAAAAACCCTAACACAATATACAATATATAACTTGCATGCTAAAAAATACTGAAAAAAATAATGTGAGAAACTAAAAATATGGAGGAAAATGTTAGCATGATAAAATGTAGGTTTGTAATGTATGCTGGTATAAAACTATAGATAAAAGAAAGAGTGATGTTGGAAAAGATCAGTGTCGTGATGTTGGAAACAAATAATCAAATTCTTTTTAGAAGACACAGAATAGTTAAAATTCATAAAAATAGCTGGATTCCTAGAAATAAAATACAGATGCTGTACTTCTACCATACAAGAACAACAAATTTCTTTGTGGCTTGTCATGGTCTAAGGAAAATACAAAGCGACTTTAAGTGGAATTAAACACTTCTAATTCACTGGAAACAGATGTTTTGCACACATATTGCTCTAGGAAATCTTTAATCTTTAATTCTCATTTTTAACAAATTCTGGAACACCAGGAAAATTCCAGAAGACTGAAATTGAGTTTGGAGTGAGCCAATACTTAAAAAAAATCTGACAAGATGACTGCAGTTCAGTGTAGGTCAATTAGTCTGACATCTGTTCCAGAAAATATAACAGAAAAGCTGGGAAGAGAATCAGCTGAGAAATAATTAAAGGATAGAAATAAAATTATTTCCAGACAACATGGTTTTATGAAAAGCAGATCATGTCAAAGAAATCTCACTTTATTCTTTGATGAAATTGCAAGCTTGTTTGAGTAATCTGATTTTTGTAGAATATTTGAATTTGGCAGCACAGCATGTTCTGATTTAAACATTGGCATCATATACTATTAATAAAGCAAATGTTTTATGAATTAAGAACTGGTTAAGTGATAGATCTTAGAAAGAGATTGTCTCCAGGAAATTATCAACAGCTGAACATACTTATAATGGAGTTTCATGGGGATCAGTAGCAGACCTGATACCATTCAAGAACTTCACTGATTATTTTTGAAAGTAAATAATTAATCACTTATGATAACATTTGTAATTAAAACTGAAAAAAAGAAAAGCAAGTTGGTAAAATAGTACATAAGGATAAGACAATGAGGCAAGATGATCTTTTAATAAACAGGACCCTGAAGGATCAAAATGAAGGAGTGACCTAACGTGAGGTCTCAGCATGGTAAAAGTGCTGATAATTAGCTGTAATTGCAGTCTACCTGCAAATGCAGCTCTGCTGTTCTCTGGGTCCTGGCTCTTCAGTGTGCAATCAGCGCTGGGGTGTCTGTGCTGCACTTCTCTGCCCTTCCTCTTGTGCTGGTTTGTATGAACTGAGACAGGTCAGATGCTTTGGATGCCTCTGCCAGCATGATGTAATTTTGCCCTTGATCACAATCACACTACTTTCACAGGGAGAATGTAATGGGTATTAAATAACCCTTCAATCTAAGAGGAAGGAAGTAACAAGAAGCAATGTCTGGGAGTTGAAGACATGCTCATTTGAGTTAAAATATATTATTGTTCCTATATACACATCACTGGAAGAAATTATCAGGGGAATGTCCAGCTTTAGTCAAGCCTGTGCCTTTGGAAGGATGTAATTTTGTGAAAGGGGTTGGCAATTTCCATGAGACCTAGGTGAAAAAAGCACTGTATAACTTTTTCATTATTGTTTTTAAGAACAGAGACCTGGTTGCAAGTTCTGTTTATTGCTCAGAACAGTTAGCTTGCTGACACTGATTTTGGAGGGGAAAGGGTTGAAATCTTATATTTACAGGCATAGTACCTAATATGCACAGAAGAATCTGTAAAGAAAAAGAAAGTTCATAATATAGCACACTAAAAGTTAAATCTGAATCTCTGCTCTCAGGCAACAAGCCTGCCAATTGAAAAAAGTCTTGGATTGCCCATGCTTAATGCCTTTCAGATGACAGACAGGGTGTGACCTTGAGAGGTCATCTCCTATCTTAAGTCAAGATCAACTCTACTGAAAGCTGATTAAGAGAAAAATGAAATGCCAGTAATGTTAAACTCACAGGTATAAAAGTGTCCTTCCAGTAACAACATAAGTGACTTCAAATCCAGCTGAGGTCCCCCGTATGCCAGGCATTGCAGGGAAATAAAAACAGCTTCTCATACAACCTGTGAATGTTTGGACCCTTCCAGAAGAACCCTTAAAATTCCCCAAATGTGTTGCTCTCTCAGAGACTCCAATCTACAAATCTGTGTATTGTACACAGTTTGAGTCAAGGATTAAAGAGTGTCTTGACCCTGAGTAAGTCCAGGTAGTGTGGAAGGTTGTATTTCAACAGCAGAATGAGAACAGTGAGATCAACTACTGTTCCAAGTGACCAAACTTCTCAAAATAGAAGACTCCCTCTTTTAAATTCAGTTTTATAGAAAGATTCTGCAGTCAATACCCTAACTTGCTTCTCTTGTAACTCTTCTTCTCCCCACTGCTGAACCTAACCCTTCTGGACTTCAGTTCCTGTAGAATCACTTATCCTGACTGACAAAAATATTGTTAGGGATCTTTAAATTAAAGATTATTGATTTGGAAAATCACAGTAGTTTGCAGTGAAAGAGTGATATTGAAATATTTTCTTAGTAAAATGACCTTAAAAATCACAGCTTATTCTGTATTTTTTAGATAGTGTATAGTTGTACATCTTTACAACAATTTCATTTAGGAAATGTTGCTGTAAGATGGGCTGACTGGGGGAGCATGCTGCTGCCAGTGTTCATTTTCCACCATGAATTATTTGGGGATGTAGATGCTCTCCCATTAACGATTTGAATACAAATATTTAAATATTCACCACAATATTGGGAGAGCTATTGTCAGGACTCACACCCGGATTGGGGTGACCCCAAAAGATAGAAAAGTCTCTCCTCCAACCCGTGCCTTCAAAGAAAGACTCAGTAGTCCTCAGTCGTCCGGTCTCAAGGTAGTTTATTGTAAGTTATCTAAAAGATTTTCTTCCTGAACTGCTGTGGCCAGTTCAGCAGGTCAGACAAAGGCACACTGCCCTCCCAGGGGGCTGGTGCCATCTTTTGTATCATACATTACGTGTTACATGTTTATACTTTTTCCCCAATGCCTATTATCTATATTGAATGGTGACTTTCTACTCTAAACCAATCTGTGAGTGCCAACATCACCAAGAACATGGAGGTTAGGAAGGAGAAAGAAGGAGGACAGGGCACACCCAAATCCCTCCATTTTAGAACCTCTGACCCCCATGTACAAAACTCAGACCCCTGCGTACAAGGCTTAAAACCCCCCTGTACAGCACTCAAAAATCCTACCCTTCACTTTGTGACTACTTCTACTACAATACCTAAACTTTTGTGACTTCTGCATTCCAGGGTCTCAGATGCTTCTGACCTGGGTCTGGAACATCCAAGAATGTCTGAGGGACATTCCGGGTTCCGACAAGGTATCCTCCTTCCTTCTAGACAAAATACTGTAAGAAATAAAACAGCACTGATACAGCTGCTTTGGAACATCTGAACTGTTACTTGTGTAAGACAATGATTGACACAATCTACTCGAATTATGTCTTACAAATCCCAGACAAAGAAATAAAGAAATGCAGAATTCACAGCCCTGCATAAATTTTAATAAGCAAGGCTTGACCTAAAAATAGTCCAGAGGAGACCACAAAGATGCTCGGAAGACTGTAGCACCTCTCCTATGAAGACAGATGGAGAGGGCTGGGGCTGTTTGGCCTGGAGAAGAGAAGGCTCTGGGAAGGTCCTATTGCACCTTCCAGCACCCAAAGGGGCTGCAAGAGAGCTGCAGAGGGACTTTTGACAAGCGTGCGTTGCAGTAGGGGGAATGGCTTTAAACTGAAAGGGGGCATGTTTAGACAAGGTATTAAGCAAAATTTCTTTCCTGTGAGAGGTGTGTGACATGGAACAGGTTGTCCAGCGTAGTTGTAAATCCCCATCCCAGGAAGTTTTGAGAACAGTTTGGATGAGGCTTTGAGCAACATGGTCTGTGTGAGGCATCCCTAGTCACGGCAGCGGGGCTGGAACTGAATGGTCTTTTAAGTACCTTCCAGCTGAAACTGTTCTATGATCCTATGAATACTACAGGCTGTTTCTGCTTCCACTCACTATCACAGTGGTGTCTGTCAAGAATAATGTCTTTTACAAAATCACAGAATATGCCGAGTTGGAAGAAACCC
The DNA here is from genome assembly GCF_015832195.1 of Motacilla alba alba. Classification (NCBI taxonomy): domain Eukaryota; kingdom Metazoa; phylum Chordata; class Aves; order Passeriformes; family Motacillidae; genus Motacilla; species Motacilla alba. Next base: position 12,409,831 of record NC_052018.1, read on the forward strand.
ACAAGGATCATTGAGTCCAACTCCTAGCCCTGCTCAGGACACCCCAAGAGTCACACCATGTGCCTGAGAGCACTGTCCAAATGCTCCTTGAACTCTGTCAGGCTGGTGCCGTGACTGGGGAGCTTGTTCCAGTACCCAGCCACCCTCTGAATGAAGAACCTTTTTCTAATATCCAAACTAAACCTCTCCTGAAACAATTTCAGGCCATTCCCCTGGATCCTTTCGCCAGTCAGCACAGAAATCTATGGTTTTGAGTTTACAAAGACTAAGAAATTGAAATTAATTTTTACATTCTTTATTTGTTTTAAGGGAGAACAAATTTTGAGAAAAGGAGTGTAGATTCTGTCATGAAGCACTTGCACCTCTATGAGAACCTGTATTAATTGAGAAGAAATTGGGGTAAGGAGAGAGCAGGATTAGTCTGTCAGCAGAAGGGGAGGTGAGCTCAAGGCAGCTGTGAAACCACACTTGAAGTCTCTTTTGTCAAGTTAGCCTGGATCCCCAAGTCCCTGATGGATCAGCTCTTGTCAAAGGCAAGAGGAGGAGGTCTCCAGGCAGGGGTCCTGTTTTACATAGGAGCTCTGGCCACACATCTGTGCAGCAGGGCTGGCTCAGGCCCTGGCTTGATCTCACACTGCTCAAGTACTGTACTCAATGGTACAGACATCACAGTGCTTCACAGACTCTCTTATGCTGGGCGTGATGCACACACAATGAAAAGATTGTGCCTGACTCAGGTTTAAAAGATCTGAAAAGAGTCCAAAGTGAAAGTTGGCAGAAACCAACAGATGCAGCAGAGGGAGATGTGTGGGAATTACCACTGGAACACCAGATCAGTCCTTCCATTAGCAGCTATTTATACACAAGGTGGGAATGTAGCTTTAACAGTCAACATGTGGCACTGCTCAAACTCAGATCGCACAGATGACATTGCCAGTTTCTCCCAACACCAAAGTCAGTACAGCAGCAGCTTGTGTGTCCTAGTGCTCCTTCCTCTAAGGGTCATCACAAGCAATCTCCTTTGCGATGTTTGCTTTGCAGTGCCAATCCCAGCCAATACACTCAATATCAGCTCTGTGGTCACAGGCTGGAGGCACTGCTTGATTTGAAATACCAAGGGGGTTATATGTTTACTATCCAAATTCCAAGGCTTGCTGATCAGGAGGATGGAGAGCAGCCAAAATAGCCTCTCCCATAAGTGGGGGATTCCTTCTGCTTCTTTGTGGGCTTACCAGACTGTCTTCCTCAGGTTAGTAAACACAGGTGGAGTTATTCCATCCTGAGTTATTCCATCCCTGGAAGTGTTTAAGGCCAGGCTGGATGGGGTCTTGATCAATCTCATCTAGTGGAAATTGTCCCTGCTCGTGGTGGAGAGGTTGGAGCTGGATGATCTTTAAAGTCTCTTCCAGACCAAACCATTCTATAATTCTATGAGTCCATGATTCTATGAGTCTGTAAATTTATGACATGAAATTGATAAAGACAAATTAGAGGAATTTATATAGTCTCTCTAAAGAAGGTCAGATATTACTTTTCTCAAGTAAACCAAACCCTAGAACCTCATGTATCAGAGGAGAGGAATATGCAAAAGATTTCATGTAAAAGATCGAAGCATTCTGATAGACTTAGGTTCTAGTAACCCTTGCTACACTGTGTTACTTATGCGGACACTAAATTTCTCTTTGCTTTAAGAAAGAGTATGTGTTGGCTCATTATGACAGACCTTAAAGAAAAATCTTTAAGCTGCCTCAGGATGTGTTTGGCAAATGTGTTTCGTAGTTTCTGCAGTATGGATTGGATTAACTGCTCTGCTTCTTGTCTCAGAGGTTATCTAAAATAGAGTCCTTAATAATTGGAACACTACTGTTAGAACACTACTCATGTTTTCCTATAAGCACAAGCCTATATTGCTGTAACCTTCTAAAGAGTTACTCTGGCAAAAACTCACATACAGATTCATTGACAGGAGTGAACAATAGCAGCATATTCTGTCTTCTCTGGCTACCCTCATCTGAACACCTCCATGCAGCACTTCTTCATTGCCTGGAACTGTAGCTCACTGTGCTCAATAAAGCACTGTGTGCTGTACTGTTGTCTTTCTCGCCTGGGGCAGGAATTGACCCTGAATTTTTAACTTGAACCATTAAACGCCAAAGGTGGTGTAGCTGCAGAATGACAGCTTTTCCTCTGTACCCCCAACTGCCTCATTGCACTCAGCTTTGCAGAACTCTTTGAACTTACAAGTTCTCTTTGGTGCAATGCACAAGTACAAAGAGTCGAGGCTTCAGCTGTGATTTTTCATACATGTGCAGACTTCAGCAGTCCTGGATGCATAAACTTTACCCAACGTGATGCGGTTGATAAATTTAATATTTATTTAAACACTGTAATAATATTTTGTCATAGAACATTCCTATTATGGGCTTTGCTACTCACATGTAGCTACTGCAGAACCAAAAAAGAGCTACCAGCTTAGAAGGTGAAGGAGTGGATGTCAAGTAAAGGGCCATTGTCCAGCAGAACATGAGAAAAGAATTAACACATTTTGAGAGGACAGCGGCTGGTCTCTGAAGGATGAAACACAGTTCAGTGTTTCTGTCATTGCTCCAGCTGGCTGACCTACAGATTGGCTCCAGACCTGGGAACAGCTTGACCGGTTATCAGCCCAGCAACAAATGCTTCAGCAACTGAGCATGTCAAATAGAAATGTGAGAATGAAAGGAAAATGCTAATGAGATTTTATATAGAATTTTTTGAGTGAAATATACAAATAATGAAATATCACATCACAATGGGTAGCGCTTGGGAGGGGAAAAGGAACAAATTTTTTTCTGGGTTTGGAAAGGGACAAATTTAAGAATTTAGAAAGTAGAAGATATTAGATAAGTAAAGAATGAGGCCCACATAAATGAACAAACTTTACAGACATACATTACCAAGGATACTAAAAAGAGTGTTAGTAACTATTAAACATACTTCCTAATTACCTGTTTAGATCTGTTTATTGTGGAAATGGAATCTCATTCTAAATCTGAATAAAGTCACATATCCACCAGGGAAACATGCAGCCCATGCAGAGGGGTAGCCTCAGTCTGCAACTGTGTTAATACATCTGTTCATGACATAAGTAAGCAAATGAGTTCATTATGGGAGGAGTAATTAGCCATTGGATAAAGGTGGACCATCAGTTTGTGCACTGTGTGCTCAAAGACTGAGAGAAAAGGCATAGATTTGCTTATTTCTACACACAGTATGTACATCTTTATTAGCTATGTAAAAATCTATAGAAGCTCCTTTTTCCTCTATTACTTGAGTCACTGAAAAATGAACTGTTGAAAATTACAATAATGCAGAATGTTTCTCAGCTATTTGGAGAAGTGAATAATATGGGAGAAAAGTGAAGTGTAGACTCAGTAATGAATAATGCTGAAAGGCTGAATATGACAGGAATATAAGAAAGGCAAAATATTCCAATTCTGTGGGCACAGGAAGGACTAAACACCCGTTTTGTAGTGAGTGGAGGTGCTGCAGTGATGTCTCATGGATGTGGGCTGGCCATTGCAAAACCTCAGTGGTTCATTCAGTAGTAAGATGCAGGACTGATGTACTTCAGTAAATGTTTTCTGGATGATGTTTCCTCAGCCTTCCTTGTGTCTCCAGGTCTCCAGGTCTTCTTTTGTGTCACCCCAATTCTCCTGAAGTTATCACAGCATTTGCTTCCTCAGGTGCTGCAGTCAGTTCTGCAAAGGCCCGTTTTGAGTTTTGGTACCTGGTGAGTCCTGGTGAGAGGATGGAGCATTAACCTGCATTATCTGTGAGCAATGGCATCACAGGACCAGCCGCATGTCTGGTGCAGCGAAGCAAGAAGTTGAATTTCATGTTTGGGACCTGATTCTCCTCTCCTCCCTACATTCTCAGGAGAGATTCAGCTTTGGAGAGATGAACTCTCTAGATTGGCTCTAGGCTATCATTTCCCTCTGGCTTTCTGCAATATCACAATAAACATAAACAGGACAACAGGACTAATGAGAAGAAAACACAAAAATTCTGAGCACAAAACAATTCTTTGTTCAAAACAAAGCAATTCTTGCAGAATGCATAAAATATTAATGTGTAAACAAAAAACAAAAAAAAAAAAAAAAAGCACTTAAACACATGCAGTAATAAAGGCTCTTCTGCTCTTCTGCAAAATATATTTCAATATTTGGTAGCCTTTTGAGTTACAATATAGTTTGATTGGTGGCCATTTCCTACAATGGAAACTTAAGGGACATCCAGTATAGTTTTACTGTAATAAACAGAATCTGAAAAAAGCAAACTGTAAGGCTGCAAAGCAGATTGTTTTCCTGAACTGCTTTTCTTTCTGAAATATTTTGTTGGCATGACATATACTGTTTATTGTTTTACATGTCTTTATAGCCTTCAGCCTCTCTCTCTGTCAACACATTACTCTTCAGCTCCATTGTGCTCTTCTGTCTTCTCTGGTGCCGTGGGAACATAAAGCAAATGATTCTACTGTTCTCAGCCAGAAATTGTTTTTCATTATAATTTCAAGAGGGGCTTTGAAGTATCTGCTTAGGCTCTCACAGCTAATAAGAGACAAGGCAGTTGCTATGCTACTTGTTGATTAAATGAAAACCAGACCTGATAACATGTGAAATCTTCCTGAGGGAGGTGTTTCTCTTATGGAGATGAGTACTGAGCAGTTAAGACCTGAAGTTGCATGTCTAAGGTTAAATGCCTAAATGGTCATTTTAAGCTCTGAAAGCAGTGAGCTGGCTATCTGGAGTCAGAATGTCAGTGGGTGTAAAACATCACTGACACTTCCTGAGCATTTGGGAGCTAAGGGCTTTGAGGACAAAATGTCCATTTTGTATTCCAAGTATTAAAAATCCTAAATTTTCATTTAAGAACTAAATGAAAAAAAATTATTCTTCTGACATGCAATGTGACAGGAAATTCTAATGACACCCAGGAGAAGATCCTCAGCTGTGTCAAAACCAAGATATCATATTTAAGGCCATAAATAACACGTAATATGTATGAAATAACATTTCATACTTGCCACACTTTGAAAATGAGTTTATTGTGAAAATCCCAAAATACCACTTACATTTATGAAATAGAGTATAGACCTCTAAATTCAAGACATCAGTCTAATCTAAAGCCCTGAATCTGTTTAGACACTGGAAGTTTCTTAATGTATGGGATTTCTTATGTATATGTTTCTTAAAAGGTATGTTCTACCCCTTAAGTCAGATTTAACACATTGTGAGAGCACCAAGTGCAAAAAAAAATAAAGGTAACGATGAATTTCACCTTGAAACACAACAAAAAGAGGTTCCAGAGCATTAATTGCTTTGTGTATTTAATTTAAAATATCATACTTCAAACTGCATCTCTCTTTTTTTTTCCTTTGCTGATAAACAGTTGGAAATGGGCAACTCTGCAGCGAAGGATGTAAGAGGCATGAGACCAAAGAAAGAACAGGCAAGAGAAAGCATGATTTTAGACTCTGGTGATTTAAGCACTGTTGGAAGAGAATAGAACTGGTTCTGCTCTGTACATAATTTCATTTTATGTGTTTGTCTTTTTCAATGGAAATGCAGAAGCAAGCCTCAGCAGCAGAATAGAAAATGATATTACACCTTGTCTCACTTGCTGTATTTTTGGTCCCACACTGTGGTTACCATGTGAACTGCTTGAAGATCGGTGAATGTACCTATAAGCTTGTGTTTATCCTCTTAGAGATATGAATTTAGTTCCCTTAAGCTAAGAAGGGTTTTCTTCTATTCTGGTTATTGGTAGCAAAACACCTGATTTTGTAGCTGCTCACAAACAAACAGGATAGCAAAGATCTGCATTCTGGCTTAACTGAGAAGCAAACATCAATTAGATGAAAACATTGGATGGCAAAATTCGAGACAAAGAGAGATGAACATTTTTCAGATACATCTCTATTTCCATCTGGAAGAATCAGCCAGCTGCTGTCAGCACCTTCCTCTCCCATGTGTGTTTTCCACCCCTTCTCCAGATTGTCTAGATTTTAGACTGTTGTATCATAGGACTTTCTGGGAATGGGGTCATCAGGATGTGTTATCTACCAATGTATTTCATGCATATGCTATGTTAAAATTTCAGTGATTGCCTTAATGCCTTCCTCTGTGTACTAGAGGAAGAAATAACAGTTCACTCACTATCAATGTGTTGCTAGACAGTAAAACCAGAATTTTTCTGAAAATAACAGGTTTTGAAAGAAAAAATACTTTAGAGGTTACATTAATAGCACATTTAATCTATTAATTTGTGATCTCTGAAAAGGACATGAAAGTAGGGAGATTATCCTAGGGCAGTAGTGTCCTTAGACATGTCCCACTTTATACCTTTATTTCAGGTTCATAAAAGGAAAATATGTACTGGGATAATTTTTTGATTATTGTGTCAGATTTCCTTTATTGCACTTGGCAGTTTCATCCAATCTGTGTGCTGAAAAAAAGAAATCTTGTCTTTCCAAAACAAACAAAAGCTCCAGTTGCATGGTAACCAGCCCACATACTAAGCCCTAGAAATATCAGATCCAGAGGGCTCAGGACTTTGCCAAAGAAACAGAGTGCTTTAAATTGATTTCTTCATACGATAATAACAGGGGTTTTAACCACTACAGCATAAAAAATGATGCTGTAGCCAAAATCTTTACTGTCACTGAAGTCAAGGGGGTTACATCATTGGCAAAGGGCATTCCAGTTCTTCCCAAGCAGTTTGTCCTTGTGCAGCCTGCAGAGGGAAGTTTGCCTCCATCAGAGAGGGCAGGTCTCACCATGCCTGTTCTGTCAGAAAGGAACTTTACTTTAAAGACACTGTGAACTTTAGATCCACAGAGTAAGAGGGCATAAGAATAAAGGGCATGGGAGGATGAAGAAAAGCCTCTCAATTTTTGCGATCCCTCTCATATTTCAGAGATAAAAAGACAGACACATTTGCATGATTTTTCTCTGCACACTTCATGTTAACCTGATAGTTTCAAAGGCTATAGTTACTTTGGCACTCCTAGTGATGTGGAACCACTGGAGATATGTTTCAAGAAGCTGAAAGGAGCCATTAAACTGGTGGAAGTGCCTTGCTAAGGATCACTAGATAGGGTATCATGGGTTAACCCCAGCCAGCAGCTAAGTACTGCGCAGGCACTCTCTCACTCCTCCCCCCTTCCCCAGTGGGATGAGGAGGAGAATCAGGAACAAAAAAGTAAAATTCATGGGTTGAGATAAGAACAGTGTAATAATTGATACAAAGTAAAATACACTAATATAACTATTAAAAAGGAGATGAAGAGAAAAAATCCAAGGAAAGCATGTGATGCATGACACCATCCACTGACCAATGCCCAACCAAACATCAATTGTCTCCTCTCAGACAACTCTCCCTCAGCTTATGTGCTGCTCTCTTAAGCAAGAGAAAAGAAGGTCCTAAACAAAAAATTTCTTCACAGTTCAGTTTGTAATGCATCTTCATGAATAGTAAGCTAAAAAAAAATTCTTATTCATAGCGTGTGGGTTCTCCATGTTCATGAATTTAACAAGTGAGCTGACATCAAAGTAGTCATTGAGATATTCTTGATTTTCTGCCTAAAACATCAATGTTTCATTCAATTATAGTTTTTGATTCATGTAAATCTTCAACCAACCTTTAATCCATGGACCATGGCTGGTAGGACTTTGGGGTAAAAGAGTAGTAGCTGTGGCAATGGAGGTATTGTACATTGACATCACTATTGAGTGTTCAACAGAGGGAGCTGGAAATACCTGACACAGTACAAAATTTCAAGGTAAAGATCACCATCATTGCTAAATTCATGTTTGAGTGGGAAGGATACACCTGACTGTCACTACCAAACTTTGGAGACTGTTTTGATTCCAAAGTTGATTCATTGTGAACAATGGAGTCAGAGTGCAATTCTTCAGCTGGGTTCTCAGCCTGAACACACATACACACAGAGGCACATGGTACTCCAGGGGTATGATTCCTCACAAGTGTATGAACTCCAGGCGAGTTAATAACTGGGAGGACTGGCAACTCAGCAGACTGACAGTGGTGAATCTCTGCTGAAATGAGCCGTATTTCATTAACACCTGTTGATTTGCACTCTACACACCCCCAGTTTTGTGAGCAACACTTGACCCTCAGATTTGCCCGTTCAGTCTGGTACAGCTGCTTGTGGCAGCCCAACCCATGTGGTCTTTTTCATTCCCCCCCCATCTCTCCTTGTCCCAAGTCCTTTACTCATTGCTTTTTGACTCTGTGGATGTAACAGAAAGCATCTCTTTTCACATTTTCTGGTCCCTAAGTTTGTCTCTTGATTTAGGTGTTCTCTCCCTCTCTAACCACAAAAGCACCAACCAGCCACAGCCCCAGTAATACACCTAGCCTTGTCTAATCTATCTGGACACAAATCTGGATAGCACAAGGGCAATAGTCTCCTGCTCTGTGGTTGTCACTGAAGGATCTATGCTACCTGTGCTCTCCAGGGTGGACTGTCAGAGTTCTAATGGTCTAGTTTCAGCTGGTGTGGTTGATTGACCTGAAAAGTAAATGGGTGAAACTCAGACTCTTTGATCTAGGTATGGTGCTCTTGCAGCAGGTTTGCTGTTGGAATGAGACAAGAGAACCAGCTGGAGTCTGGTATGTAGGATTTTCTGGACTAAAGCCAGGGAGCTTAGTTAATAACTCAGCAAGACAGGGTGCTCCATCTTCTAATTGGCTACCAACTTCAGGTCCTGAGTGCCCAGTTATTCATGCTGGGCCCAGCACAACTGAAGAAGTATTGGTACAGATTTTATGGTTGGTTTATTCTGTCAAAAGTGGTTGAATTAATCTGTCTCTTTACATATGAAACACAGGTTGGAAGTGGCTTGTGGGCTTCAGAACCTCTGACTCAAACCATGCCCTTGTCTCCATTTGAGCATTACCATCTTTATATAGGGCTGGTGTGAAGTTCTGTGTTGTTCTCTCAAGACAAAAGCCTTCTGTGTTGTGTCTGCCTTTAAACCTGAGCTGGAGATAAAACAACCTAGGTGATGCCAGGTAAGAATATTCTGTTCCACAAAAGCATCTACAGTGTCAGTACTTGTGAGTCACAAACAATGGGGAACAATACCTGATTGCAAGGGATCCTTCTCTCAGACCTGCTGACTTGAATCTTTGCCTTTGGACATTTTGTTTCAGAATTATGGTCTGAGCTGAGCCTCACAACCAGAAGCCTATAAAATCTTTGAAATGAAATTAAACACCTTGCAAACAGGTGGCCAAAACTGTAGAAAACCTCCTGTAAAGTACATGCATCAAAATCAGTGCCCTTGTGATGTGCAGGCTGACAAAGGATTTGGGGGAATACTGGCTTAGGAGAGATGTATTAAAGTCCAGGACACTGAGGTGAAAAAACAAGATTTAGGAGAGAAACACTGGTCACTCTCTAAACAAGTGTTGAGAGCCTGGTTCTCAAAACAAATAAAAGAGAACTTATCAAGAATGATTTTTCTGGGGGGTAAAGTGCTGGTTAAAAAAGGCAGGAAACTCTTCTAACAGGAAAAAATCTCCTCTTGTTTGCTTCATCATAAATGAAGTTGAACAGAAATTTATATAATCTGTAAATAAAAGAGATTGGCAAGACACCTGAGCTGAGCACTCACACCTCCTGTAAACTGAAACTAGCTTCAAGGCACGATTGTTTTCTAACCAGGAATATCAAAGGAGGAACTGTAGGGAGTCCCTTTTGGAATGGAATTCAGAAGAGACACAAAATCCTTGAGCATCAAACAGAAAAGGGTATAGCTAAACTATCCCTGTGGAAAATCATGGCACTGCAGAATAGAGAAATGAAAGGGCAGGGAAGCCACCACGACACTGGCAAGACAAGCAGAAAACAACTACAGCTGTATATGAAATTATGTGGAAAATAAGGGAAGAAGGGAGGTCATGTAGTCTAGAAGACAAATTATGCCAAACAGGCAATATGTCTGGGCAGCAGGGATGTTGAGGACGAGACTGATTTTGTTGGTACTGTGGAAAAAGGAGCAGCAGGACGTTAGGGTGGGAAAAGGGCTGGAAGAAATGAAAGGTGACATGAAGGTTGAAAGCCTGAAAAGAGAAAGAAAATGTTTTAACCTCCAAAGATCCAACTGTGATTATGCAGCTGTCAGCCCTGCCCCTTTAATTAACTAATTGATTAATTAAAATAAAGCACTTAATCTCTCCATTTACATATTCTGCCTCCCACTAACCAGCACTGACTGTGGGGTCCTCATCAGAAAGCTCCTTCCTATTTGAATTCGTGTTGGTTCCCAAACATATTACTTTGTAAATAGGAAATGACAACATTGGCTCAGTGCCCCACTATCGTCGCAGCCCTGCCATATGTCAGTATCATGCTAAACATAGTAAGCAGAAGACCCAACAATATAATTATTGAGGACATCTGTCAGCAGCACAAGCTACATCTGGGATTAGTAGCTGTAATACTGGAAAGACCTATAAGAAGCAGGAAGGAAAGTCCTTTTGTGTTGGCTTGGGTTTTCAAGAATAGGAGCCAGATCCTCAGCTGGTGTAAATTTAAGCCATTCAAAGAAGCTAATGAATCCAGCATCAGCTGATACTAGCTGGGGATCTGACACTGAAAAAGAGGCCAATATCATTACGTATGAAGTTTAATGTTTTCTGTGCAAAGGTAGAATGCCTCAAAACATTCTGAGTTTACAACATGGAAGATCATTTATTAGTGGAGCCAGCAGGTACAGACTGTCTTTTATCTCAGACCTGAAGGATTGTGGACAAGTTTGGAAAGCTCCTGAAGAATATTAAAAATTCTCTTTAATGTTCTTTGTACATGAAGCATGTGGTAATTTTACGTTTCAAATAATTATAGGTAGAAAAAACCTTTTGAGCACATTTAATAACACTTGTTAAATTTTCTTCATCCGTGGCAGAGTTTATCTTGTAGTTTGCACAGGCAGACTGGTTTTCACTGTGAAACCAGTGACACATACAGATTTATACCTATTTATTAATCTGAGGGCAAGTTCCTGTTGGGAAGCCAAGTAGCTGCATTAATGGAATGCTCCTTTTGAGTTAATATCCCCTGTAGAAATCATATAGCCTTGTCTGCACCACGCTGTGCTCATTCTAACATACTGTAGTTCTCAGCAAGCCTCAGTATTTCAAACCCCAGGTTGTCCCAATATTGGTTATGTGGCATCTGGGATGGAGGCTACCTGTGCTTAAATACATGGCAGAAAGGCTTCACTCCGTGGATCTCTATAGAAGCCCTGGGGACTTGCAATCAGTTCCCAGCTCTAGCTCTGTTGTTTGAACACCAAGTGTCTGATGATGACTTGGATCACCGTCTTCAACAAAAAAGCTGAAGGAATTATGCCTAAGAAATGTTAACAGGCAGATTTTGAGTAATACCTGGAAAAATTGCTTTCTGAAGAAGTGTCCAGTGATGTATTAAATGAGAAGTAAAGGAGAAGAAAGGTTCATCTCCTCAGAAAAAAGCTCTTCCTTCATGCGTCACATGAAACTTTTCACTCCTTTACACTCTCTATTGACGATCAAGGGCATCTTTGCCCTGAGTCAGGTTTGTAATAAAGAGAAAATGAGCTTGTGCACTGATCTCTCCTCACTTTTTAATGTTTTTTTGCTTTGCAAGATTTCTTTGAGCCTTAAATTCACAACCTATATGAAACAAAGGATTACAATAAAACAGGAGATTACAGAATTGACAGAATGTAGGATTTTGGTTTTTTTTTTCCTTAAACTGAGAAAAATCTTTCCTTTTGTCAATACACTGCAAATTTGGAGGGGGAGTCTAAGAGAGTTATGCTGCTTCACCTCACTCATTCAGCGCGAGATTCACCAAGACACTTGTGCTTATGGATGTAAATCTGTGTGCCTGTACATGAGCTAAGTGTTTAAACCCTTCCTGTAGTCAGCAAAGACTCATCCCAGGAAGCCTGTAGGTCTACAGAGAGACCCAGCCGACTAAAGGGTCTGCTTTGATGCTTTGAATTGCCTTGCTGAGGTGTTTATTGCTCTCTTGTGACTGTAGAGGAAGCATATGGAGCCTAAAGCCATAACTGAGTGCCTCTGTACATCCCCCCAACAGCATGCCCTGCTCAGCTGGCAAACAAGGTAGCCAATTAAACAAGGTTAGAAATATTAGTTATTGTGATGAGATGTGAAAAAATAATCTGATACAAACCTGGGACAACACCTAAGTCATCAATACATTTTCATTTGCATACTGCCTAAAGAATATTTTCCTTCCAAAATTCAATTGTGTCCTTCCTAGACTGGACAGGAGGGAAAAGCCCTGAAATGCAGAAGGCTTTGTCTTGCTCCTGTTGGTGCTTTTCAGTGGTCCAGAATTGCTTGAACCTTGTGTGAGTGCGGTGATGAAAACAAATGATTATTCACTGACTGCATGTATTTTTCTGTCAAAGGCAGGATCAGAATGAGCAGTGGCTTTGTTTAATTACATCTTCTTAATAAAACAGAAAAACAAAATCTCCTCTAAAATTGATTCAGGCCTCTGGTCTCCCTCCAATACATCCTCTGCTCTTCTTTTGACACAATATCTGAGAAAATTTTTCCCTTGGGTAGAAAAAGAACAAAAAAACAACCAAGAAACAAAAACCCCAACCCTCGTCCTCCACAAAACCAAACCACATCCCCAAACCAATCCCTCCAATCCCTGCACCCTCCAAACCAACCAACCAACCAACCAACACCCCAAAAAAAAACAAATAAAAACAACCAACCAAACAAAATGTAAAAGGTATTTAGATGGCAATGGAAAGGTTAAAAAAATTAAAACTGGAAATTTTTTACTGTTTGATTTTCAGGAATTTTTGTCCTCAGATAAGTGAGGAGAGCTTTTCTTCTTTTTTTGTTAAAAGGCAGGACAATCCAAATGTCTTGAGCCTATGGTCTGACCCTGAAAACATAAATTTTTCTGCATCAGTAAACCTATCCACTTCATTGACAGTACTTACATTTGGAAATCTCTGTCTTGAATAATAGTTTGTAGGATTTGTTCCAAGTGGGGCTAAAGTGAGACTGAGGTGCATACCTTTAGTTTGGGGGTAGGTTTCACTATTACTGTTGGGTGAAAACAACCAGTTCAGAAAGCTACTCTATTTTTTTTTCTAAAAATAAAGGATGGTTTCAGGAACACAGACATACAGAATGAATAAGTAGTTCCTGTCTGATTGCAGCTCTGGAGTGAATTTGGATGGTCAAATTGAAAATAGTGCTTGGATGAAAACAAGTCTATAATGGAAACCATGCAGGAACTTTAACACCACCAGCAGTGCCAGCAGAGAGCTTGTAAGAATTTCAGTCATATGGGGAACTGTGCACCTATTGGATGTGTTCACCAAAAGATTAACTTCAAAATCTACAGCCTCAATTTCCTGAGTTTAACTGTGTTTGAATGATCTGTGAGTTTTAGGGTAATGTGTATTTAACATGCATCTCTGTAGGCGCTATGGACCCATACAGTGTGTCTTTATTTGCAATGCTATAGACCTTACAAGCATTCATTTAGGTATAGCTTATTTAATTTTTTAATGGGCTAATCCTTGTTCTTTCAGGAGAGTTTTTCTATATACAAAGCAATTACTTAAACTAGTGTTTGTTTAGCTCACCTAACCAGAGCAGTCACGTAATCTTTGGGCTTTTTCATATCTTGCCAGCAATTTTATTAATAGAATCGGGCTGTTCCTGTCTGAAATATTCTCTTGCAAATGTTTCCAGGCAGAACAAGAATGTGAATAACCTAGTGTTCAGCAATGAGTTTTAAACAGATTCTTATTCTCCTGTCTGATTTTGGTAAGGTCAATGCAATAACCATCACATAGACCACACTTATACCATTGCAGTTGATTTTTGTTTAGGGTAGTTAGCTAATATTTATGTTATTGCAGGGAAGATTTGAGAGAGAGATGGAGGATAGAGTTAGGAGTTTTCTCTGTTCACACTTCCAAATCTCCCACAAACCGTCAAAGCTTTTTTTTTTTTTTTTTCTTTTGGTATCATGCTGCAAGGCCTGGCTGAAACTTTGACTTCCATTTTCTCGATGTCCTGCTGCATTGTTTTGCTGCTCAGATTTCTACCTCCCTTCTCCTTCATGAGGGCACATCCATACACATATACCAACAACAAAGAAAACTTTGATTCCAACCTTTGTTAAAACCCAAACTGTACATCCTAGCCATTCCAACAGCTGCTTTTTTGGCTACCACTTTAACAAAGGCATTTAATGACTCCTTATGGCAGTTCTTTCTTTATGGAATTAATTCAATTTAACCCTCAGGATAATGGCATTT